>NC_064246.1:41035199-41338229 GCF_003254725.2 Canis lupus dingo
GACCAAAGGATGGAGACAGGCTGTTCCTGACTACAGGTAGGATAAGCTCCAAGCAGAGAGCCCTGCTACTGCAGAGGAACCTGGGGTATCTGGGGACGACCAGGGGACCCAAGTGGTGGAGCAGTGTGTGAGGCGTAGAGTCCAGGAGATGAGCTTAGAGAGGGAGGTAGGAGCCAGGCCAAGGGAAGCCTTGCAGGCCTTTGTGGAAAGTTCCAATTTCATTCTCAGGGCTATGGGAAGCTGTTGGAAGGTTGCAGACAAGGGAGTAACATGATCACAATTATTTTTATTAAGCTTCCGCTGGCTGCTCTGTGGCAAGTGGATCACAGAGGGCAGGAGTGGAAACAGGAAGGCCAGGGTGGTGGCCGGCACAAATGTCCAGGCAGCAAAGTCAGTGGGCAGAGGCCAGCCTCATTTCCCAGCTCAGCCTCAGGCTCTGTGGGGCGGCCGGTGGGTTACCCCTCTTTGCACCTCTCACGGGGAATGGTGCAGTGCTGGCACACACTCAGTAAACCTGGGAGTTAGAATGCTGGGTTTTGGAGTCAGATACTGGCTGACTCTGTGGCCTTGGGTGAGTAATTTACCTTCTCTGAGCCTCTGCTTTGTCAAGCTTTCCTCAGAACAGGGCTGCAGCTACAGTGTCCCAAATGGAGCTGTGTCCATGTTCTCCCTGCCTTGTCTAGGGTCCCACTGGACAACCACAGAGAAAACCTGAGTCTGTGCCCCCAGGAGGGAGAGGAAGGGGATAGACTATTGAGCCCAGCTCTAGGGCCCTGGATCATCCAGGCTGAACCCCACTGTTCCTTGAGCCACCTTGGCCTCACAGATCCATCTCTCAATGGGAAAAGTGAAGAAAGCAGGCAGGGCCAGAGTGGGAGCTGGCCCTGCTCTGAGAGACAGGGAAGGGCCAGGTGGAGGGAGGCAGAGAATGTGACTCACTTGGTCAGTCATAGAGGATCCCAGGAGGAGATGTTCAGGAAGTGGATCCACCCTCCTCCTCTTGCTTCAGTGAGGACATGTAGCCAATCCTGCTCATATCCCCAAACTCCCATACAGGGGGCAATGGGCAGAGTTGAGCAAATGGAATGGGGTCAACGGAAGGTTAAATGAGAACACAAAGGGTCTTGAGGGAGGTTAGGGTAGGCAACTCATCAGGCATTGATGGACCTGTGAAAAGTCAGCCATCAGGGATCAGTGAGGGGGTCCTCGGGGTAAGAGAGGAGTGAACAATCAGTAGGAGCCCTGGGGGTGGTTGCAATGGTCACTTGGAGGGCTGGGGTGATCAGCAGAGAGGCAGATGCCCCTGCACATATGCCCTCAGCACTCATCATTTCCTTGCACATTGACCCGAAGGACACCAACTTGGAAGCTCCTATAAATCTGAAGGTTTCCTACAAACTGGACAGGCCAGAGTATTAGGGAGTCAACACCTGCTGTGGGACCCCTCAACCAGTAGCTCCTGCCCCTCTGGTGGCCTGGGGCAGGTGTTCTATACCATCTTGCAGAGTTGGGACATCAGTTGCCTACATTGACCTCCTGCCCTTGCCTGTCTCATGATCCCATTTTCCTTGCCAGTACTTTCTGGAATCACCCTCCAAACAAACTATGTGTACTCATATCCTCACTTCAAAGTCTGTAGTGAGGGAGCCAAACTAAGACAAGAGAGGAGATAGAGGAAATGGTTCTAGAAAGTTGCAGATCATCAGTGAGAGAGAGTGGCCGAGGTGAGAGGGAGTAAATGATGGGTAGTGGGAGGTGGGGGTCAGCCTTTATGCTACGGCTGATGCCAAGACATGACCCCAGTGTTGTTGTATGCCCACCTGGGCCAGGCCTTACTCTCTTCTCTCTCTTTGCTCCTCTGTAGGATGGAGCTCATTACCAGGGAATGAGAGAGGATGAGGGTGAGGAGCCTCTGCTCAGGCCCTGTGGAGAAATCTCTTCCAGGACTAGAGTGATAGGGAGGCCCCCAGGCTCAAGCCCCTTACCCTTCCCAACTTAAAAGGCCCAGTAGGAGGAATTTCAGAGAATAGGATGGTTGGAATTCCATCTTAGTTTTCCAGATACTCTAGGTCTAGATGAGGGCCCCAAGCACCAAAGCCTTTGAACTGGGTTCAAAGTGGTTCTTATCAGGGGGTTCAGGACTCAAGTAGCTGTTAAGAGAGCAGTAACTTGGCTGAGGGAGACTGGACACTGCCTTTCAGGCAGAGATTGTTCAAGAAAATTCACTCCTCCCACAGGAAGCCACCAAGAATTCCCACCTGCTTGTCTCCCTTCTTGAATTTATTGATTCAGCAGACACTGATTAAGCACTCTTGGGGTCTGGGCACCCTGGATGTCATGAAGGTAGTGCAAAGAACAAGATAGACATGCTCCTCACCTTCATAGGTCTTTCAGTTTCAGACAAAACCAGACTAGAATCAAGAAAACAATAAGTAGGGATGTCTGGGTGGCTCAGTGGTTGAGTGTCTGCCTTTGGCTCAGGGTGTGATCCTGGAGTCCCGGGATCGAGTCCCGCGTTGGGTTTCCCGCAGGGAGCCTGCTTCTTCCTCTGCCTGAGTCTCTGCCTCTCTCTCTATGTCTCTCATTAATAAATAAATAAAATCCTTTTTTAAGAAAAGAAGACAATAGGCAAAGACTAAGTATGCCTAAGGCGAAAATGAAAAATAAAAAAATTCCTGTAAGTTTTCATTATTGTAGGCAATTGTGTCCACATCACTTACAAAGCTATTGCCAAATCTGTCCAAGGAAGCAGAATTTGGGAGGGGAAGGGCACAAACTTGCAATAAGTAGTGCATAAGCCCTAGAAACCTAATGTACAGTATACTGAATATAACTAATATTGTATTACAGCCAACAAACTTGCTAAAAGACTAAATCTTAATTTCTCCAAACACTTAAAAGAAATAATTATGTAACGTGAGAGTGGTGCTAATTATCACTACCATGGCAAACATACCACAATACATAAATGTATCAAGGCAATATGTGGTACACCTTAAGTTTGGACAATGTTACAGGTCAAGTATATTTCAATTTAAAAACAAACAAACAAAAAAAAAAAAAAACAAGAAGACAAACCAAATGATTGCAAATTAAGAAAAGGACTAGCAGGGAAACCAGATAACCATCGGGAGCTAAAAGGGGAGTTTGTTCTGAAAGTTGGTCAGGGATGGCTCCTCTGATTTCCCAGTGACACCTGAGTTGAGACTAAAGAAGAAAAGGGATGAGATGCAGGAATACCACCTGCCCAGGGTGAATGGATCCAACTGACACACACTACTGCACTCAGAGCCTCATTTAATCCTCATAACTCTGGGAGGAAAATGCTGGTATTCCTTTCACAGAGGAGGAAACAGGCTCAGAGAGCGACACAACTTGCCCACGACGAGCACAGCCAGTGAGTGGCAGGATTCCTATCCTGGTAGACCTGGGTCTTGCCTCAAGGTCTTTGCCTGGAATTCTTTTGAACAGCATTCTACACTCTTCCTTCTCAGGTCCTGGCTAAATGCCACTTACCTAACTTAGAAATTACCTCTTCCAAGGAAGCCCTCCTTACTCTGCCATGCCTGGGTTAAGATCCTTTAGTGCATTACCACAGGCCGCTTGCAAAGTAGCAACTGCATAGTGTTAAAATTGTCTATTTCTGGGAATGTCTTTACTTCGTGTCATACACACAGTGCCAACAGAATCCGCCAGGCTGATAAGTTGGGCCTTCCCCTGGCTGCTGTTGATTGGCTGAGGGGCAGACACCTGACACAAGCAAAGCCAATTAGAAACCTTCCCTGGGACTTTGAAATTGGAATCCAGAAAAAGGAATGGTCTCTGTGCAGATGGCTGAAGCTGAACGTGTAGGAGGAGCCACATTCTGTGCCTCGACCAGGAGAGAGGACTGGAGGCTGCTTCTGGGAGAGAAGTAGAGGTGAGAGTTAAGGAGAAAGCACTTCCTGGGTTCCCCAGGCCCAGGCTCAGGCTGTGACTCCA
Organism: Canis lupus dingo; assembly: GCF_003254725.2. Classification (NCBI taxonomy): domain Eukaryota; kingdom Metazoa; phylum Chordata; class Mammalia; order Carnivora; family Canidae; genus Canis; species Canis lupus. The sequence goes on from NC_064246.1 coordinate 41,039,181, forward strand.
GCCCATCCCTGGCGTGCATTCAGCTCTTGGAGGCCAGGACTGCCCACGGGGGCCTTCTCATCTCTGTTACTTATGACTGAATGACAACAAATACAAGTTGCTCAGTAAACATTTATTAAATGAACTAATCAGTCCAAACATGGTGTTGATTCCCCATCTCACCGAGTCCTTTCTTCATGGTATATTAATTTGGAAAAAAAAAAAAAAAACCAGTAAAACTATTTTTGTTTGAGACTGAAAGACCCAGCTGGCAGGCTCCCTCAGTCCAGAAGAGAGGAAGATGGCAGGCTAAGCCCCAGCAAGAGGCCCCATTGCGTGGCCTGGGGTTGACAAGCACCTCTTCCTAGGCTGTCTCCCCTCTCTGAGGCGGCACTGTCAGACACAAGGTCAAAGGCCTGAAATGGGTCCCTCCCAGTAACCTGGCCAAGCCTTGGATATGAGTTGGAGGAAGAGGCATGAGTTTGCCTGAGAGCCAGAGGTCACCAGTCAGAGCGGATGCTTTGAATTTAGACCTGGGTTTATGAGCCGCAGCGGCCGCCAGCCGAGGACAGGGCCCAGCCCTTCCCAGGCCAAGGGCTGCTGGGAGGAAGGCACTTTTAATGGAGTGCCTGTTTCTCCCAAATATTACGCTAGGCAGGGAGTTTGGACCAAAATGAAAGCAGAGGGTCTAATTTTAGACAGTACCTATGAATGAAACTTGACCCGAGCTGGGGAGGAAATACCTTCCCCAAGCCCGTGCCAGGACCAGTGTGTGTGATTTTCTGCTAAATTGGGCAGCTCCTGCAAACAGGTTACTGCGGGGACTCGGGCTTTTTTTTTCCCTTCTCTCTCCACAAAGTTAGTCAGACTCTTTCTTTATAAATATACATCCCTCCTCCCCTTTGCCCCCTCCTTTTACAAAAGCTCCTGGTCACTGCATCCCTGCCTGTTCTGGTTAGTGAACTGCCCACTCGTCCTCTTTCTTCTGCCCTGCCCTTCCCTGGGTGGCCCTCCCTTAGGACCAGGAACTCCAGACATTAGGTCAAGCGACATGGGACTCCAGAGCCCTGCGTCCACAGTACCAGAGCCCAGGGTCAGCTTGGCTGGGATCAGACGGAAACCAGACCCAGACTGTGGACCCAGTGAAGGCAAGGTTCACATCTGCCCTGTGTCCTGCTGCCTCCTAGGTGCCTGGCACTTGGCCTGCCCAGGATTTAGTTTCAGTCAATAGCTATCAACTCTGAAAGGAAGGACATCTGCCTTCTTGGTGGCTGTATACGGGCCCAATTTGCGTAGAGTCCACAAGCCATCCTTTCTTTGCCTTTTTTCTGTACAATGACTTGGCAATGCCACCCAAGAGCAAAAGAAGAGCCTGAACTACCCAGACAGATGTCACAGTGGCAAAGACGGGAAAGGCCACCTTGAGAAGTTTACAGGCCAGGGCCTCTATTATGGTCATGTCTCTTCTGGCCTGCCGTCTTCAGTAAACTGTCCATAAAATGGGGAGAGCAATCCTGGCTTTTCCAAGTGGCCTGACTGGTGACCCTCCCCAGGACATTCCTCCACTTCTCTTCCCAGCTCCAGCTCCAACCAGGGGCCAGGCCAGACTTGGGGGCGAAGGCGGAATCATGTCAGCCAAGCAGGACAGAGGCTGGAACGCGGCTCCGTTTTCAGTCTGGGGCGCGGCCCTGGCCCAGCTAAGGATCCGGTTCATCTGTAGCCGGGTTCTGTGGCTTTGGAGTGAAGGTCCATAGAGCATCCAGAGCAGCCTTGCAAACCCAGCAGGCTGGGCTGGGGAGAGTGTGTCAGTAGTGACACTCGTCGTGAAGATGAGCCGGAGCAATGTGGGCTCTCTCCCCAGCAAGCCCTGACCATTTGCTTGTCATATGTCAAATGACTCAGCCATTTGGGACCCATTTTCCCTTCTCTAGAAACCTTCCCGGCAATGTTTCTGAGGAGGGTAGAAGAAACCTCCCTAGATGTGTTTATCTCTGAGCATTTTGCACTTGCCAGCCTCCACAGTTGTGTGAGCCACAATTGTCTTCCTTAAAATAAATACGTCTCCCTCTGGAGAGCCCTGACTAATACAGGAGGAATACATTAACTCTTTTACCAATCCATGGCTTCAACAGAACTGAACTTTCTCGTCCAGCAACAGCACAGGGGTGCCCCCTGGCCAACTCATAACAATCGGTGTGGCGCTGCCTTCCTCACCGAAGCCCTACCTCACTTCCTGCAAGAGCTTGCTTCTGTAAAACTGGATGTACATCTGGGTTTTCTTTGTGTAAACTGAAATCTCTTAAGTAAACTCAGAGTATCAAGCAGAATGCTTTCAGCAACAAAACCCCAAAACCCCAACTCATAAACCATAAGTAAATATTTAGCTCATGTATTAGAAAGTCCAGGTGCAGGGCAGGCTCTGCAACTGGCTAACTCAGCAGCTCAAGACTGCCATCAAAGCTGGCTCATTCCAGCCATCCTCCCCGCGCCTCACCCTCAGCCTGGTAGTAACATGGCCACGGTGGTTTCAGTCTCTCCACCAGACACCACCACATAAGGGGAGAGTAGGAGAACCTGGTCTTCTCTGGCTCTCGCTTAGGAGAGAAGAAACTCTTCTTGAAAGCCCACAGCAGATTCCCCATACATCTCATGGAGGCCACATGGCCAGTTCTGAAGCAATACCAGCAAGGTGGGTGAAATCGTGCTAATTGACTTAGACTAACCACCTTGGATGCACTGGATGTTAGAATGAGTAACGAGAACAATTTAATCATCCTCCATACTTGGGGTAACCTCTATGAAAAGAACCCCTCTGCCTTATTCATCAGTGTGGCAGAGGTTCTGTTAAAGACACAGGATCAGACAGGGCAGATTATTGCACATGTTAACAATTATTTTGAATTGTGTTTTACTATGTTGTGCCCCTCCTCATATTTCTGGAGGCCGTAACTTGGTCACTCTCCACCAACCAAGATGTTGCTTTCTTCCAATGTGGCTTTCTCCAGCCTGTATGAGATCTCCAGTATGAGATCACATCACATCCTATGAGGATCAGGGCAGAAAGTGACAAAAATATACCTAGCACAGGATGTGCAATGTGTCATTTAATTGCCTTGTGAGCTCTAGAAAGTGGCTATCACGATCCCTCATGTTAGGGATGCTTCAGGTGCAAATAACAGAATACCCAAGTCCAACCAAGACTTAATTATCTCCTATAACAAGGAGTCCCAAGTTTGGTGCAACAGTTCAGCATTGTCATCGGAAGTGTTCTGTGCTTCACCTGTCCACACCAGCGCATGAACTTTTATTTATGGGCTCATCATCTCATGGTTGTAAGATGATTGCTTCAGCTACAACTATCATATCTTTGCACAGAGGAATTCAAGACAAAAAAGAAAGGAAGGAAAATGTTTGATGTAAACCTCCAGCCAGACTTCCTATTGTCCTGAACTTGGTTACATGCCAACTCCTCAGCCAATCATTGTCTTAGACCAAATATAATGCATCCCTCCGTAGTAAGCACATTGCCACACATTGCCACCCTTTCTAGCAAGGAAAATGGAGTAATAGCTATTTGGTGGGCAACTAGGTGTCTGCCACATGCCTATTCTACAAATAACAAAACAGAGTCTCCAAAAGAGACCAGGAAATGTCCAAGGTCACCTGGGCAGCAAAGAGGCAGAAGTAAGGTTCAGACTCAAGTTGAGATGGTCCGGATCAAGCATCTTTTCACAATGCCACAATAGCAAGAGAGGATATATGTCCTGAAGCACTTTTTATTCACATCTGGAACCTTCCGTTGGCCAATTACACACTCCCTGGTAGCTCTCTTTGGTCACCCCAAGTATGAACAGGACCCCACACCACATGGTCCCATTGTAGTTGCAGCCAACCCAACAAGGACTTCCAGTTTGCTATTTGGGGGTACCCAGATACACTTCTGCTGCTTTCCAAATGTAGTCATTAACATCGGGCTGTTAAAGGCACTGGCTCCCTATTTGCACTGAGCCATTTTTATGATATCCAGTGAACATGAGAGAACTGCAACCAGAACCATTTATAGACTTCATCTTAGAGTCTGCGATGATATATATGCTTTTTCCAGGTATGGACTGGGGGAGGCTGTGTGTATAAATCTTGAATTGATAGAAGACTGACACAGAGGGTAGGGGCCACAGAACAACACAATAGACAAAACCTTGGTGAGAGACTCATGGCACCTCCTTCTAGTACCATCCCTAAGGCTTACCAGCTGCAGGACCCCAAGGTGGCCACTTTTTTCTTCTCTCTGGCTGCTTCCTCTCACCTTCCTTGCTTTCAACCACAAATATACTGGAGGAAAGGAACTAATTCTTATTCATCTTTGTTTACTTTTCAACATCTAATGTCTGGCACATAATAAGTACTCAGAATTGGTTGAATCAATGAAAGAATGAGTACATAAATGAAATGAATGGACATCTCTCTCCCTCGAGGGAGAAGTAATATTTGATGTCTCTGTTCTGATCTGCAACAGAGAAGGAACTCAACCAGGTTAAATGAATGAATGAAATGTTTCAAATCTGGGGTTGTGTCCACTTAACTCCACTTGGCCACTGTACTTACTGGTTCTTCTCTTTACAACTTTCCTCCTCTGACTCATTCAGGTCTCAGCTCAAATACCCCTTCTCGGGGATGCTATACCTCCAGTACCTCTTTATGCTTCATCTCTTTGTTCATTTTCCTTCCCAATACTTTTATCAGTATGCAATAATTTTCTTTGTTTATGGTCTATCTCCTCTGACAACAATACAAACTCCTTGAGAGCAAAGCTGTTTGGATCTCCTTCACTGTGGTGCCCCCACACCACAGTGGAGAATGTCTGGCACATAGTGGAAGCTCAATAAGCATTTATTGGGATGCCTGGGTGGCTCAGTGGTTGAGCATCTGCCTTTGACTCAGGGATGATCCTGGGGTCCTGGGATCTAGTCCTTCATCGGACTCCCCACTGGGGAGCCTGCTTCTCCCTCTGCCTATGTCTCTTCCTGTTTCTCTGTGTCTCTCATGAATAAATAAATAAAATATTTTAAAAAAGCATTTGTTGAGTGAATGAATACATGAATATGCCTCCTAACCTTTTATAAGCCTTTCAGTGGCCCCTCTCCAGAGCCACAGGCCCTTTCTTGTCCCTCCATTCCTTTCAGGGCCTCTTGCAATATAAAGCATCTTAAAAGCCTTTCCAGGCTTGGCATCATAACCCCATACCTTGGCCCCTTACCCATCTGATCATGCTTTCGATCCTTCTTCTACCCCCAGGGCCCTACACTTCACCTTCTTGATTACTGGCTATCTCTGGTGCAGCCACACAATGGAATACAATACAGCTATTAAAAATGATAGCAAAGACGTTCATGTATTGACATGGAAAGACACTCATGATATATTGCTAATTACATTACAACATTTTATATAAGTAGTTAGATTCTATGTCTGCCAAATCTCTATTTGTAAGTATATGTGCTTGCACCACATGGAAATAATCAGAAGATTATACAACAAAATCTTACCAATGATAATATCTGCATATTTCCTTTCTTTATAGTTTCTTCTGTTTTCTAATCTTCTTATGCTTCTGTATCCCTTGTATAATTTCTAAAAAATATTAAGTTCAACGATATGAAATTACTATTTTGAAAGATCAAAAACAGTCAGGTATCCTCCAGTTCATATGATTAGATGAAATAAATAAACTAAAAGATCAATGAGCATTTAGGTAGAGTTAAAGGTGAGGAGGCATTAGAGAGAATATAAACACTAGGAGACCCAAGATTGCATGCTGAGTGGAGTTGCTATAGGGAACAATCCCGCCAGCAGGACCAGGTTTGAGGAAAAAGAAACCGGTCAGGTCTTTTAAAGCCAAAAGACCATGAGTCATCTATGTCCTATATTAAGATACTATAGTCCCAGGTCACTGTTAATCAACAGGTGATTGGAGTTATTGAGTAGGTAAACAGTAGGACAACTAGAGATGATTTCCATGGTTTCTGTGGCTTTCAGTGTTCCCTGCCTGGGCTCCATAAATAGAGTGCCCAATTTGGGAGTGATGTTGCCCAGTGACCACTTGAGCAGAAGTCAGCTCCACGCCATTGCCAGTAGCCTGAGAGAGTAAATCAAGATTCACCAAAGGAAGGAGAGGAACAGGGAGGAAAGGAGAAGGAGAAGGAAGAAAAATATTTATATTTCCCAAGCACAAAGGTCAATGGCAGGTGCTTTCTCCAATGTGCTAAAGCCTTTCTACACCATAGTTTCTGAAAGGGGTGGTGACGCCATGCATCTACGACCATCATTTGAGAGAACTGAATGGTCAAAGAGTCTTTTATGAAGTTCCTGAGCAAGGACTCTGATGTGCTGTGGCATTTGTCATAAGGTTTTGTCACAGATAAGCACCTAGCTCAGAAGTGGGAAGCCAAAGGCAAAAGGGTGGAGTCTCCTGGAGGTTGGTGGTTCTGGGAAGAGTCAAAACCAGCCTCAGTCACTGCACCCAAACCACACACCAGTAGGCTTAGAACAATCAGTGCAAACATTCACTCTCAGGGCATGAAGGGAACTCCACCCAGCCTCTGGAAAACAAGAGCCATGGAAGCCAAGGTGCATTTGAGGAAAAAGGAAAAACTAATGTAAGTTACCTGCAGATTAAAAAGAAAAAGGGGCAAAAAGGTTAAAATGAAAATGGCAAGATCTAAAATTTGAAAAAACAAATTTTCAACCAAAAATTACAAAGAACTAAAAAAAAAGAACATTTGTTTTAAAACTATAAGGAGAGAGGGAATTCAACTTCAATAGAAATCAAAGAAATGCAAATTCAAATAGGAAGATGTCAATTCTTTGTCATCAAATCACCACCAATTTTAAAGGTTAAAAGTATGTAAGACCGCATGCTGATGAGGATGGGTAATCTGGACACTGGATACTCACTTCTGCCTAGATGTGTAAATTTATGTACATAAATAAATATATATTTATCATATGTATTGTATATTATGCATATAAATAAATAAATATTATATTATATTATATTATATTGTATTATATTATATTGCAATATATAACCAAAGTTTTTTAAGAGTATTCAAGATTCCAGACCTTTGACCCAGTAATTCTATTTCTGAGCTTCTATTTAGGAAAACAATCCTTTAAAAAAATCATAAAACTTTAATTATTCATACTTGTTTAAAAGTTGAGACAACTTAAATCGTCAACAGTAGTCACTTAAAATACTATTATAAAGATTTACAACAGGGTGACGGGTACTGAGGGGGGCACTTGACAGGAGGAGCACTGAGTGTTACACTATATGTTGGCAAATCGAACTCCAATAAAAAAATATACTATAAATAAATAAATAAATAAATAAAGCTTTACAACAATATATTTATAAAGCTGTATTAATAAAAACAAAAAAACACATAAAATGCTTATCATATAATATTAAGTGAAGAAAAATCAGGAACAAAACTGTACATATAGTAGAATCCAAAACTTCTAAAAATAAAATGAAATGGAGTAGAAATAACCCAACATGTGTACATTGGTTGGAGATGATTGAAACTGTCAGTGATTTGGGGGGTTTTCCTCAGACTCATCTATTACTCAAGGAGTCTTTAATATTTTATGATGAAAAAAAGCCAGTTCTATTTTTTGGCAAGCAAAAAATTAAAAAGATAATTGCCAAATACTCTGCAATTTCTGTGTCACAAAAAAAGTGCATGATGCCAAGTTCATCTGTGACATACCTATCACACCTTGTCTTCCTTCCCCGGAAAGTACTCTCACTTCCCTCCGTTAGGATAGAAGTGGGGTTGGGGCCAACTTGTTTAACAAACACATGGAGTGCATAAATATCAGCAAACTGAAACAAAAGGAAAAGAAGGCAAGAATACACCAAGGGGATCATTCTGATGAATCATATAAAGCCTCATCACCTTGATACATCTAGAAATGTGAAGGTAAGGTAGAAGCATCTCTTCTTGAGTCGACCTTAAAAAAAAAATGAAAATAAAAAAAAAAGAATTCCTGAACTGTTGAAAAGTGAGCAAACTAAACTAGAAACTAGAAAGTTTCTAGTAACCTAGAAAGAGACCGTAAAAGCAGACTGAAAAAAAAAATCTCAAAGAGGGTTGAAATTCTTATCTCAAAAGAAATAAACATTTGAAATACGCAATATTGTCTCAAAAGGAAGGTAAATGGGCATATAATCCATGAATTTGGTGATAGGTAAATGGAAGCTTCCGTTTCCAGGGAAATGAGAACCAGCTTCTGGAATTTAGATCCCCACTGCTTCACATGTTGGCTGGGTGCTCTCTGCAAGCCACTTCATCCCTTCCTGGAGGCTCAGTCTTCTCATCTGTAACATGGGAAAACCATTCCCCCTCTCTGGGTCATTGCCAAGAGCCACCGTTCATTATTGCATATTTATTAAGCACTTTCTCTCTCTGCTGGCAATATGCTTCATGTGCATTATCTTAGTTCATCAATAGTAAGGTAATAAATGTCAAGGGTGTATGGGTTTTATGAGTTCTCTTTTTACCTCTCCTTGGTGAATTGGTTTCAGATAAACAGCCTGTACCCTGACTGCTCAGCAATAACACAAGAATATGACATGGTCAATTGGCCCAATTCCCTGCACTCAAGCAGCTCCAGAGTTCTCCAACATCATCCAATGTGCCTTTCTTCCATCAGGACCTACTGTGTGCCAGACATGATGCTGTGTGCTGGAGACATAACCATAGGCAGCTAGCGGGCTTCGTGCTCCTAAAGTTCATAGTCTGGTGAGGGAGACAGACCAGGAAACAGGTCTTTGCAACAGATTGACATGTAAACTATTAGTAATCCCAGCTTCACCATTTACTGCCCACAAGATCTTGGACAAGTCACCCCACTTCTCTGTACCTTGGTTTTCTCACCTATAAAGTGGACAGTAATAATTCCTACTTTAAAGGGTATTTGAGAGGTTAAAATAGACATATAGGCCACTTAGAATAATGCTTGGCACATATGAGAGCTTTAGGAGTGCTTGCCATCAGTATTAGTCCAGATTAGGGCTGGCAGTGACAGTAGCAGCAACAAGTAGTAGTAGTAGTAGTAGTAGTAGTAGTAGTAGTAGTAGTAGTAGTAGTAGTAGTAGTAGTAGTAGTAGTAGTAGAAGTAGTAGTAGTAATAGTAATATGACCATAAGGAAAGTGCTGGGGGCACAGAACAAAATGCTTAATCCAGCCTGGAGGTGGGAGTGGGTGAGGAAGACTTCCTGGAGGAAGTGACATTTAAGCCAAGCCCCGAAGAGTGATTAGAAGGTCACTTGGTGAAGGCAATGGTGGAAATATATTCTAGGAAGAAGGAACCATGAATGTGAAGGCCCCTGGAGCTGAGAGAAAGCAGACGGCAGGCAGTTAACTATGAGGCATCATGCGTGGCTGACGCAGAGATGGACAGAAACGTGGTGAGAGATGAAGCAGGCTGTCCAGGACAGAAAGGGCAGAGCCTAAGAGGCCTGTGAGCCCCTGTGGGCAGTTTGAATTCCATGGTGAAGTCACTGCGGGCTTTCAGTAGGGAAGTCACAGGAGCAGCTTTGGGTTTTAGAAAGCTCTTCCTCATGGTCTCATGGGGAAGACCTGAAGGAGGGCTGGCTGGAGGCAGGGAGGAGGCAGCTACCATCATCCAGGGGAGGGAGGGTGACGACCCAAACTAGGGCCTTGGCAATGAAGTGAGGAGAAAGGGACAGATCTGAGAGATTCTGAGGGCTGACAAGGGCCAAGCGGAAGAACCTAGTTTCTGATGGGATGAGGAGGAGGAGCAAGCCAGGGGCAAGCAGGCTCCTGGCTTGAGTGACAGGGACTTTGGTTTTAAGATCTGTTTTTAAGTTCTCATGTTTCCAGTCTTCTTCATAACAAGATAATGAGGTTCTTGGAGGGCAGGGCTGTTTTAAGCATCTGTGAATCCCCAAGGCCTGGTACACAGTGGGCGCTCAATGAATGTCTCCTTGATTCTGGCCCCTCCCAACCACTGGCTGTTCCATTGGACTGAGCCCCTGCCAAGGCCTTTACCACGGAAAACCAAACCGCAGTGGGTTTCCAGAAATGTGGAAAACATCCCCTCAGGAATCCAGACGTCCCCACGGTTCTCCTGTGCAGAGGAGAGGTGGCAGGAGGGAGAAAGAAGTCAGGCTGGTGAGGAAGGCTTGGTCCTGGAAGCCACCACTGCCTGGAAGAGCCATAAGAGGTCCATGGGGGATGCCTGAAAGCGAGGTTTGGGAGGGAAGGGAAGACAGTGTGGGTCTGTGGAGGGTCTACACACAGGCTCCTGGCACTCAACAGACATACACACACACAGTACACACACGTACACACACAGATCACTGCCTCGCCATAACCTATGGAGCATCTGTGAGGGAGTTAGGGAGGCACTGGGCTAGGGACCTCGCACACATTATCTCAGTGATCCTCTATCCCCTACAGCCCTGAGACTCAGAGATGATGGACAGGACCTGAGGTCCAGTGAGATGGACTCACTTGCCTAAGATCACACAGCTAGGAAGAGAGAAATTGTGGATTCAAACCCAGGCCTGTGGGATCCTAAATCCACCATTCCAAAAGGCCAAAAGCCTGGAGCTGATGGCCCGTGAGGTCAGTTCAGCAGGCAGATATGTTTTATTTGGACCTGATGTTGCTTTAAAAAGTGAGAAATTTCACATAAAAGTCCAGATTTCCGGCTTCTCCTTAGAAACCAGGTTTGGCAACCCTGGGCTCACCCTTCCTCCAGGTTGCAACTGACTAGGCTTGTGCCCTCTGCTCCCCGCTCCCAGCCCACAGCCCTCACTGATGTTTACCACCTGGCCCCCAAAAGCATCTGAGTTGGACTTTGGCAGGCCCAGGAGCTCTCCCTCAGGACAGAGACTCAAATCTTAACAGGAAAATTCTGAGCCCTTTTCTCAGCATCCTCTCCATACTCCCTTCTCTCTCTCTCTCTCTCTCTCTCTCTCATTAGGTACGTGATCTTTACAGTCGGGGCTTTAGCCAGTGGCTTCCCCTTTCTGAACCTCAGGTTCTAATGTGTAAAATGGGGATCATACTACTTATCTGATCAGACTATAGAGAGAATTACATGAACTTCCAAACTCTGGGTTTGGGTTTCCCCCTTTCTGTGGAACAGGACAGGTTCAAGAGGGTACTAGCAGTAACTCAGGCCCAGGCCTGGTGATGTCCATTACAGTGGAACTGGAACAGGCCGGGTTTGCAGGTGCTCCTGGGCTGGATGGTATCACACCTGGGCTCCTGCGGCCCTTGGCTGACCCTCTCCTGAAGCTTGTCAGCCTAGTGAACTTTTTAAAAAAAATTTGCTTAAATTCAATTGGCCAACATATAGTACCCAATGCTCATCCCATCAAGTGCCCTCCTCAGTGCCCGTCACCCACTTACCCTATCCTTTCACTAACCTCCCCTTCTACAACCCTTTGTTTCCCAGAGTTGGGAGTCTCTCATAGTTTGTCTCCCTCTCTAATTTTTCCCACTCATTTTCCCTTATAATCCCTTTCACTATTTCTTATATTCCACATATGAGTGAAACCATATGATGACTGTCCTTCTCCAACTGACTTATTTCATTCAGCATAATTCCCTCCAGTTCCATCCACGTTGAAGCAAATGGTGGGTATTCGTCATTTCTGATGGCTGAGTAATATTCCATTGTATATATAGACCACAGCTTCTTTATCCATTCATCTGTTGAACGACATCATGGCTCCTTCCACAGTTTTAGCCTAAAACTGTGAACTTGCTGATTCCTACTATGTCTATCGCCCTCTTTAGAACACATGTTTTGTGAGGTCTGTGACTGTGTTTTCTTCCTATCTGTACCCTGTGGCCCTACTTTGTATTAGTAAAATCTCTTAGAGATGGAGGGCCCAAGGCTCAGGCTTTGGTCCTAATCTCCTCTGTTTACACGTACTCACTTAAAAAAAAAAAAAAATTATTTATTTATTTATTTATTTATTTATTTATTTATTTATTTAGGAGAGAGAGAGAGAGAAGAAAAAAAGAAAGCGTGAGCACAAGCAGAGGGAGGGGCAGAGGGAGAAGCAGACTCCCCTGCTGAGCAGGGAGCCTGTGGCAGGGCTCAATCCCAGGACCCTGGAATCATGACCAGAGCCAAAGGCAGAACCACCCAGGCGCCCCGACACTCACTCCCTTTGTGATTCTTCCACTCTCAAGGCTTTAAATACCATTCATACACCAGTGACTGCCAGACTTACCTCCAACCCAGACCTGCTCTTGACCCCAGACTGCATATCCAACTGCCTACCCAGCATTATCACTTAGATAGCTAATAGATACCTCAGAGTCAGTGCATTCAAACATGAACTTCTGATCTTCTGTCCAAAACCTGCTCCAACCACAGCCTTTGCTCTCTTGGGTGATGGCAACTCTATCCTTCCAGTCATTCAGGCACAAGGCTACCAAGTCATCCTGGATGCTTCTCTTCCTCCCACATCTTACCTTCGGTACCAGATGGTTCTTGCCACCTCCACTGTTATCACCTTGTTCTAAACCAATATCACCTCTTGTCTGAGTTATTATAATAGTTTCCTTACTGATCAGCATCCTGCTTGTACCCTTCCCTCCTTTCTCCCCTGACAAGTGAGTCTCTATACCAGAATCACAGTGATCCTTTTAAAATTTAAGTTGGATTTTGTCTCTCTGCTAGTCAAACCCACCATTGGTGCCCTCTTCCTCACATAAATACCCGGGTTCTCTACAATGACCTACAAAGCCCTCCATGGCCTGAAGCCCTCTCTGACCTCACTTACTGCTCTCCCCCACATTTACAAAGTTTCAGTAACTAGCACAAAGTCATCCAGCTAGCAGGGCAAAGAACCAGGACTAGAATTCAAGTCTGTTTTGACTTTTAGGCCCTTCTATGACAAGCACAACTTACCAGCAAGTCTCATTGCTTTTCCTGCACTATAGTTTCCTCATCCAGAAATAAAAATACTCCTACCTGGATTACATAGTGGGGGATTGGACGAGATTTTTAAGATGACATTTTATCTTTAATATTGGATGAATCTCAATGGGACTTGATCAGGAGCTGTGTTCTAGTCATTTCTATATCTCTGGCACTTGGCAAACATGGGTTGAATGGGTGGAATGAATGTATGGGTAAAAAGATGGATAGATGGATGGGTGGATGATGGATGGGTGGTTGGTTGAATGGATGGGTGGAAGATGGTTGGTTGGATGACAGGATGGCTGGATGGAGGTAGGTAAATGGATGGATGAATAAATAAATGAATGGATAGATAGATGAATGGTTGGTTGAATGAAATAAATTAATTAATGAATTGATGCATAAGGAAAGGAAACTCAGAAAGTTGAGCAGAGGAGAAAGTGGAGAGAAAATATTGCTGAAAGTGTTGTTTCCTGGACCTCTGGCTTGGAGTCAAAGGACTGAAATAATACCAAAGACAAGAGAGCCTCACTTACTTACCAGATGCTTGATGGAGGACCAAATGGGTGTTTGAGCAGCAGGCTATAACAGAGGACAGAGCCCAGACTTTAGAGTTAGAAGGACCTGGGTTCAAATTTTGTCACCCTACTTACTAGCTGTGTGACACCAAACCCCAGTTTTCTCAGAGACCCTGGGGATAATATAATTCACCTCTCTTATGGTCCTTGTCAGGACTAAATGAGATATTATATAAACATACATTTTAAAGTGCCTGGCACATAATAGGTATGCATTAATGGAGCTGCCATCATGGTTATGAAAGGCCTAAACCAGAAAGTGGGGCCTTGGTCGGGTCTGGCACCTCAGAGTGGACTCCCTGTCTTGAGGTTGCCTGAGGAGCTTTGATGAAGGGTTCCAGAAGCACAGGCCAAATACTCTGTCTATATCTGCCCATCTCCTGGCCATTGGCTCTGTGGTCCAACTGGCCAGGGTCCTTGGAGAGTACACAGGTCAGGCCTCAGTGCAGAGCAAGTCTGACAGGTTCAGAAGGCTGTCTTAAGGGGCCAGCCACCTGCCCTGCCCCACCCGGCTTAAGGGGAGAATTTGGCATCAGAGTCCAGAGCCCCACTTCTCAGGAAGTTCTCAGACATGAGGAACTTTCCATTCACATTGCAGGAATTTTTTTGCAGAAAAAGGAAAAAACTAAAAACCTTCATCCTTTGGCCTCTGGGAGAATATTCCTTTTATGTGAAACTGGCAGGGAGGAAAATTCAAGATTCCTTCTCCTTCGCCTAATTGATATCAACATGAAATATTCTGGTGTTGTTTTAATAAGACTTTGGTTTTCCAGCAAGAGTAGGGGAAAAAAAGAAAAAAAGATCTTCTCCTGGACCAGAATATTTTTAGCGAAAATATTTTGCTTGCATCCTCCCTGCCCCCTCCCTTCCCTGTTCCTGCCCTGGCTTCAAAGGCACAGCAGTGCCGTTCTGGGGTGCTAAGCAGCAGAGGCCCACACTCGGCAGCCCCCTCCTCCCCTTGCATGGCAGGCAGGCCGGCCAGGGAGTGCCAAGCCAGGAAGATATTTTTTCCAGAAGCGGCATCTGGCTCCTTGGCAGCCACACAAGCAGTTGTGCTGGCAGCCGAGGCTGGCCGGGGTCTGCCGTGTGTTTAGGCTGCTGCCTCTTCTGACTCTCTCCCACAGACACGATGTTCTCTCTCTTGGGCTGGGCCCCTCCTGCCTTCACCCCTCAGGAGGATGAGGGGGGGCCTCAGAGCACCTGAGAGTTTTGCCCCTCGCCTCCCAACAAGGTTTGACACTGAGATCCACCTGGGCTCCATCTCTTGCCAACTTGACGTTGGGCAGGTGGCTTAACTGCTCTGAGTCCTCAGTTTCCTCAACTGGGAAATATGAGTCATCACCATCTACACAAACTAATCTGCCTGTCTGATCTAGCCTGTCTCTAACTTTCCAACTGAATGTCTTACACTCTTCCCATTATACATGAAACCCCCTGCTAGCATGGCTTCCTTTGCTTTCTCTAGCCTCCAAAGTCTTTGCAACTCCAGGGCCTTTGCACTTGCTGTGTCCTCTTTGTCCAACTTTGAACAGGTGGTTCCTTCTTGCCTTTCAGGTCACCACTCAGAGGCCACCTCCTTCGAGTGGCTTTCCTGGATTTCTCTGCCTCACACAGCCCCTTGAGCTGCTATCACAGTTTCCTGGACCTTTCCTTCAGGGCACTTATCACAAACTGTTCTGTATATTTGGTATTCTTTGCCCCTCCTCCACCCCAATTTAGGGGCCCCATGAGGGCAGGGATCACATCTGTCTTGTCCATCACAATGCCCCAAACACTCCCACACTGGGCCTTTCCCAACAGCCTATGGATGAATGCAGAGACACCCAACCCCACTGGAGGTGCCTTCTGATTTTCCCCAAAGCCCTCAGGAATCACGATGCCCCTAGCTTTTCCCCTCAGAGAAGGGGAAAAGGAAGCATGTGCTTCCAATATAACATATCAAGAATGCCTCTTATACCTTGAATCCTCCCCACCCCCCTACAGATAGGAATTATCATTGCCGATTTACAAATGGAGATCCTGAGAAGCTGAGGGACTGGCCAGCTGTGCCTGACCCCTTTGGCCTCTTTCTTCTACTCCTCATGGCTATTTCTGCCACCATCCCACATCAGTTGGAGACTCAGGCCCAAAGCCACAATAAATATTGATGACAGCTCTCACACAGTCTCTTGTGCTGAATGGGGGTGTTTCCCATCCTTCATCTCATGAAACTCACAGCAGCACTGCAGTTGACCATGAAAACCCGCTGTATTGGAGGAAACTGAGACTCACAGGGGTGAAGTGGTTTCCCTGGGCACACACAAGAAGTAGGGATTTCCTTAAGTAGTCAATGGAATGGACCCACTGCCAGAGTGAGAGCCTTCTAGCATTTATGCCTGCTTTCTGATCACCTTCAGAGTCCATTATTGATCATACAGCTAGAATGTGCCTGTGCTCAACAATTAGTCATTAAGTGGATGGATGGAAGATGGATGGATGGATGGATGGATGGATGGATGGATGGATCCCAGAGTTGGATATGAACCTTGGCCTCCCAAGACAACAAGGACCCAAGTCCTTATTCTGCCTCTACTCTCCACCCCAGGTCTAGACAAGTGTCTAAACCCCATGGATGTCCAAGATGCCAGCTTCATGCTGTGTGGCCTCTCCCAGGGACTGGCCTCACAGTGAAGCCATTGCAACCAGCCCATGCAGCTGTCAGCCTGCCTGCCCTCAGTACCCCCCAGAGGGGCAGGGGGTGCCAGAACTGACAGCCATGACTAATAATTAAATCTAGCTCTCTAGCCACTTTATATGTGGGCACCCAACTCCACCTCTCCTTGAGACATCAGAATGACAACGTTGGAGAGCATCACTGAGTCCATGGGGAAGCTGAGGCTAGGGAAGGGACCTTCATGGTTACTCAGGCTTAGGTCCTGGGGTTGACCTTGGTCTGCATGGGAAGGGCTCCAAATGCAGTTTTGTGCCCAAGTAGGGGGGCCCTGCAGCTACCTGGACCCTCTGCCCTGGAAACATTATTACAGTTCTGTCTCTGCAGATGACAGATTTGTGCCCGGACACAGCCCTGGTGCTCATGAAGGGATAGGCCAGTCAGCCTCAAGACACCATTTTGCTTTATGGGCAGCCCTGACTGGCATCCCCGAGATGATCAGACACCTGTGGAAGAGTTTTCTAGGCCAGGAGCTGAGCCTGGAATAGCCCTCAGGTCGAGCAAAGTGTCCCCTTGCTTGCCCCTCCCCACCTGGGCCCCTCTCCAGGTTTCGGACCACATCCCAGCCTCACGAACCCTGCCGACACTCCAGCAGTGCTAGAGCACTTGGCAAGGCCACCACAAATACTGTCTCTTCTGCCCCACACGTCCTTCTCTGCTGCTTGTCAGCGGATCTGTGAGCTTCATGCACGGAACCCTATCGAATAATCTTGACCCTCACCTCTGCCCTGTGCCTGCACAACCTGATGCATTCGGGAGGTGGTCGCTGAGCCCTGGTTGTCGGAAGCCTTGCAGAAGTCAGTCTTGAGACGTGATTCGTTTATAAACACTCTTGCTAATTTGGAGGAGTGCAGCCTTCCCTGCTTGCTCAGATAACGTAACGCACACGGGATCTGAGATGACCTAAGGCCTTTGCTCCCCTCGAGGTCCTCTCTCCTCACCACCTCCCTGGCCTGCCCACCACGGTCTCCCCAGCACCCGGCGCCAGCCTGGCACATACATCTTCACAGGACGAAGGGATGAATGAACGCAGCTCCCAGCTCTGCAGCCTCCGAGCTGCCCAGGTTTGCAGCTTCCCCGTCTGCTAAGCAGCCGAGCGCGAATATCTGGAGTCTGGAGCTGAAGGGGCCCAGCCTTGGATCCTCCTGGTGCCTCTCCCCAGAGTGGGAAAGGGGCAAGTCATGGGAGTGACGGTGCATAATTGCGGAGTTTGTTTGAGACTCAAAGGTGTGAAGGCACCGAGCACACGAACGGCTGCGGCTTCAGGAGGGTCTGTCCTGCCATAGGCTGCCCTGCCTGCCCCCGGGCCTGCCTGCTGCTGCCGGGCAGGTGGGTCTGGGAGGGCCTGCAGGCCGCTTCCGCCCCGCCCGCCGCCGCCGCCGCCGCCGCAGCCAGCTGTGTGGCAGACATTCCTGGGCCTGCTCATTGATATTCAGGAATGGAACTCGAGCCTGCTCAGCTCGGGTGCCCGGAGCGGGCGTGCACTCAGGCCCTCTGCCTGGGCTCTTCCGCCCATGTTGGGAGGGCCTGAGCACCCTCACCAGCCGGAGAGCATCCCAGGCCACGGACACCCGCAGCTGGATGGCCCGGGAGCTGAGGCCGGGCCGAGGACTTTGGACAGCCCCGGGGCACTCAGAGGTCAGGGCGGCGGTGGGGGTGGGGGCGGGCGGCCGTGAGTGGCTGGGGTCTCCGGACTCCCTGCACGGTGCTCGTCTTCAGCCAGCCTCTGAGCTGCAGTGTCCTCGAAACTTCCTGCTCCTCCAGGTGCTTCCTAGCACCACGCGGCTCTCCCAAGGCCCTGCCCAAGGCCCTGCCCGAGGCCCCACGGGTGGAGGGGGGTTAGAGCAGGCCCAGGGCAGCCAGCCTTCCCACTCCTTCTCAGCAGGAAGGCTGACCTACAGGGAGGCTTCTCTCTCACAGCCTCCATCCGTTTGCCAAGCCCCCACCTCACACCTCCAGGGTTTTGCAGATGGCCTTGTTTTTCCTTGGGGTGTGAAAGAGCTGGTCATTGCAGGGGCCTCCTCCCCTCTAAGCAGCTGGCTCTGGCTGCCAAGAACTCCCAGCTCCTGAAGAGACAGGCCCCTGACCCAGGGGTCATAGGCTGGGGCAGGGTGGTGCCCTCCCAGAGCCAGCTGGGACAGACCCTAGGGATGCAGCATAAAGGCCCTGCACCCCTTCCCTGGAGCACCAGTTAACCCGCCCCCACCGCCTTGCAGCTTCTGGTCACCCTTCCAGGCCTCAGCTGAGTCCTGCTGGGCCCAGGCACCCACTCTCCCACACCACCAGAAGGAGCCAGTACAAGGCCTCACATCTCTGAAGGGCAGCCCCTTCCTGTGGATTCTCATTCCCACACTCTTGGCATGCTCTCTCCCCTGGCCCAGCTTCCCACTTCCCCTCCTTCCAGAATCTTCTCATGGTGTGTCTCCCATCTCCAGCCCCACATGCAGCACACTCCCTCACATACATCCAGCTCCATCAGACCTGCCCCTCTCTGGAGAGCATTCTCTCCTCTTCCCTTCCCAGAGGAGGCTGGGATTCCTCAGAAAAGGAAAGTAGAGGAGGTGCCCTTTTGCTCCCCTTGGCCACTTTCTGGTCTTCACTGCACTACCCTCTTCCCAAAATATCCAACTTCTTTGGGGTTCAGGCTGACTGACAGCACCTCACCCCTGTGACTCTTGTCCACCAGCCTCTCTGTCACTCCTCACTCAAGGGGAACTTCCTCCCTCTTCCCCACTCTGGCCATTGCCCTGAGTCACCTGGACACCCCCATGGACACTTCAAACAGTGCCCTGGCCTCTTGGACCTTGGACTTCCCTGGCACCAACGGTCCTTACTCTGCTCCAAATCAGCTGTCATAACTTGTCACCACCAGCACACTACTCCAACATCAAGGATACGAACATTACTTTCACCAGCTATACCCCCTCTGTCTTTGGGCTCCCTTGCTCCTGTACCCCGGGTCAGAACAGTTTTCACACACACTCACATCACTGGCTCCAGCACCTCCCACCATTGCTCAGCTACCTGAGCCCACATCCCATGGCCAGTTGCTGCTATCACTCCACACTCTCCCCTTCCAGCCCCTCTGCCTCAGTCACCCTCACCCAGTTGAACCAGGCCTGGATGAGCCCACCCTCACCTCCTCTGTTCCAGTCCCAAACAGCTGGTTCAACTGAGGAAGCTCACCCAGGTGGGCGGATGGCTTCTGGAGTCCCCTCCTCTGCCTGCACCAGGTGACCCCAGAGGGTGCACCTGCTTCAGCCGGCTTGCTATGCCTCTGCCTGCAATGGCTCCTGCCCCCCATCCCCAACCCCGGGGCTCTGACGGCCCTTCTCTCTTCTTCCTCACCCTCACCCAGGTCCCTGCTCCTTCCACTCAAAAAATGAGCAGTCTTGATCTTTATAAAGACAACAGAGGCCTTCAGATGGGAATTCAGCTGTCTCCTCCCACCCACCTGCCACCCCCTCTCTTCCTTCTCTCCTCTCACCATGGACATGGTGGCCCACTCTCCACCCCGGACGTGGGCTCCCCCGTCTCATCTCTTCTGTCAGTCTGCAGGCCATCAGTGCCCTCTCTCCTGAACCTCCATGTCTCCTTCTCTGCTGGGGCCCTCCCGGAAGTGTGTTGAATGTTCCAGTCTCTCCCATCTCCAATCTTCAACTGCAATCAGACGTTCAACCCCATTCCCAGAGGGTGGCATCATCCAGGCCATGGAGATGGACACACTGCCAAACCCCAGGACTGCGTATCTTGGCCTCCCAGCAGCAATGGTGCCTACCCTTCCTTTCTTCAAACCTCTCCTCGCTCTCCTGGTTTTCTCCCACCTCTGGTTGTTCCTCAGTCTCCTTTAGGGCCAAGATGGTCACATGTCCTGGTTTCCTAGGGACTGAGGTTCATTTGGTCGTCTTATATGGGGTGCTGCCTTCTCTCCCCATACTACGGTCTCTGAGCTTGGTCCCCAGCCCCTTTTATCCACACTCTGCCCTGCTGCTCCAAGGGTTGTCTCCCATCCCTGTAGATTAAATCATTTAAATCACCACCAACAGCTCCCAGGAGTAGGTCTGCCACCCAGCCTACTGCCCTCCCCACCCCCCAGATGTTTATGTTGTCCTCAGACAGGGTCACATGTCACCCCATCCTCTGTCTGGTGACTGCACAGGGCCTGGGACTCTGTTGATAAAGTTAGTTTATGACAGCAGCCAACATGCATTGAATGCTCGCCGTGTGCCAGGCACTGCTCAGTGTGTCTTATTTGAGGTAATGTATTTAATTCTCCATTTAAGAGGAAGGGAATGGAAGCCATAATGGAGCAGTGACTGGCTCGGGAGCACAGTCTAGAAAGCATGGAGCCAGGATGTGAACCCAAGCAGCCTGGCTCTGTGACTCCCCAGCCTGGTCTCTGTGGTACAAGGCCTCACCTTGCATAGCAAAGAATCATGACTTGTTTACTGAGTTGAATTTAAGTGAGTTACCTTCCCACCAGAGTAGAAGCAGAGACCCTACAGTCCAATCAACCTCCTCCTATTCTTAGAACTGTAGCCAGAGGTACCAGGTGCCAAGAAATAAAGAAATATATAAGGGAGTGGTTAAAAGCTTAATCTGGAGGGAGACATCTGGGTCTGAATGCCAGTGCTTCACTTACCAGCTCTTGGACCTTGCTCAAGCAAGTAATTTATTTCCCATCTCAATTTTCTCATCTTTAAAATGGGAGATAGGGCAGCCCAGGTGGCTCAGCGGTTTAGTGCCGCCTTTGGCCCAGGGCATGATCCTGGAGACCTGGGATCGAGTCCCACTTTTTAATTTATTTATTAATTAATAAATCTTATTTATTTATTTATTTATTTATAAATAAAATCTTAAAATAAAATAAAATGGGAGATAGAAATAGTAAAGACTAAGTGAGATGATAGACATAAGGCACTTAACACAGCAGCAGGTACAGAGCTGATGAGCAGCAAATGTTTATTGAGCACCCACTATGTCATTAGCACTGAGCTGGATGCTGGAGTATGGATTGAAAAGCATCGACGGGGTTGGGGAGGAGCATTTACAATCATAGGTATAGGAAAACCAAGCCCTGTGAGATTTGGTTTCTTTGATAACTGAGTTTCCAAGCTGTATCTAAAACCAGCTTGTGCTTGGGGTGAAGCAGAAGCAACTTGCTACTCATGCTCACACCTCTATGCCTTTGTACAGGCTATTTTTCCTCTGCATGGGATATTCTTTCTTCATTCTTGTTTAACTGGAAAACTCCTACTCAACCTATAATACCCAGCCCAAGTATTAACCCTTTGTGAAGTTGCCTTTGATTCCCACTATAGAATCAGTCTCTGTTTCCTCCTGCTACTCTAGCACCTTGTATATGTTCTTACCAAAGTAATCCCTATCATTCACAAACTCGATAGATAGATGATGATAGATAGATAGATAGATAGATAGATAGATAGATAGATAGATTATAGATAATTCTAAATAACAGCTAACCACAAAATCTATTATGTACTTACTGTGAGGCAGGCAGTTTTATTTTTTTTTAAGATTTTATTTATTTATTCATGAGAGACACAGAGAGAGTCAGAGACATAGGCAGAGGGAGAAGCAGGCTCCATGCAGGGAGCCCTAGGTGAGACTCGATCCCAGGACCCCAGGATCATGACCTGAGCCAAAGCAGACCCTCAACCACTGAGCCACCCAGGTGCCCTGAGGCAGGCAGTTTTAAATGCTTTATGTATAATCTTCACAACAATCCTATAAGATAGGAGCTATGATTATCCCTGTTTAACAGATGGATACATTGAGGTCCAGAAAAGTTAAGCTACTAACTCAGGTCCCACAGCTAGTAAGTGGCAAAGCAGGGATTGCTGCCAGGCTCTTACTCACCCTACCAGATTGCTTCCTGCAGGCTGGATGAGTCAGTCCTTGCCCTAGAGTTTCAAGTACATCCACTGCTTATTTCTACGGTGACCCACCCACCTGATTTGCCTGGGACTAGGGGGGTTTAGAGGATGTGAGACTTTCAGTGCCAAACATGGGAAAGTCCCAGGCAAATCAGGACAAGTTGGTTCACCCTAGTTTTCCCTCAGAAATGTCCTGGAACCAGATTCACACCCACGTCCATTGGACTCCACACCCACCCTCCCAAGCAGCCTCCAAAGGAAGAAAGAACCCAGGTCCAAGTGGGATCTTATCCAAAGGCAGGGAAGCCCCTCCAGGATGCTTGTCCTGGTCCTCTCAGTCCCCAAGGCCTGCAAGCTGGCGGAAATGGACACAAGGAGAGGCTGGCCTAAGGCCCACAAGCCAGGGAGGTGACCTCAGAGCAGGTGTGGGGCTCACCTCATCCCCAGAGCCAGCCAGAGTCACCGCCTCACCACCAAGGGGCACAGTTCCTGCCTCAACCCACTCCCCTTCCTGGGACCTCCCCTCCCCTCTCAGCCTGACTGAGATGACGCTTTCCCCAATTCATCCACAAACTTGGGAGGACTTAGCTCTGCTTTCTCCCAGATGCTGGCTGGCCCTTCTGGGGTAAAGCCTGGAAGGGAAGGCTGTCCAGGTAGGAGAAGATGTCTCTCCTCAGGGGCCCAAGTCCTCTTCCACCTCCACTCTCTGACTCTTGGGATCTACTCCAACACCCTTTTCCTCTCCAGAATGTAGCTACTCAAGAGTGAAGAGATCTTGTAATCAACGAAAAACAAGAAGGAGTAAACAGCACTGGTGCCTGGAAAGAGAAAGCCTTCAGTAAATGCTAACGCAACCCCATTAGCATAAAAACATGCCAAATCGTACCAAGTTTAAACTTAATTAACTCCTGGACTCCCCCCACACCCCACTGGTGATCACCCTGCTTTTCTTCTCTCCTTATGGTAGAGTGCCTCAAGAGTCTGTGCTAGCTGTCTCCACCTTCTCCCCACCCGTTCTCCTGACCTTGCTTCCATCACGCCTGCCTCCCCTGACTTCTGCTTTCTGGCCTGCCAAAGGCCTCTGGTGGCCACAGCCACTAGCCAGCTGGCAGTCCTCTCTCTCCTCCTCAACCCCCCAGCAGAGTTTGGCACAGGTGATCCCTTCTTGCTTCCCAAAACCCAACTTTGTGCTTAGCTTCTGGGTGCACTCTCTCCTGGTTTTCCTTTTGACTTCTGAGCACTCCTTCCCTGCTGCCTTCATCCTGCTGGCCTTAAATAGTGGAGAGCCTCAAGGCTCAGCCCTCCAGCTACACAACTCCCTTGGGGGTGGACCTCTTGGGTCTTCCTCCTTCACATATGTTCTCTGGATATCAACGACTTCCAATGTCTTTCTTCAGTCTGGACCACTTCCAGACTTGCTGCTCTTTGAGTACCCCAAATATGTACCTACACCAGCATCTCTGCTTTTTCTGTCTCTCTGCTTAATACCCCAAATATCTGTGGAGCTAGTTCCAAGACTCCTTCTCCAACTATGCTATATAAACTAGCACACATCTCCATAAACACCTACCCCCCAAACCTGCTTTATTTCTCTTCATATCATTTATCACAGCTTGTCATATTATATAGTTATTTGCTTATATCTCATAGAAGAGAATCTCCTTTCTTCAGTACACACACTTGCCTACTTTGTTTCCTGCGTTAGCTCCAGCACCTTTAGTAAAGGCATATACACATGATATACTCTCTCCTGCTATATCAGAGCAGTACCTGGCACAGAGTCGTCACACAAATATTTGTGGAGTGGATGAATGAATGAATGGACAAAATCATAACTAATAAATAAGCAAGCCTTTGAATAATGAGTAAATAAATTAGTAAAGTAAAATGGTAGTGATAAATAAAAGGCAGCATACTATGGAATATCAGCCAGCAATTTAAAAGAATAGATTACTGATACCTGGGGCAACAGGGTTGAATTTCCAAATCACTCATCAGAGTGACAGAGTCAGACACTGAAGAGTGCACACTGTAAGCTTCCATTTATATAAAATTCTGGAAAATACAAACTAATCCACAGTGACAGGAAGCAGATCAGCAGTTGCCTGGGGATGGGGCTGCAGGGAGGGGTGGACTGCAAAATGGAACGAAAGTCTCTTGAGGGTGATGGAAATGTTCTGGATCTTGATCGTAGTGGTGGCTTCCATGGTGCATACATCTGTAGAAACTCATGAAATTATTCACTTTAAGTGGATGCAGTTTATGACACGTAAATCATACCTTCGTTAAGTTGATTTGAAATGAAAGAAATAAGTTAGTGAATGAATGAATGAATCAATCAGTCCACACACTCACCAGCCTTCCTTTATCGACTGCTCCACTGGGGCTCAAAATACATAGATGTAACCCAAACTGGCACATCTTAGGTCAGTTTCCCAGCCAGACTTTTAGCAATGAGGATGCGAATTGGTATTTATTTAGTGCCCATTATGCACCAGACTCTGTTCACAAGTCTTTCAATTCTTCCTCACGAAGATCTTATGAGGCAGGCAATATTGTTCTCATTTTAAAGACAAGGTCACGAAGTCTCAGAAAAGGAAAGTGACATCTCCAAAATCATACAGCCCCAGATTGGCAGGGCCAGGACTTAAACCTAGGGCTATATCATAAACGTCTTCCCACTGAGGGCCCTGATCGATACTTTGTGTATGTGCACGCATGCCCACATGTGGCCTGTACACATCTCTCATTTCTCCAGGAGAAAATGTTGCCACTGCCAAAGGGACTAAATGTGTTTCTCCTCATTTTTGAGTGTCATGAGAAGACTCGAGAAGAAGCAGTAGCCAGCCCCAGATGTTGTCTCTGGTCCACTGAGGACAGAGAAATCATCCCAGCTGGAACAAGAGGCTCAGCCAGTAGTGTCCTTTTTGAAATGAGAGAGGATGGGGGGGTGGCGATTCTGTGCCCAAGTGTGGGGCTCGAGGCGTCATATCGGCAATGTCAGAGATATGTTTATGTTATAGCTAGGGGGGGTGGGGATCCAAAGGAGATCTCAGTATGACTTTGCCCTGTAAATCATAACCTACCACCCAAGTGTAAGGAGGAAGGAGGGGGAGAGCCAGAGGAATGCAGAAAACTGTCATTTTTTGAGAACTTAATGGTATTCAGGGCACTGTGCCAGACACTTGCACACATATCTCACTTGTGCTTCATAGAACCCTGCCAGGTAAGAGTGTTTTTTCCCCATTTTTAGATCAAGAAATGGAGGCTCCGAAAAATGATGGAACTTGTATAAATCACATGAATGGTACATAACATGTTGCTTTCCTTCTACCAGCACTTTCTTCCATAGTCAAGACCCTGCTGTCTCCAGCATTTCTCAATTTATCATTTCCCCAAAGAAATTTACTGCCAAATACATTTACCCACAAACCCATCCACTCATTTACCCACCCTTTTATCCATTCATAGCTACATCTAATCTATGCACTTAATCATTCAATTATCCATCGATCCACTTCTCTACTCATCCAAGCATTTGCATGGCTATCCATCAATGCATGCATATATACAGCCACCAGCACTTCATCCAACCAGAGGTCCCACTGGACACCATCCAACTACTCAACCAACCATTCAACCACCTGTCAATCCACCCACTCATGTGTTTACTTCCCAACCAATCACTCATTTATATACATATCCACCTATCTATTTATGTGTCCCCCGACCTGCTCTCTCAACCAACCATTCCACAACCATGAATTGTGGAATTCATCCACCCATCCATCCTCCCACCCAAACACATAACCAATCAGATGCTTTCCATCATTCCAAGCACATGTCCAATCATCCACTCATCATTCATGGATCCATTTGGCCATCCAGTCATATCCACATTCTGTGTATACAAAAATATACACACAGGGTTTGATGGTTAATTTTATGTATCATGTTGGCTAGGCCATGATACCTGAATATTTGGTCAAACACCAGTCTAGATATTTCTCTAATGATAGTTTTTAGATGAGATTAACATTTAAATAGTAGAGTAAAGCAGATTATCCTCGTAATATGAGTGAGCCTCATCCAGTTGAGGCCTTAAGACAAAAAAATACTGAGGTCCCTTGAGGAAGAGAGAATTCTGAGGTCTATATAGACTTGGGAGATACTTTTACAGAAGCAATGGCAGGAGTTGGTGACTGAAAGAAGATGAGGTTATTAAGGAGGACCCCGTGTTTCTGACTTGAGAGCCATGATAAGTGGAGGTGCCACTGCCCAAGAACAAGTTGATAGGACAGGAAAGAGAGGCAGTGAGCAGTTCAAGCTTGGCCAAGTTGGGCTGGCAGTTCCTGGGGAACCTCAGGAGGAACGTCGAGCAGCTGGGGAGAAGTGAACAGCTGGAGCTTCAGGAGCAGAGAACTGAGTGTAGAGGCCTGAATCCAACAGAATGGGTAGGTGACAATCCTATTTGAATGGAGAGGCCTCAGGGCCATAAACAGACTGCTGCAGGGGGAGTGATGTGGCAAGGGGATCCCAGAAGACTAGTTGCTCCCCTTGTTGGTGTCCTGACCTCCCCCTGCTCTGAGCTCCTGGGAGGAGTCCAGCCCCTACTAGGGGGCCCTCCAAGCCGCTCTCTCTTTCTCCGGGGTTCATGGAGGGTTCACAGGAGCAGACGGACCCTGTAGGGCTCCTGCACAGATGGGAAATGGGGCCATCTCAGGCTCCGGCCCAGGGGTGGGCCCCAGAGCTCCAGCTGGAAACCCCATTTGGGGGCTGCAGGGGTGTGTGTAAAATGCTCCCTGGGTGGTTCAGGCCCATGTAACTCAGAGAACAAACTGTTGTCTCTGCCATAAATCCCCTCGGCCATAAAGTCCCTTCCCCCCTGACCCCTTGGTTGGTGTGAGAAACTGAGGGCAGGGCAGGGCAGGGTGATGACCTCCTGACTCCGGGGCCACTGGCCTTCCAGCCCACCATGTCACTCCTTTCAAGGCCTCCTGCGCCCACCCAGGGGTCTGGCACAGAGGGACATAGGCCCAGCCTGGGAGCCAGAAACCTGGGTTCAAGACCCAGCAGTGCCCTAGATCCCCCCTCAGGTCATTCCCCCATCCGTATCTCAGTTTCTGACTAGCAAATTGTCTTTGAGAGTCCCTGCCTTGCCTCTGGAGGGAAGATGAGGGCCAAGGGAAGGGCAGTTTAGCAGTACCACAGCCGAGAAGAACGTTAGCAGGCCCACTGCCACTAGACCCCTCTGGGCCTCAGGCTTCTTATCTATAAAATTGGGGTCCTGATAAGACCTACATCAAGGGCTTGTGTGGATGTGATAATGCACTGAAGGAGCTGCTGCAGGGAAGGTGCAGTATCCCATGCTTTAGAGCAAAGCCTTTGGAAAGAAGATTATATGCATTTCCCTTTGTAAAAAGTTTAAAGGATGCTAAATTGCCTACTTCATACTTTGATGATGAGGGAACAGGTGGTTAATCATAATTCTTTTGTAAATTGCCTGAGAAATGACATGGTCTTTTGCAGTTTCTCTTCATTTTCCTCCAATTTTTATTAATTTATTTTACATGTCTGTGTGTATATATGTAAACGACATGGGGAAAAACCAACAGTGGGAGTGAAACGTAAGTCGTCTCCACATCCCTATTTTCTAGCTACCTAGTTCCCGATCATTGTTAATAGTTTTGGTGTATTCTTCCAGAAAACTTCACATACACACACGTACACATAGAAAGGTGAGAGAAGGAGTCAGTATCGCCACAAGTGACCGGGATCACTGGTGCAGACAATAGGGATAAGCATGGAAGGTAGGGAATGTAAAGAGGAAGCAGTGGTGCTCAAGGAGATGGCTCCTTCCAGGAACAACACACTCATTCTTTGGCTGCCCGCAGTGTTACCTGAGAATGGCAAAAAGCTGAGTCCCCTCTCAGGGAATTGCACAAGGTGAGCCACCTCTGGCAAGGCTATCCCCTTCCCAGGGCTGCCTGCATCCAAACAGTGGTCCCTGGCCTCCATTCCAACAATTTACAAAGTGGCATCCCAGCTCCAGAGGTCCCCATGGGATTGGGAAGGCCCTTGTTTCCACTGCAGGAGTTCAACTGCTCCTTCTGGCCCTGCCTGCTTTCCCCACCCCTTTGGAGGATCCCCCTACCATGCTGGAGTGGTCCAGCTCTAAAAACTCTCCCTAGTGACAAAGTGTGATGGGATTCCAGTGGAAGGGAATGCAGCACAAGTGCCTCTCAGATGCCCAGACGTTTGAAAGATTGGGGAACGTGGCCGTAATAACAATCCTCGAGGCAGAGGACTGTTGCCACTTATCAGCAATGCAATGGAGGAAGACAGTAAGAGACTGAAGGCGATTAATTTCCAATCAGAGGGGAAGCATAAAAACAGTTCTCGGGGGATCCCTGGGTGGCTCAGCGGTTTCGCGCCTGCCTTTGGCCCAGGGCGCGATCCTGGAGTCCCGGGATTGAGTCCCACATCGGGCTCCCGGCATGGAGCCTGCTTCTCCCTGTGTCTCTGTCTCTCTCTCGCTCTCTCTCGCTCTCTCTATGTCTATCATAAATAAATAAAAATAAATAAATAAATAAATAAATAGTTCTCTTTGGCCACATAAGAAGGGATTCTATCTCCTGTAGGAGAGGCCAGAGGAAGCAGAGAACCAAGCCCAGAGTTAAGTGAAAGTGAAGCTTCAGAGAAGGTTGGATTTTCCGGAAAGTCTGTTATGCTGGAGTCATAGCCCTGCTTGGAAGGAGGAGTGGGCCCCAGCTTGGAAGGACTGGTATGGGGACATGTAGGTGGATGCACTTAAAAATCTAGAACCCTTGAGTTTTTCTGAACCCCGTGATTGTCTAGAACCAATGCTTGTTAAAAACTAGCATTTTTCTCCCATTCAAAGGTGATGCCAAAGTCTCCACCTTGCAAAAACAATCTAGCTTGCTCAGAATCTACCCTCATCTCCCTCCTGGCTGCCAGACCAACAATTAGAGTTAATCGTAACATAACCGGGCCAGGGAAGTAACAGGCCTGCTAAAGGAGAACACAAGGAACTACTGCTAACTCAAGCAAGCAGCGCCACTTGCAGCTGCCATGCTGGAGGTGGCATCTTTGCTACAGCAGATGAACATGGCATCAGGTGCATGGTCCATGGCTGTTGAGCTGGCACATGCATGCGCTCTATTCCTAATAAGAAAGAGAAACAGAAGCATTTCATACTCATTGAGTAACAGTGTTTTCCAGGGCTATGATAATTCTGTCATAATCCACTCCAAAGACATGTAGACAATCTGGACATTACATAGATGATCACAGTGGACCATTAAATTGGAAAGCCTGGTATTCTCATCAGATCACATGAACAAGTGGCAAGTATATTGGATACCTTGGTAAGAAAACTGCTTTAGGTTTCTTTCTTTCTCTCCTTACAGAGAGCAGGAGAAAAACTACATGAAGATTCCAAAACCCACTTTATCAG
Source organism: Canis lupus dingo (assembly GCF_003254725.2). Classification (NCBI taxonomy): domain Eukaryota; kingdom Metazoa; phylum Chordata; class Mammalia; order Carnivora; family Canidae; genus Canis; species Canis lupus. The sequence goes on from NC_064246.1 coordinate 41,068,800, forward strand.
TGACATTTTAGGGATCTGGTAGTTCTAAACATGCTGAGTCAAATCCCTTGAAAGTAAATAACAATTCATTGCATCTCACAGCTCTCCTACAATGCTTGGTAGGGCTCTCTGGATTCCAGAGGCAGTACATTTCACACTTGGAAATGCTATTCTGATCCATTTGCCAAATAATATGGAGGCTGAGCTGTGCCTGGGAAGTGAGCAAGGAAGGGAAACAGTGGTTGCAACTCTGAGCTCTGGAGCCAGGCTGCCTGGGTGTGAATCCTGGTTCTATCACTTATGGTTCTGTGACCTTGGGTGGGGAATAGCAAAGATGCCTACATCAAAAATGTGTGGTATGGTACCTGGCACATGGTAAATGCTAACCGAATGATTATAAATGGCAGAGCTCAGTTTCAAACACAGGTTCGAGCCACAGGTTCTTTCCACTACACCACCCAAGATATGGTACAGACCAGATCACATTAAAGTCAAGAGGTGTCCATTAAAGGGAGAGGTGCTCATGCCAGGACTGTGGCAGGGACCCCTCAGCTATCACAGTACAGCACAGAGTGGAGAGAAGGAGAGAGGGAGCAGATTCCACGGCTTCAGTAAAAATGGCCTGTGAACTGATGACTAGAATATCAAAGTCCAGGCTGACTAGGTGGACTGCAGTAGTCAAGGTGACACTAGATAATGTAAAAAAAAAAAAAAAAAAAAAAAAAAAAAAAAAAAAAAAAAATATATATATATATATATATATATATATATATATATTCAGTAAAAAATCCCAAATGCTCTGTGGCTTAACTAAATATAAACTTACTTCTCACTCACATCAAGTCTCCATGATGATGAGAGGTCGATGGCTGTGCTTCATGATGTCACTCAGAGACCCAAGATCTTTCTATCTTTTGGCTCCAGCAACTCCTAGGGCCTCAGAGTCTTCTAGATCATCTGTAGGTAGCTGCGAAATGGACAAGGAGCAGGAGCAGGAGGTTCCTGCAAGAGGCTGTAGAGCCTTACGGTGGCACCTCCACCCCCACCCCCATTCCATTGACTGAATCTTAGTCATGGCCTTACTTAACTGCAAAGGAATGAGAAAATTTAGTCTAACTGCGACTCCAGGGAAAGAGAAAACAGATTTGGGGCACACTTAGCCTGTCTCTGCTGTTGGTTTTAAGTAGGGAAGCTAGAATGATGCCTCTCCTGGGCCATCCTCACACTTGACACACAGCTAAGTGCTTGGAAGTCCCCACTGGTACCTGCCTCCCCGCAGAGCTGACATTCAGCTGGGATTCCCAACACAGAGGGCTGTTGACAGCTACCAGCCACTCTGCTGGGTCAGAGACTGTCTTGTCTTTCACTGGATTGAACACTGCCCTGCCTCCCCTGGCTTGGAATGCTCCCCACTTGGAACTGCAGTTACCCCAGAGCACTTCAGCATCTGGGTGTTAGAATCAGACTGCTGTGGGTGAAGCCCAGGCTCTGGCCACCTTGTTCAATGCTCTTAACCTTAACCTTGTCTTGCTTCATCAGGCCCTGTGACCCCACTCATCTATTTCTGTAGCCCTCCATCCCCTCCCCAATGAATGAATGGAGTAGTATTATGAGGTCACTCTGTATTATAATCTGAGATACATCAACATCAACTTCAGCATCAGAATTCAGCCCAAACATACTCTTTGGCTTCAGCTTTGGAAAGCCAATAGTCAAATGCCAACTTCAGTGTCATTTTTAGCATCATTTTTAGCATTAAAAAGGCATAAATGGTTACAATGATCAGGATAAATGGTCATGTAATCACATAGATTTCTCATCATGTCCCGTCATCACAGCGGCATCAATAATGCATACAGTAATAGTAGTAGATATAAGACATACCATTCAGGCTTCTTGTTAATAGCTGAATATTTACTTTCAAATATAGGCAATGATTCTAAGTGTAACTCAGAGTAGAAATTGTCTTGTGTGATTTATATCTTGTCAATGAAAGAAAGGGTACTCTATGTGTTAAAAGCATAAATGGTAGGCAGCCCGAGTGGCTCAGTGGTTTAGCGCCACCTTCAGCCCAGGGCATGATCCCAGAGACCCAGGATCGAGTCCCACGTCAGGCTCCCTGCATGGAGCCTGCTTCTTCCTCTGCCTGTGTCTCTGCCTCTTTCTCTCTCTGTGTCTCTCATGAATAAATAAAAGCTTTAAAAGGGTGGGGGGGCTCTAAAGCTATTTTCTGTCTTTAAAAAAAAAGCATAAATGGTTACAATGATCAATGACAATCGTGCACACTGTTCATTTTATGTGCAAAAGCAAATATTTGAAAAGCTCAGATATTTAATTAAGGGAAACAAATTGACGATTTGAGATAATTCTCTCTCTTTGGTCTCTCACATTTACAAACATCTTGGGAGCCGAGATTCTGGCTATTTCTTCAAGGGTATATGAGTAGTGAACAACCCTGGAAGATAGAGATGGTGTTTGCCTCAGGGCTGTGGGCAAATGTTGTCTACTATCCAGTATAACAAAGAAAATGTCTTCCTTGGAAGCAAAAGTCAGTCACGTTTTCTGCCCATTTTAAGGATCCTGTCCCCTTAACCTGGGGTTCCTCAGCTATGCTATAAGCCCACTGTGTGCAGCAACCACCTAGTCACCTCCACCCCCCTACTATCCATTGGTGAAGTTCATGCTATCTGCTGTGCCGTAGGTAATCATGTCTTCTGTCTCTGACCCAAGGGTCTTGAGTCTTCTGCCAGCATTCATGAAATAGTGAAAGCAAACTTGTTAACTTACAAGTAGGGAACATCTCAGACTCTTGACAGTTCTGGACAACAGTTTATTTGAATATTAAGAAAGAGTTTGTCTTTAGATCAGTTCTCTGGGAAACTGGTCCTGAGATTAGAGACATGATTGGATGGATGGATGGATGGATGGATGGATGGATGGATGGATGGATATGTGGATGGACAGATGGAGAAAGAAAGTAAGGACTCCTGAGAATTCAGGCAGGAGAGGTGACTCATTCCTCTTCAGGTCTGGGGAAGGGAAGCAGGTATGAAGCAGCAGGAGATGGTGAATTCCCAGATGCTGCTGCCCGACCCAGCACTTCTCCTGTTTCCAATCTGCATACTCACCCTTTCCAAGGAGGGTTGCAATTAAACCCAGCTGAACACCAAGCCCCAGGGATGGGAACTCAACAAATTCTGTACCCCAGTTGACAGGCAGTTGGTATTGTCAAGCAGAAAGAGGGAGGACTGCCCAGGACCAGGGCACAGACCTTTCCCTCTGGGTTGAAGACTTTAATCAAGGGATTATGCACATGACTACTTTTAGCCAGGTGAAATTTGTGGAAAGCAGACAGGGCTCAAAATGCAGCAGAAACCTGCTTTGAATTTACAGAGCAGACCTCCATCGGAGAGGCGGGGAGTTTATTGGGGGCCTCCCTTTCCAAGAGAAGATGGAAAAAATTTGAGAAAAAAGGTTGGGGAGGGCTCACCCCCACTGGACACCCACTGCATGCCAAGTAGGATACTCAAAGGCTTAGAAATGACATCTCAGCATGGCCCAAACTCCAGTCACCCCTCCGCCATGTCCATATGCAAGGACCACCAGTATGTTGCTACTGCTAACAATGCAAGCTCTGATCAACAGATATAATGCCAGCAATGGGATTGGCAAATTTTGTGTAGAGGGCCAGATAGTAAACATTTTGGGTTTTGCAGGCCATATGGTCTCTGTTGCAACGATTCCACTCTGCCATTGTAGTGTGAAAATAGGCATGGGAAATATATAAACAAATGGGTGTGGCTGTGTTCCAATAAAACTTTATTTGTATAAATAAAAGATATTTCATTTTGGGCTGAATTAGGCCCACGTGCCATAGTTTGCCCACCCAAATGTTAACCTAGGTTTACAAAAACACTGTAGCCCATTTTATTTTATTTTTTTAAAAGATTTTATTTATTCATGAGACACACACATACACACACCCACACATACACAGAGGCAGAGACACAGGCAGAGGGAGAAGCAGGCTCTATGCAGGAAGCCTGATGTGGGACTCGATCCCTGGTCTCCAGGGCCGCGCCCTGGGTTGAAGGCAGGCAGCTAAACCACTGAGCCATCCAGGGATCCCCTGTAGCCACTGAACAAATTAAGATTTTTAATCACACAAAATGCAAAATAGTCCAAGATAATTTCAGGACTTCTTAATAATATCAATCCATATAGCACTGTGAGCAGGGCAGTTAGATAAGTTGCATAGTGAAATTTATCTTCTCTTAATCCCATCAGGGTGGTTCTAGGGCAGTGTGTAGGGTGACCAGATGAAAAACAGGATGCCCAGTAAAATTCAAATTTCAGATAAATGACAAATCATGTTTTAATATAGTTTTGTGTATACTTAAGAGTTAGAAGAAACTAGAATATTTGGAACATACACTAAAAAAGTATTTGTTGTTTTTCTGAAAACATTTTTGTTTACTAAATCTGGCAATTATTGGCTAAATCTAACTGTATGTATCATCTCATTTGAACAAACTGGAACATCTGCCTCTGCAGCCCTTTATGATAGTGAGGCCAGGGCCAAATAGATCTAGTGTCCCCAAACTCCTACTGCCACCTCACAAAGGCCCTGGAGCCAAAGTAGAGAAGTCACCTTTGAGGCAAGCAGACCTAAGTCCCTACACAAATTGCCTGGCACCGAGTAGGTCCTTCGTAAATTGTAGCTGTGGTGTTTATTCATTTGCAGTATCTTGATGTATTTTATGGTCCCTTTGTAAACTATCACCAGTTCTGTGACCTTGACCATGTTCCTTAACTTTTTCTGAGCCTTAGTTTCCCCATCTGTAACATGGGGATAATGAAGGCACCTCCTTAAGGGAGTCTGTGTAATGAATTAAATAAAGCAATGTTTGTCAAGTGCTCGGCATAGTGCCTGGCAACTAGTATGCTTTCTAGAGATTTTAGTAAAGCATACTAACTAGGGGCGCCTGGGTGGCTCAGCCGGTGAAGCATCTGCCTTCGGCTCAGGTCATGATCTCAGGGTCCCAGGACTGAGCTCCACATGGCTTCCTGCTCAGTGGGGAGCCTGCTTCCCCCTCTCCCTCTGCCTGCTGCTCCCCCAGCTTCCCCTGCTTATGTTCTCGCTTGCTCTGCTCTCTCAAATATGTAAAAAAAAAAAAAAAAATTTAACCATAATAACGAATTCCACCTTCATATGCACTATTCCATTAAATCCTCAAAACAATCAGAGAGATGGCTAGCAAGATTCCTATTCAGACCAAGTAAACTGAAGCTCAAAAACTGACCTCACTCACAGGAAATAAGTACCAGAGATGGGATTTTGGCTAGTGGTCCCGGCTACAACCAACCCAACAGCAGGCAGGGGTAGGCCTGCCCAATACCAGCAGGAACAGAAAAGGCAAACTAGGCTGCAGTTTGGCCTCCAAAGACCTCAGACACGAGACTCCCCACCCCCACCCCATCTGCTGAGCAAGCTCCCAGCTGCCCCACAGGTGCCACTTGCCCGAAGAACCAGCTCATTTTTACCTGGGTCAGGTTGAACCTGGAATCAGACCCCCCAGGCTTTACCGGCTGCTGCAGACAAGATGGGGGAGGCCCCCTTGGCCCCTCAATTCCCCTGTCTCCCCCGCCTGGAGGATCCCTCCCACTGCCCTGTCTTAGGCCATAGGGCATGGAGGCTTCTTGACCTCCCTTTCCCCCAGGCACTGTCCTTACCCATTTCTAGCCTTTCCCAGATCCTGTACTTTTCTCTAGAAGCACAGAACACACCGGAAATCATCCAATCAAGCCTGTGTTTAGTGCCTCTGGTTTAGTGCCATCTTCCCCACTGGGCTGTGAGTGCCACGCTGCCTGTGTGCTCCCTGCGCCGTCCCCACCTAGCCCAGTGGCTGGTAGTGGGCGGGAACCCGCCAAACACTTGTGGAATGACTGACAACCTAAGGCAACTACTATTTTCCAGGGACCTACCATGTCCTAAGCACCTGACCTCCACTTTATTGTTGTGTTTTGAGGTTGGGATGGGCAGTCCCATTTGAGGGATGGAAAACGTAAGGCTCGGCCGCGGGCATAGCAGGCACTCCGTCCGGCACAGCAGTTAAGAGTGAGACTTCGGCCACTTGCCGCCTGTGCTATCACAGGTGAATCCCCCCACGGCTAAGCTAGGAACAACGACGTTACCTTCTGCAAAGGGCTGTTGGGGGGACTCCGACAGAACACGGTAGAAAGTAATCAGCCAGGTCTCTGGAACCCAATGCCCTGTAATCATTACAGCAGTGACTTTTCCTAACTGTCACCGCGAATGAGTGCTGCTGCTGTGAACTCATTTCACTGTGCATTCTACGATCCCAGAGACAAGCAAGATGAGAGCGGGGCAGTGGTGAGGCCTGGCGATCCATCCTTTTGTAACTCCAGCCCGACTCGGCTCCACACTGGACCATTCCCTAAGAAGAAAAACCCTAGCTTTGCGGATCCTGACTCAGTGGAGCTGGCAGGGCTGGCAGGTAGCCGGCCGGGAGCTTTGCCTGCCAGGCTTAGCTGTGCTGGCAGCCCAGGCTGAGGCCCAGGCAGACTGTGCAGAGCCCTGAAATGGGACAGGAGAGAAAAGGGAGAGCCCAAGGTCCGTACTTCTCGGCCCCTAGATGAGCCTTTCCTCTCTGTCCTCCCCTAAACCTGGAATGACAGCTTTCTTGCTCCTGGGAAAGGCACAGGACTGAGATAAGTCCTCATAATGGGACCAAGCTCCCAGGTGTGCCTCTGACTCAACAAGCATCATGGGAAAGACCCAGGCTCTGGAGCTGGACACACCTGAGGTCAACCCCCCTTCACTGCACCCTCGCCGGAATGTGTCACCTTGGGCAGGCAGCTTTGGGCCTCGGCTTTATTCACAAAATGGGAGGAAACACATTGTACTGGGCTGCTGGGGGGATCAAAGAAAACGGACCGAAGAAATGCACTTGGTACACAGTAAGAGCTCCATATATGTCAGGTGGAGTTCCCTCACCCTCTGCTTCCACCTGTATCCCCTAGGTCTCATCTCCCTCTGGGTCTCTCTTCCCAGCTCATTTCAGGGCAGGAGTTGGAAAGAACAAGAAGACCATCTTGGAGGCAAGCCTTAGGCCCTGCAGAAGAGATCCAGGGCCAAACATAACATTCGATTATTAAAAATGTGGATTGTAAACACCAGCATAACTGGCCAGAACACAGTGGCCACCAGACCACAGCCCAGCTGCTCCTCATGCCCAGGGCCACACCTCCTGCTGCCCCTGGATCTGGGATGGACTCAGCTCCACAGGCATGGGCACAGGCTGGTGTGTTTTCCCTGAGCTGAGCCCAGGGGACCTGGCCAAACCCTGTTCTCACAGTCAGAAGTACTGGGAAACAGTTGCAGGGCCTGTGCTCAGAGGAGCAAGGGCCTCCCACCCCACCCCTGACCTTGGCCTTCAGACAGGCCCTGAGGAGGTGACAAGAGACCAGGCCCCTCAGGATCTCTGACCTAACAGCGTCATACTTCATACATTACACAGACCAGGATGGGAACCCCAACACCCCAGTTAGCAGCTGTATGAGCTTGAGCAAGTCATTTGACCCCTCTGCACCCTACTTTCCTGATCTAGAGAAGGAGGATTTTAAGAACCGCCCACTCCCCAGATTATGCTGGTAGGGTTAAATGAGATCATGCATGTAAAGCACAGTGCCTGGCAAAATAAAAGCATATCCTCAGTTCAGCCCCAAGCTGGACAAGATCGAGGCTGGAGACCAAGATCTCATCATCATTAGGAGCTATGTGGTCACTGAAGTGACCACTTCATTAGCACCCAAAAGTGAGCAGCCTGGGGACAGGGGTGGGTGAACAAACTTTGGAGCCAAACAGCTAGATTTGAACCCTGACCCCATGATGTCATAGTTGTCACTGCTCCAGCTGAGTCCAACCACCAAAAACAGTGTTTCCTGGTGCACTGGCCTCACTTGCTCATTCAAGAAATTACTGAAATGATTACTGAGTACCTACATTGTATGAGCTCTAGAACTCATGGGTGATTAAGGCCAGGCCCCTGTCCTCAAGCTGTTGTAATGGTTCAAGGAGATACCGTGTGGACAATGCCTGGCATTTGGCAAGCGCTCAGTACGTCGCCTTTTCGTCATTCATTACTACCTGCCTCTTTCCTGCTTTTCTTCCTCCCTTCCTCCCCCTCCCTCCCTGCCTCTCCCTCCCATCCTTCCTTCCTTCCCCCTCCCTCCTACAATGAGGCATGAATCAGACATTGGCTCTCTGGGAATAACTCCTTGGAGAATAGGGGTAGAGAGTCCACCACCAGCATCCCCCACCCCATGCCCCAAACAGGTGTCAAGTTGTTCTTGGCAGGTACAGACCAGGGCCTGGGAGGAAAAGACAGAGTTGGTGGCCACAACAGGAGAAAGGGTTTTGCAAAACAACCCATATGAGTTGCCTTGTAAAGGACTGCAGCTCTGTCTCCGAGATCTTGCTTGCAGCCCTGAACTTCCCAACCCTCAGCTCTGCAAGGGAAGCCGAGCAGGGGCTGGATGGCTCAGTGGCTCCCAGCAGTGAGTTTCAGTCCAGGGACCTGGGAAATCCTCTTTGAGGTGGGAGAAGATGCTGGTCACGCTGCTGGGGCTGGCCTGGGACTCCCCAAAGTCATGCCAGGGTCACAACCTTACAGGGAAAGGGGCTGGGGGGGCCCTCCCCAGCCACGCTTGGCCTCACCCACCCACCCATCGGCCTGTGTCACCGCCCAGCCTGGCTGAAACCTGAGCCAGAGCCAGAGCCCAGGCTGAGCCAGCCAGTTATGTCTTAATGTAATTTAGCTGTAATCGCAGCATGTTTTCCTTCGCTATAATTAGTAAAATGTGGTTGTTTTCTGTGTTCCTGGAAGATGTCTGAACCAGAGCCAGCTCCCCGTAGCTTTTCTGACAAGCTCTCCCAAACAGGCCCACTAGCAACACCGTGGGTTTACCAACACCTTTTTTTTTTTTTTTACCCCTTAACCTGAGTCCTCATGATTCTGGAGTTGGGGCTCTCCCTCCTGCCCTCCTGGCCCCTGAGGACAGGCCCTCAGGCTCAGCACAGTGCAGGCCATGCTGTAGGTGCCCCATAAAAATTGGGTGCGTGACCCAGCCATCAACCCAGCAGCAACAACAAAAAGGTCCATAGGGAAGGAATTCTTTTTTTTAGGAATTCCACAAGATCCTCAAAGAAACGTGTATGTGTATGAGTGGGTGGGTGTCTATGCACCCGTGTGTGCAGCTGTCCACACATGGGTGTTTATGTGATAACAAGCACAACCACCTCTGTGTGGGGCTCTACCTGCCTATGACTCTAGGTCTGTATATGTCCACCTGAAAATGCTGGCACCCTTGTGTTTAAATATGAGTGCTCTATGGGTTTGGGGGCCACCTGGAGGGTACCAGAACTAACCCTGAATGCCCTGACCACTGTGTGGAGGGTTGGGACAAGGCAAAGAATGTGGGGCACCCAAGTCCCACTGCTTGTAATCCATATCTTACATCCTCTGCCTTGGATTCTAATTAGGTATAGCCTTTTGTCTTGGCATTCAGGCATTCTGCAAACGTTTATTGGGTCCCACTGTGCGTTGGCACATATCACTCTTGGTGGCTCTCCTTTGGGCGTCCCTACAGCATCTCACTCCCCCATCTATCCATTAGTTCAATGAGCATTTGTTAAATAATCATATAGGTTACGCTTTAGGATTGTGTGTGTGTGTGTTGTGTGTGTGTGTGTCTGCATGAAGGATCAAGAGTCCTCCCCAAGGGGAGACATATTTAAGGTAGGTTTCAGATTTCGTATCATTATTTGATCAGTCAACAAATAAAATGAAGTGGTAATAGCCCCCACCTCATAGACTTGTGTACAGCTCACATCTAAAGTCCCTAGCACAGTACCCGGAACCCAGGAGGGACTCGTGAAACATCAGGAATGACAATTCCTATTTCACAGAGTGGTAGGGCAGTTGGGAGGAACGGCCCCACACCGCTGTGTGACCTCACGCAGGCTACTGAACCTCTCTGAAAGCATTTGGAACGCGATTTATGTGTAAATGCTCAGTGTATGTAAAGGGTGACGTTAGTAATAGTGTGGGCTTGACTTTTTCGATTAACTTGTAATTCTTAGAAAGCGCCCCTGCCAACCACTTCTCCACGTGAGCCCCTAAAGCTCTGTCATCGGCAGAAGTCAATCACCTGCTGCGACAGCCAGATTCGGGATGGGAGGAACGCGGAGCCCGGGTTGGCCGAGTTCCCCGAACGCTGAGCCTTCCGATGCAACGCTGGGGCTGGGGCCCCGCTCCGGTGCGTGCTTAGCAGAGAAGCTTGGAGAGTGACGTCACACGGTGGCTTTGTCCTTTTACCTGGGTTATTGTTCTTCTTATCTGTTCTCAGGAAATCTCACCAATGGCCAGCCCTACGATTTCTGCAGATAGTTTCCTCCAAAACACATTTCGTCTTACAAAATGCGTAAACGTTGTGGTATTTACCCCACGGCACTTGCATGACTGAAGGGGAAACGTGCTCGTGTGCTAGGATGTGGAGTTCCACATTCTCACGTTAGGCAGGAGGGTGTTCTGGGGTCCTGGCGCCAGGCCCCAGCTCACAGGAGGAGCCTCCCGCTCTCCTAGCAAAAGGGCACTTCCCTCTGCCAAGCCCTCCTCTGGCCAGGCACAGAGATTCATTTTCAAACCAGGAAACACAATGGGGACGTTTTCCATACCCTGTATCATGTCTCAGGCCTGGAAGTGGTCATGCTTTTTCATTCATTAATTTATTTATTCAATCACCTGCTATGCTTTAAATGTTGTGCCAAGCTCTCAGCAGATATTTCGAAGAGATATAATCCAGGTAATGATACTGAGAATATATACAGCGTGCAATGAACTTTAAAGGTGAAGCAGAGAATGACAAAAGGCCATTGAAATGTGAAAAAATTCATCTCACCAGTTATCTTAAAACTTTATATTTAAGCAAAATGAATTGTCTGTCTCTTTTTTTGATGAAAATGTAAAAGGTTGATATTAGTACTGAAAGTATAAGAAAATGGGACCTCATATTGTATTAGTGGGAATGCAAATTGAATAAACATTTTCAGAAGATAATTGAGCAACTTCACATCTCAAATTCATCTCAAAGTAAAACTTGGGCAAACACACAAGGTAAGAATTTTTTGTGGTATTTATTAGAAATTTAAAAGGACACAAAAGACTATCAAGAGAGGATTAACTAAATAAATTATGGTACAGTATACACCCATTGAGGAGAAGGAGGGGATGTTAATGGCAATGAAAGATGTCTGAAACAATGTAAAAAGCAAGGTGTAGAAGTCTATAGTGCATATAACATTAATAATATATAATGTAGGTAGATATTTTGTAAAACATTCCAAAAGCATATATGCTGCTCTTGATAGTTATTCATTTGATGGAATGGTTTTTTATTTAAATAATTTTATTTATTAGAGCAATTTTACATTCATAGCAAAATTGAGGGAAAAGTCCAAAGAGTTTCCCATCCAACCCCACCCTTCTCCACATGGACACAACCTCCCCCACTTCCCGCCAGAGTGATGCATTTGTTACAATGATTGATTGACACATATTTATTATCCTAGTCCATAGGTTACATTAGGGTTCACTCTTGGTGTTGTCCATTCTATGGGTTTTAACAGGTGCATGGTGACATGTATCCATCATTATAGTATCATACATGGTGGTTTCACTGCCCTCAAAATCCTCTGTGCTCCACCTCTTCATCCCTCCACTTCCCTAATTCCTGGCAATTTTTAATCTTTTTACTGTCTCTATAGTTATGGCTTTTCCAGAATGTCATATAGTTGGAATCATGCAGTATATAGGCTTTTCAGATTGGCTTCTTTTGCTTAGTAATATGCATTTAAGATTCCCACATGTCTTTTCAAAGCTTGATAGCTCATTTCTTTTTAGTGCTGAATAATATGCCATTGTAGGGATATACCACCATTTAGTAATCCTTTTGCCTACTCAAGGACATCTTGGTTTCTTTTGAGTTTTCACAATTATGAATAAAGCTTCTATAAACATCCATGTGCAGGTTTTTGTGTGAACATATGTTTTCAGTTCATTTGGGTAAATATCAAGGAGCGCAGTTGCTGGATCATATGGGAAGAGTATGTTAAGTTTTATAAGAAACTGCCAAACTGTGTTCTATAGTGGCAGTACCATTTTTGCATTCCCACCAGGAATGAATGAGAGTTCCTGATACTTCACATCCTCGCCAATATTTGGTGTTGTCAGTATTTTAGAGGTGTGTGGTGTTATCCTATGGTCATTTTAATTTGCAATTCCCTAATGATATATGATGTTGACTATCATTTCATATGCTTAATTTTCATCTGTGTATCTTCTTTGGTGAGATGTTTATTCAGCAGGTCTTTGGACTATTTTTTAATCAGTTTGTTCATTTTCTTATTGCTAAGTTTTAAGTGTTCTTTCTGTATTTTGGATAACAGTCCATTAGATGTGTCTATTGCAAATATTTCCTCACAGTCTGTGGCTTATCTTCTTGTTCTCTTGACATTGTCCTTTACAGAGCAGAAGTTTTAATTTTAATGAAATACAGTTTATCAGTGATTTCATTCATGGATTGTGCCTTTAGTGTTACATCATCATACCCAAGGTCATCTAGGTTTTCTCCTTTGCTACCTTCCAGGAGTTTTACAGTTTTGCATTTTATATATAGGTCTATGACCCATTTTGAGTTGATTTTTGTGAAGGGTATAAAAGCAGTGCCTAGATTGATTTATTTACTTATTTTTTGCATGTGGGTGTCCAGTTGTTACAACAAAATTTGTTGAAAAACTATCTTTGCTTCATTGTATTGCTTTTGCTCCTTTATCAAAGATCAGTTGGCTATATTCATGTGGGTCTATTTCTGGGTTCTCTGTTCTGTTCCACTGGTCTATTTGTTCTTTCAACAATACCACACTGTCTTGATTACTGCAGATTTATAGTTAAGTCGTGAAGTTGGGTAGGGTCCATTCTCCAACTCTATTCTTCTTCAAAGCTGAGTTGGCTATTCTATTATTATTTTGAACAAAGTGTTATCTGATAGATCAATTAAGAATAAGAAAACAAAAGACTTTACCATCACTTATTCCTTCTTCAATGTTCTCCCTTTCTTTATGTGGATCTGAGTTTCTGACCTATATCATTTTCCTTCCCTCTGAAAAAGTTCTTTTGATGTTTTTTGCAAGGCAGGTTTACTGGCAACAAATTCTCTAGATTATTGTTTGAGAAAGCCATTATTTCCCCTTCACTTTTGGAGGATAATGTCACACAATGTAGACTTCTAGGTTGGTGAGTTTTTTTCCTAACACTTTAAATATTTCACTCCACTTGCTTGCACAGTTTCTGAGAAGTCTGATGAAATTCCTATCTTTGTACCTCCATAGGCAAGATGTTTTGCCCTCTAGCTTCTTTCAGGATTTTTTTTTTCTTTCTCTCTCATTTTCTGAAGTTCGAATATGATATGGTTAGCTATGGTTTTTGGCATCAATTCTGCTTCATGTTCTCTGAACTTCCTGGATCTGTGGCTTGATGTCTAACATAAATTTTGGGGAAATTCTCAGCCATTATTCCTTCAAATCTTGCTTCTGTCTGATTCTTTCTTTTTCTTCTGGCATTCCCATTGTGATAAGCTACAATTTGTGTAATTGTACCAATTTCTTGGATATTCTGTTCTGAGTTTGTTTAAATTTGGTGGGAGGGCTTTTTTTTTTTTTTTTTTTTTCTCTTTGCTTTTCAGTTTTGGAAGTTCCTGTTGTCACATCTTCGAGCTCAGAGATTCTTCCCTCGGTCATGTCCAATCCACTAACGAACTTCACTTTTCTTCATGTGCGTTTCTCTCTTTTCATTTCTTTTTCATTCTTTCTTAAAATTTCCATCTTTCTGCTTACCTTATCCATCTGTTCTCATGCGTTGTCTGCTTTTTCTATTAAAGACCTTAGCATATTCGTTATGGTTCTTTTTTTTAATTCCAACATCCCAGCCGTATCTGATTCTGGTTCTGATGCTTGCTCAGTCTCTTCAAGCTGTCTTTTGCCTTTTAGTGTGCCTTGTAATTCTTTGTTGAAAAGCAGACACGAGGTACTGGACAAAAAGAACTGCAGTAAATAGGCCTTTAGTAATGTGGTGGTACAGTGTTGAGGGAAGGGAAGTATGCTACAGCCCTATGATTAAGTCTAAACCTGTGCCCCTGGACTGTGAACTTCACCAGTGCCTCTCAGTTTTTTTTTTTTTTCCTTAGGTGGGACAGGACGGCTGGAGGGGCCTAGAGTTATGCATGTCCCTTTCCTCATGTAGAAGGCCAGAAAAACTGGAATTGAATATTTCTCTTCCACCAAGTCAGTTGGGTTCTGATGAAATCTCAACAGGTTTGGTTTTGGTAAAATAAAATAATTTCTCTGGAGAGCAGGCCTTGTTGAGAAAAATGGAGTCTTCCAGCATATCTCAAAATGGTACCTTTTCTCCTCCCCCTGCTGGAAGAATGAGGCGTTTTTTCATTCACTGTGAGGACCTGGTAAAGCTCCTGGTAGAGCTTCTGCTAAAACTCACAGAAGTGTGGGGGCCTCTTGGTGACTGAGTCCCCAGATGTTTTTAACTCTGTGTTGTCCACACTGAGCCCCCAGCAATTTATCAATTCCAGTTCAGGTTCTCCTACCCCAGTACTGGGTCCTGTGGAGACTTGCACTCAGGGTTTTCTGCTCCAGGAAATTGCGACTCTCTATAGCCACCTGCCTGTCTCTCCAAATTTGGGGGCTGTGGTTTTACCTTTTCACTTCTCTGAAAGATCCATGAGGAGTCTTTTATTTTTCAGACTTTTACTTGTTGTTAGAATGGAGTGGGGACTTCGAAACTCCTTACCTGCTGGACCAGAACCCAAAAGTCCCTGATGGGATGATTTTTAAAGAGTATTTTTGCTTTCCATCTGTATTAGTCAAACAGAACCAATAGGATGTACAGAGAGAGAAAGAGATTTATTTTAAAGAATTGGCTCACACGATTATGGAGCCTGGCAAGCCCAAAATCTGTGGAGTGGGATGGCAGGCTGGAGACTCAGACAAGAGACAAAGTTGCAGTTCAGGTCCAAAAGCCATCTGCTACAGAATTCCCTCTTGCTCAAGGGATTTCATTCTCTTCAGATCTATCTATGCAGGCCTTCAACTGATTGGACAAGTCCCACCCACAGTATGGAGGGCATCTACTTTACTCAAATTGCACCAATTTCAACATTAATCTCACCCCAAAACACCTTCAGAGTAATATGAATAACGTTTG
This sequence comes from Canis lupus dingo, assembly GCF_003254725.2. Classification (NCBI taxonomy): domain Eukaryota; kingdom Metazoa; phylum Chordata; class Mammalia; order Carnivora; family Canidae; genus Canis; species Canis lupus. The sequence goes on from NC_064246.1 coordinate 41,084,135, forward strand.
ACCACGTATCTGGGCACTGTGGCCCAGCCAAACTGACAATAAGATTAACCATCACACCATTTCTACAAGTTCACATTTGCTTGTGTGTCTGTTTTGCTCATAATAAGAAAAAAAAAAAAGAATACAACAAGATTAAATAAAAAGCAATCAAATGTGGTAAGTAATACATTAAAATTCTAGGATGCACTTGTAATGTGTTGCTTCAAAATGTGATGTCTGGAAACTTGGTAAAAAATAATGCTCAAGTCACGTGTAAATTAAGCTCTAGGTGAGAATCCTAGGTAGGAAGACTCTCCAACGAGTAAGGAAAGCAACGTGATGATTTCTATTTTGGTTGCTCAGACACCTTTTGTTTTTGCTTCCATTCTTGAATTATATGTCCAGAAACATGAGGTGCCATTTTTAAGAGAAAATGTTCCATCTGGAAACTGTTGGTGGACCTCAGTCAGGATCAGGCAATAGGACCAAAGAGAGAAGAGAGTGCATGGGAAGTGGAAAGCAGAGGAAAGCATGGAGTAAGGAGGGAGGGACTGGGTGAGAGAAGGAAGGCAGAAAACCTGCTCAGAAGTTGGAGCATCTGTAGCACACCTCACAGAGCTGGTATGGAAGAGAAGACCGAGGGTCTCAGTGGTGCCAGGACCACAGTCATTGTGCCAAAGGATATCCCAAGGACATCCCTTCAAGTGACTCCCCAAAGTTCTCATTTCCCAAATGTGGGTCTCACCAGTTCTCAACCCCCCTCCACCCAATTTGAGACTTTTACTGACTCTCTCATTCCACACAGAATGAAGCCGAAAACTTCTAGCCTGACACCCAAAGCCATGATGGTGTGACCCCAGGTTTTCCCAGCTGTGTCTCTTGCAGCAGCTGCTCCTTGAATGCTCATCAGTCCCCTCAGCCTAGAAGTCTTTCCAATGCCCCCCAACACCCATGTGTGAGTCATCCCTCCCTCTGGGATCAGATGGAAACTTCCACCACCATGTGCAATACCTCGGGTCATCGTGGCTACCTCCTCCTCACCCTGTGCCCATGATGACAGGAACCATAGGCATTTATTCTGACATCTCCAGTGGCTGGCTATGCCATAGGTCTATGTCACATGGTTTGAGATCGCTCACCCACCCCTGCCTCCTCCACCTCTCCCCTGTTCAGGCTACACTCGGTGCCGTGATCACTGTACATGGACCACGGCCTTCAGGGGGTAGCAGAGGGGAGGGAGGGCACACTAAATGATGCTAGCCCTAACTCTCAGTTACCGCGTGCTTGCCATGTTCCTGGCATGTTTTGAAACACTGCACATTAGTTCATTTAATCTTCATTAAGAACTTTACAAAGTAAAAAAAGAAAAGAACTTTATAAAGTCAGCACTGCTGTGAGCCCCACGTACAGATGGTGAAACAGGCTGCGAATGTTGTCTTTGCCCCACATCTCATAGGTGGGGATGGTGGGGCTGGGATTTGTACCCGCACTACTTGACTTCACAGCCCACACTAATTATAAGACCCCACAAACTTGTAGAATAACCAAAGAAGATCAAGTTTCTGGTCACAATTTTATGAAGCGATCCTAGAGTTCATCTGGAAGGCTAATTGTGACAAAAGCCACAAAATATGTGAGAAAAAGGGATGACTGGGGTGAGAGTGGTCTTGCTCTACCGGAAACTAAAATGCATTATAAAGTCACAATACTTAAAACGGTGGGATTGAGTCTCACCCCCCACCCCCCACCTCCAAGCACTTAGGGGGACAGAAGCACATAACGGAGAGGTTGCTTGGCCTCTATGGCATCTTGCAAGAGGAGTAGGGTGAGTATTTATGACTGTCAGCCTTGCATTGCCCTTTCACAGATGTGGAAACCGAGTCCCAGAGGGTAGGGTGAGTCACACATGACAATCAGGCCCTCTGAGGGCGAACTGTGTGAAGTCTCGGAGGGAGGGGAGCCCAGGGCAAGAGAACTCGAGGACAAAAACAAGAACTGCCTTTCCTTTCGGGGGTGCCAGCGAGCAGCAAGCCAGGAAAGGCGACTGTCCCCGCATCCGCACCCTTAGCAGGCACCCCCGACCCACCTCGCGGCTCCTGGCTGAGCCCAGGCAGCCTGGGAGTCTTGTTCATGCAGAGCCGCGCCGGCAGCGAGGACTGACTCATGAGATGAAAATCCACCCGTCTTAATCTGAGTCAAACCACCTTCCCCTGCAGACGATGACCTCGGGCGTGGAGCGGGGCTCCGTTCCACCACGCTGTGTCTGGAGCTCTCCTGGCAGCTCAACCCGATGCCATCTCATCATGTGTGACCCCAAGTCAGCGGGGGCCGCCCTTCCCCTTAACCTCCGGACGGCCGCTCCCGGGCCGCAGGAAAGGCACATCCAGATCCGCAGCGGACGCCCGGCTGCCAGCCCTCTGTCTCCCCCAGAGCCCGCCGCCAGCCGCAGGTCCCTCTTCACCCCACTCTCGCCCAGGCGTGGAGGCAGCCAGAACCCAAAGCACCCCAAACACAGGGCTTTGGGCCATGAGAATTTGGGAATATTCCTGCAAAGAACAAAACTCAATTTAAAACGAGGCAGAGTATTATCTGTCCGTAGAGTTGGTCGGCGCTTTATCCCAACAAAGAGAATCCTTTGCGGTTTTCTTGGGAGATTCCACTCTCTCTCTCCTTTTCCCCCCAAAAGCCATAACTCCTATTTGGTGGCGGTTTCGCTCACAAGGGCGGTGGGTCGCAGGGGCACCCTGATGGAGCCGGTACCTGGTACGTTCACAGAACCCGCCCCACACCTTCACTTAGGTGGTCCCCACTGCCTGATTCACTCTTCTGCTTCTCCTGCTCCCCTCTCCTAATCAATCCTCATCCTCAGGATAGTCTTCTCTTTATGGGAGGACCCTCCTCAGCTCACCCTGCCTCAGGGTCCCACAGAACCTGTTATAAAACATAGCAGGTTGGAATCAGTCTACAGGTTTATCGGACTACTCAGATTTTTTTAAATAAGCTTTTAGGGGTGCCTGGTGGCTCAGTCGGTTAAGTGTCTGCCTTCGGCTCAGGTCATGATCTCAGGGTCCTGGGATAGAGCCCCATGTAGGACTCACTGCTCAGTGAGGAGCCTGCTTCTTCTTCTCCCTCTGCCCCTCCCCCTGCTTGTTCTCTCTCTCTCTCTCTCTCTCTCTCTCTCTCTCAAATAAATAAAATCTTTAAAAAATAACATAAATAAGTTTTTAATTCATTTTCCAGATTTTGGAAAATGAAAAAGTTCATACAAATATCAACAATTCTGTTTGACTTTAAAAACTAAAAGCTCTAGAGGCGCCTGGGTGGCTCAGTTGGTTAAGCTTCTGACTCTTGGTTTTGGCTCAGGTCGTGTGATCTCAGGGTCATGAAATCGAGCCCCGCATCAGGCTCCCTGCTTAGGGCGGAGTCTGCATAAGTCTCTCCCTCTCCCTCTGTCCCTTCGCCAATGTGCTTTGTCTCTCTCTCAAATAAATATACAAACTTAAAAAAAAACCCTAAAGGTTTTAGTTTTGGGGCCATGTGACAAGTGACTAGGCTAATAGCAGCCACCACCATTCAACCCTAAGGTGTGTCTCCGCTGATCAGCACAATACCCAGCATTCCCCATTATCCCCACACAGCCCCATTTGGCCCCGTACCATGTGGGCTTGTGGCCCCGGTGCTGTTTGGATCTGCCTTTGTCTCTCTGTCACTCATCTGCATAAAGGGGGTGGAAGGGGGGAGGTCCTACCTCACAGGGTTGTAAGGATTCAGTGCAGTAAGTAAATGCTTAGCATTGGTCTGCTCCCCAGGGGTGCACACATTACTCATTCTGGTGCCCCGAACCCTAGCTTAACCCACCAAGGGCTTGGTGGTCCACACTGCAGTTGAACTGAGTCACCCTAGTGTCAGCACGAAAGTCAGAAAATCCCAAAGACTCAACTCTTGCAAAGGACCAGGGTAGACCCAAGGCAGGACCTGGGATGGAGAAGTTCTTACACCAAAAGAGAGCCTCACACAGTGCAGGGACCATATCCTACCCTAGCGCTCCAGTCTTGCACAAGCTGCCATGAGACCATTGGTTCAATTCCCACGGCCAGAGGCTGCTCCGGCATCTTACCCAGGAGAACTTTGGGGCTATACTCTTGGCAGAGGTGGGATTGGGGCTGGTGGTTTGGAATGCTTTGGGAAGAATGACTGAGACATTACAGGGGCCCAGGCAGTCACCCCTGCAGCCACCTCCGCTTCTTGACTGCCACTGCCTGGGACAGCCCCTGTGTCCAGAGGTCTCCGGTCAGGGCTGAGGTGTCCTCCCTAGGGGAAAGACATTCACCATTCAGTCACTGGTGCCAGCACTGAGACAGGATTCTGAGCTTGTCTGGAAGTCAGTGCAGCACACGGAGCAAGCCAACAGTGGACAGGGGGCCAGGAGACCTGGGAGCTTCTCCCACTTTGCCCTGAACCAGGTCTGCACCCTCGACCAGGCTCCTGCTCCTCTCTGGGACCCAGAAAGGAAACATATCCAGCCAAGGGTCTTCCAGCTGTGGCCTGGGGAGTCTCAGGCTTCTGGGTCCCCACCTCTTCCGCTTCTGCCTACATTTTGCTCTTAAATATTGGTATCCCAGGTAAGATTGATCTAAAACGAGACAGGCAGCATTGTGTACCAGTGAACAATCACAAGCTCTGGAGGCAAATAGACCTGAGGGTTCGAATGAGTAAGTTCGGGCTGGCTTTGTTTCCCCACCTGTAAAATGGAAATCATGCTAAACATATCCCCACTGAGTAGTTTTAAGTATTAGGTGAGCTCGTGTATACAGAACAGTTGATGTTGTGCCTGGCACATGGTAAGTGCTTCATGGATGTGACCTACTAGTGTAATGATTGACTCTGCTGAATGTTTATTTTGAAGTTTACAACCATTCACTTTGGTGGTCTCTGGCCATCTCAGTCCTAGCTCCTATCTCTGGTCTCTATCCCAACCATCATCCTCCACCCACCTCGACGACTGACTCTAGGAGCCATTGAGTCCTCAGTCTGGGGCTTGAAATTGACCCTGGTTGGACATGAATCCTGGTCCCAGCCTTGTCTCTGCCAAACTGAGTGACCTTGAGTAAATCATTTCACTTCTCCCAACCTCAGTTTATCATCTGTTAAGTGGGGATGATGGCACTATGTACCTCCTAGTGGTGCTGTGGGGATTGGCATAGCACCTGATACATATGAATACTCAATGAATGACTGTTATCGTTAAATTCAGTTGGGATAAGCATTTTGGTTTTGTTTTTTAATCATGTTTTGGGGAGCAATGGGTGCCCTCTAGTGGTGGAGCCCCACATGAAGGGGTGTCTTAGCCTTTAGCCAGGGGGATAGGATGGTAGTGAAGGGAGGCTGGTTGGGGCCTAGTTCTTAGAGGTGGACCTTCTTGGGACTGAGAATGAGTCTCCATCCAAAGCCACCACAGATGGGCCTGGGACCAGTGATCTGTAAGCTGCAATGGCAGGGAAGGCAGAGTAGAGAGGTCCAGTTTGGAACCCTGGGCAAACCTCTACAAAGAAAGAATGGTGCCCACCGTGGAGCTAAGAGACAGGCATGAGAGGGTGCAAAGGCCAACTCTCCTGCTTCCTTCTTCTAGTGCTAGATGCACCCTCACCACCATCCTCCTGGTCCATTTTACAGATGGGGAAACTGAGGCCCACAGAGGGGAAGGGACCCTTGTGAGGTCACATAGGGCACCCAAGGCAGCAGACCAGAACTTTAGGTCCAGTGTTCTCTGCCCTACAAGGTCAGCTTGGCCAAGCCAAGCAATGGAGAGCAGAGGACATTTCATTGAATCATAGAGTGAAGTTTCGAAGGAGAAGAAAAAAAAGAAGCAGCAGGCGGAGTTCCCAGGGCTGGAGCCCTGCCCAGCTGGTCCCAGGGCTCAGGGAGGGCGGGAATGACGCAGCCTGGGCCCGTGGCGGTCTCAGGAGCACCATTCGCCGGGAATCTGCCTGAGGAGGCAGCCAGAGGGGCTACAGAGGCTCCGAGAAGGATGTTTGAGCCTGCAGCCTGGGCTGACTCCACGGGGGCTGAGTGTGTGTGGTGCAGTGTGTGCTCAGGATCCCCCCACCCTTCAGCACCTCGCAGCACCCCCTCCCCCCCCCACACACACACAAGCACCCAGACCCAGCAAAGAGGGTGTGCCTGCGTGGGCAGCAGAAGCCTCCTCAGCAGGGAAGGGGTCAGCCTGGAGCAGGCCCATGAGAGGGGGCGGCCGTGAGCAGGACTCCAGGCCCAGCTGCCGGCCGAGGCTGAAGTCTGAGTCTGTCAGTGCAGCCAGCTCACTTCCCCGCTCCACTGGGCCCCTATCCTGTCCTCCAACCTGGGAGTCCTCGCCCACTGTGTGTCCTAAGAACTTTCTCACTGTAGCTCAGCTGAGACTCACACTGCCTCTGTTGGATCTTCCCAGCCTATAGACAGGGAAGCTGAGGCACAGGGAGGGGAAGGGACTGCGGGGCTCCGGGGGTGTTTCCACCTGCCCCAACTGTCCATCATTCTTGGGATCTGTGGAATTCAGCTGGTGGGAGGGAAGAGTGGATTCTGTTCAGCCAGAGAGGGCCACTGGCCTCCAGGACCCTTGTGAGATGTCAGCTCTAGCTCCCACTCCAGCACTCACCAGTCACCAGCTCCTTAAATGTGTGCAATCCCATGGTTTGATCTATGGAAGGATTCAGCACATGACAGAAAGAAAGCCGGCTTGGGCACCAGCAGGACCTGGGTTCAAATCCTGCTACCATCTATTGTACCTGTGTAGCTGCATTTACTGATGGAATCCTTACAATAATCCTCTGAGACAGTGTCACTGATGGCTCTATTTACAGGTAAGGAAACTGAGACACAGGTGGGAATGGGCAGAGTGGGGATTTGAACTCTGCCTGTCTGGTCCCTTCAATACAAGCAAGCCTCAATGTCCATTTATGAAGTATGAAAAACACATCGTGGATGCTAGCTGTGTTATGGGGCTGGGAACTTTGGGTTGAGTGGAGGTGATATCACCAGAAGAGATGAAGACCTTGAGAGCTGGAGCGCTTGGAGAACAACCTAACCAGGGAACTCCCCCATCTCCCTGCCAGGATCCATTCTGACTGCCCAGGTATGCTGGATTTGGGAGACGAAAAGGAAACTGAGTCAGAGCAGGCCTCTACTTAGAGTCTGGGGTCCTAATTCACAGCTCCAACCCCATTCCCTCACCAAAGTCCTCTGCTCCTTAGTAATTACTGATGTGCTCCTTTGAGCCTGGCCCAGGTCTAGACACTCAGGACAAGGCAGATGAGGAACCCAACTCCATGGACTTCTCAAGTGGGAACAGGCCCAGTGGGATGCCATTGTGGTGAGGAGGCAAGAAATCATTGCGTGTCTATGAGGGGGAGGCACTGAGCTTTGACCCCAGGGCCAAGAGGCTGAGATCTCTTACTCCCCATACCCAGCCCAAGAGCTGCCTCTCTAAGAGGTCTGGCCCCATCAAGAAGACAGATGGACAAGGCCATTTCCCACCATGTGCCCCCTCGGGTTGTGGCTATAAGGCTCCTGCCTTCCTCAACCCCAGGCAGAGCAGGGGATAGGGAGCCCCCTGTTCCTCCCTTGACCTCTAGGCCGCCCCACAGCCTGCCCCTGCCCTAGGTCCCTGTGCCTTGGTCCTGGCCTCTCTGCCGCCCCAGTCATCCCATCCGCTCTTGATCCCGTTCCCTGGCTAGGACTCCTGGCTGGGCTGCCTCAGCCCTTCCCTTCCCACTCCGTGCTTGGCAAAGGGGTGAGAGTCTGTTCTCAAGCCGGGGCCCAGGGGGCCAGCCAGGGCCAGCGAGAGGAAGGGGGATAGAGGGCAGGGCTGTCTAGAGGGAACCCCCTTTCCTGAGCAGCTCGCTTCACCCACCATGGGGCTGTGGGGTTAGGACAGGCAGAAGGGAAACTAGCCCACACTTGAAGGCTGGAGAGCATTTATCTCCATAGAAGATGGAACAAGTGGTTAGGCTTCTAGAAGAACTGATTAACCAAGGAGAGACCAGACTCCTGTGAGAACAGGAAGCCTCCATCTTCCTGGGCAGGCTTAGCCTTCCATCACACGAAGGTAGGAAATTGGGAGCCCAGGTGAGCGCCTACTCTGCTACCAGCAACGTATAGGCCTGTTGTTATAGGCCTGACAGCAGCCCACACCTATACCTGCCCCCTCCTTCCCACCTCAAGCTCTCACCCAACTAGGAGAACAAGTTGAACCTGGGCTTTGGAGTTTGATAAATGCTGGGTTCAAATCCTAGCACCGCTTACTACCTGGGCAATCTTGAACAAGTCATGTCACCTTTCTGGGCCTTGGCCTCCTCATCTGGAAAATGGGGATAATAGTACCTGCCTTAGCATGTTGTTGTAAAGAATGCCTGGCATGGAGGGTATGCTCACTCAATTCGTTTTCATCTCTGTGGGTCTGTCTGCCCTGCACACCCACTCATCCGTGGGTCCTGAGGAGATGCAGGCAAGGATTCCTGACCTCCTCGGCAGTGGGGAAGTCCTTCCCCTTGACTCTGCTATCCTCCTGCCCATATACAGTGTATGTTCAGCAGGGATGCACAGAGCTATATTACAGCCTCTTGCAGAAAGAACTGCAGACCCTCACCACAGAGGCTGCTGGGGACCCATCCCAAAGCCTCCCCATTGCTGTCACCCACTGGAATCAAAGGGAGGCAGAGAGGGGCCATGAGAGGGGGAATGTTCTCCCCAAATCTGAGTCAGAAGCCCCAAGGTTAAGGCTCTGCCTGCCACTCTTAGTAGAATGATCTCCCTTCTTCTGAGCCTTGCTTTCCCATCCTCGAAGTGGAGCACATGGGAAGGTCCCCAGAGACTCCAGCGTGAAGGTCGTTTGCGAGCCTCAGTTGAGCAAGGCCAAGGGCTGAAGATTCAGGCCTCACGGCTGCCCTTGCCTTTGTTTGCTTTATTGAGTAAAAGAAAATACTTTGAACATTTTATGAGGACTTGGGGAGGGGAGGAGGGGTCAGGGAGAGGCTTCATCCAAAAGAAACAGCCTCTATGGAGAATCCTGCCAAGAAAACCCAAGGGTGGGGGCCAGGAGGGTTCTCCTCTATGCCTGGCCAAGGATGGGAGCTTGAAGGGACACAGGAGCCAGGAAAGAAGACAGAGCACTGTCTGTGCATGGGGGAAGGGACCCCGCCATCCATTGGGTCCTCCCCAAATAATGAGCCAAGACAGCCTCTTCCCCAGCCCATCCAAGCCTCCTTCTCTCCCACTGCTGTGGCCTATGAACCCAGGGCCCACCCCAGGACCCCCCAGCTCACCTACTCACTCTCATTCCAGCAAGTTCATTTATTCCCTCATGCCATCACTGACTCACTCATTCATTAGCACAAGCAGCCACTCTTCTGTTCATTCATTTCCTCACTGGTGCATTCACTCATTCACTGATGCATTTGCTCAAAGGTGAACAGTCACAGACCCTGTTATCAAAGCATTCTCGGGTTAAGACATGCTCCCCACAGAATATCTCCAAGGCAGAACCCACCTGTAGAAGGCTGTAGGCTATAGAAGGCCAACAGGCCAGCTGCAAGGGCCTCACAGAGAAGGGTGGGCTCTGGAAAGATGAGGGGAGAGTACCAGGTGGTGCAGGGGGAGGAGACGGCAGGCCAGGAAGATGGCAGAGAGGTGGGTAAGAGCACAGTGTGTTTCAGAAGGGAGACAGAAGCCAGCAAAGGGGCAGAGCTCACCATCCACAGAGAGGCTGACCTTGGCTCTAGCAAGGAACTTCAGTGTCCCCCAGGACCTCAATGCCCCTGACCACTAACCAGGTCAAGATCCCCTGGAATTTTCCAGCTTTCCCTATGGAACTTCTTTCTCCAGCTGGATCCGGGGTCCTTGCTTCCCAAGGCCCTGAGGTCAGATTCTGGCTGGGCCTATCCTGTGCACCCCAAGGAAGCCCTGGAGCGCCCCATCTCCCCCACTCCTCAGGAACCCCTGGTGCTTCCTGCTGTCTGTGTTGCAAAGCTAAAAACCCTCCTCTGGGATCCCGTCCTCAGAGGCCCCAGGTCTTGACATTCAAGCTCAGGGACTGCCAAAGCAGCTTGGCAACTGCTCTTTTTCTGAAGGAGGAGGAGGAAGACAGGTAGACATTGAGGGCGAAGAAAAGAGGGAAAGCAGGCGAAGCTGGCTTCATGGTTCTGGGTGTGTAAGTCAATGCCTGTCCCCTGCAACACAGGACATCCCCAGGGTACAGGTGAGCCACTCCATGGTGAGGGCCCCGGTTCTAGGCTATGTCTCCACTCTGGGGTGTCGTTTAACCAATTGCATGTCTCTTACCTGGAAAGTCACTCAGGCCCTATGCCTCAGCTTAGCACCTGAAGATGCTAAAAACTCTCAGGTCGCCACTTCTGCTGGGAATACTGGTTGTCACCCAGAGCTCCGGGGAAAAGCCCAAGGTGACAGACAAGCCCTCTACTTACTCCTTAAAGCATAGCAGGAAGAGGAAGATTTGGACGCAAGGGCCATCTCTGCGCTTTACTGAGGGACCTTGGGTCAGTCAAGTACCCTCCCTGAATACCAGTATCAATGGAGACAATGATAGATATGATGGTAATAAGAGTGTGATCACCACTTTACAGATCAGGAAGCTAAACTCAGAGAAGTAATTTGCCCAAAGTGATCCAAGCAACAAAAGAAAGAGTGAGGACCCGGACCCAACCACTCCAACTCCAGAGCCTGAGGACTGACCTATCACACCAAAGCTCACGGTGTTTGTGCATTCATTGAGTGAACAAACACAGAGCATTTCCTTGTCCCGGGCACCGGGCACAGAGACAGAAATTTTGTGCCTGCTCTCAATGGAGCTTCCATCGAGTGAGATAGATAAGAAATTAATCATAATGGAGCTTGATTATTGTTCTAATAGATAAATGATAAGATGCTGGATGCTGGGTGTATTAAGGCATTCGATGTAAGCTGCTTTAACAAATAAACCCAGCCTCTCAATAGCTTAACAAGATAACACACAGTGCAATGCATTGGCAGGGGCTTCTGCTCCATGTAATCATTATGAGATCCAGGCCTCCTTGGAGTCTTCTACTGGAATCCTCTACTGGATGTCAGCCAACATGCAAGAGAGAGGCGTCAAGGAGGACTGCACAGAACGTTTTATGGCCTGGCCCAGAACTCACGTACCTCACTTGCCCATGTTCCATTGGCCAGAACCGGTCACACTGCCCCCCTGAACTGCACAGAAGGCTGGAAATTAGGGAACCAGGACTGATGCTCCTCTAGCAGGTCTCTGCCACAATGTGGGAGACAGCGGAGAAAGTAGCTAACCCTATCTTAGGGCAGAAGCTTCCCAGAGAAAGTGAGGATCGAACCGAGTCTGGCAGTGAAGTGGGCAGTGAGAGGGTATTTCAGGCAGAAAGAACTGCATGTGCAAAGAACAATGTAAGAGCATCTATCAAAAAATGCTTTGCAATGAATTCTATAAATCTAAGATCTAATGACTGGATAATTTCCTAGGAAGTAGAGGGAAGGAAGTTACTTAGGTCAGCTGGCCCAGAGTAGTCTCTACGCTAAGTATTTGAGGGGGAGTGATTTTTAAAGAACTGCTTTCAGGGATGCCTGAGTGGCTCAGTGGTTGAGCGTCTGCCTTCGGCTCAGGTCATGATCCCAGGGTTCTGGGATCAAGTCCTGCCTATGTCTCTGCCTCTCTCTGTGTCTGTCATGAATAAATAAATAAAATTAAATTAAAAAAAAAAGGAACTGCTTACAGTAAGAAATTGAGAGGACAACAGGGGAGGGAAGAAGCCAAGCCAGGGTGCAAACTGAGGCAAAACTCCTCCCTCAGCCTGATCCCGCAGGGAGACTCAGGAGTGGACATTACTGCTGAGCTTGTATGGACCAAGACATGGGGATTGGGCTTCTACATCCCAGTGCTAGTCATGGATGGCCATGGATGGCCTGCTACAGGGTGAATGGAGAATGCAAGTTCTAAGGTACAGCCATTTCTTGGCTGTGGGTGGGGCATCTCCAGCCAGGCCAGTAGGCACAGAGAACACAGAAGCCAGAGGAGGGGCTCAGGGACGCAGGAAAAAGGAACAGAGTTGGGAGCTGGGTGGGGAAAAAGCTGAGCAGAGCAATGACAGTGTTGGGTGCAGTGACAGAGTGGTACCCCAGGGAAAGGGGGCCTGGCATGACACTAAGGCTTGACAAATCCTGGTAAAGACCACATCCTTAGGGTCTCTCCAGCTGGAAGCAGGTGGAATCAAGGAAGCGATGAGATTCCGAATTCTAATCCTAACTCTGCTACTGGATGAAGTAAGTGTGTGGACAACCGTCTGAAGTCAGCACCCTCATCTTCTTTACAAATAAGAATGAAACATTAATTTAAAGGGTCATGCTGAAGATAAGAGGCATGGCCTGGTGTACACAGCAGATGTTCAATAAATGCGGACCGTCCTTGCCATTTTGCTCCTTGAATCCACAGCCCTGAGCTTCAGGTGATCTATAGCAGTTACTTGCACAGGTTGTGAGGGTCTGTGTCCCAGTATGTGATGTGATTCCCATCAGCTTCCCAGTCCTGGAGACCCCAAGGGGAAGGGGAAAGGGAGGAGGAAAACCACAAAAAGCCTGTCCCAGACGGCATCTTCCCACCCAGTGACTTCCAGATCTACCATTCCCGCACCATCAGGAGTGGAAGGGACCTTACAGATCATTCAGGCCATTATTTAACATATGGGAAAACCAAGGCCCAGAGAGAGGAATGAATTTTCCCAAGGCCCCACAGTTCCCAAAACAGGACTGGCAAATAGGTTGCACCTCCCATGCCAACTCTGGTTGATTAGTAGTGGCTGCCTGGAGGATTATAATAAGAGTCCTGGGTCTTTAATCTGGGTGCGGGGGGAAAGAATGCCAGACTCCATTAATCATACTGCTTTGGGAGGGGTTGAGAGGATATAGGAGGAATGAACATTTCTGCAGAAGAAGATGAAACAATGCATTGGCCCTCCTCACTAGCCTCTGCCTTCTCCCTAACAGGTTTAGTAGCGTTCATAGAAGATGTTTCCAGAATAAGTCAAAAGGGACTGAAAGGGACAGAAATCTGATGTTCAAAATTGTGAAATCACTTAATAAATGTTAGAATGTAGCAACTGTAACTCTTGATGAAAACCCTGGAATCCAGTAAGGGGCTCAAGCGTCCTGAATTAGAGCAGTATGTGTTGTTCCTATTCCCCTTCCTAATAGAGTTCTAATTCCCTCTTGCAGGATTCTGTTCTCCACTGCGCACAGTCTACTGTATCTGTTCTAAGCTGCCCCTCACCACACCCAAGCCTACAATCTGAATCTTACACAGACCCAGATGCTGGGATGGTGGGGCTCCTCCGACAGTGGCTTCCTGACCAGCTATTCACACTCTAAATGGAGAGACGCCCCATTACACATATCTCCACTGCCTGTGTCTTCTGTGAGGCAGTAAGCTCCTAAAGACCCGGCATTCTCTCTTATTTGCTAATGTATGTCCCAACGCCTAGCAAGATCCCTGAACATAGGGATGCCTGGGTGGCTCAGTGGTTGAGCGCCTGCTTTCGGCTCAGGTCATGATCCTGGGGTCCAAGGATTGAGTCTTGCATCGGGCTCCTTGTGGGGAGCCTGCTTCTCCCTCTGCCTGTGTCTCTGCCTCTCTCTCAGTGTGAACCTCTGTCTTCTCATCTATAAAATGATACAATCACACTTCCCAGGATGGTTGAGAGGTTTAAATGAGACAATGGATGTGAGAGTGCTTTATGAATTGTAAGTAATATGCAGAGGGTAATTACTCTCTTCACTAAACTAAGGATCTTCCTTAGGTTGATAATAGGCCTGGATAATACAAATAAAAGTTCATCCTAGCATATAATTAGTGTCATGATGAAGTAGGCATTGTCCTTACCCCAAAATAGTCTGTGATTCAATGTCTGTGTCAAGTTAAAAGTCACAGAAAACTTAATTCAAAAATAAGGAGAATTTGTTGACTAAAGATACTACAAAGCTTTTGGTCTTGCTTTAGGTAAGGTTCGATCAAGGTGCTTGCTTAGTGTTAAATGACATCACTAAGGATCTAGTTTCTCAGCAGAAAGACTGTAGCTAAACACCAATTGGTGGCTTGGTGACTGAGTCATAATAAGATATAGAATGTTTTTGTTGAAAAAAAAATTGCTCTTAACCTCACATATGGAACAAATAGAAACTTCGATGATTCAAGAATCAGGATCTTTGGTTGCATAGGACAGAACTAACTTAGGCAAAAGAAATTTATTGGTAGAACTGATAGAGAGGCCAGTGAATAAGGCTTGGAAATGGACAGAAATCAATGATTGGCAAGGCCAGCTCCAGAAGGGCCTTTTAAGCACTGTAAAGAATATGAAGGTCAATGAGAAAGCAGCCTGAGAGTGACATTGCTTATATTGGCATTTTAGAAAAGTCCCTCTGGCTGAGCCTGCAGGAAAGATGGAAGGGAGAAAGAGCGAAAGAGGAGGCCAAAGATGAGACTTTTGCTGTGGTCCAGGTAAAAGGCGAGAGAGGCCCAGACTGGGCAGTAGTGAAGCAAAACTGAACAGTGTAAGGACCCCCAGAGATGGTAACAAAGGGAATCAATGGGATATGGAGGCTGATTGGATGTGGCAAGAGTCAAGAGCTCCCTGCAGGGTCCAAGACCAGGAGCAGAGTTTAGCAACTGCACCATTCACTAAAATGGGGGGCATGAAGAGAAGATGGCTTTACCCCACTGGGTCTTGAGTAAGAGTGGTATAGCTGGCGCCATTTGTCCTGCAGAAGGCCTAGGCCAGGCAGTCTGCCCATGGAACCGGCCAGAGAGGGATGGGCTAGAGAAGGATGCCCAGTTTGGTATCGGACGTCAGGGTAATTCCAAACTCTTTTGGGTACAGCGATGGGCCTCCAGAGCCAAGTTCTGGGATGCTCTCTGCCTCTGGCTTCCCGCCATGGGCATCATCTGCAGGGAATATTCAAAGATGTAAACATGATGATTTCATCAAGGTCCAAGTGTCAGGGGACACATGTGCAGGCGATGGCAGCCCATCAAACTGTGGAAATTCTGACCGGGGAGGTTCAGACACAACAATGTGGAGGCTTCCCTCCCCCGCATCCCCTCTGGCCTGCGCCCAGTTCTCAAACGTGGTTAATTAATGTAATGAATTATGACAAACGTGTATGGCGCCTCTGATTTGCTGACAGCTGATACAAACAGAGGTAGTGGCCAAGAATCCCAATGCGTACATTACACACACACACACACACACACCACAACTCCACCAAAAATAGCTTGCAACTGGGTTTGTAATTCAGTGACTTTTCCATCTGTACTGGAACATGGCAAGAAGTGGCTGTTGCTGCAAAGGGTAAAGGGAAAAAATGGAAGTATGTTGCTCTCGATTTTTTACATTATAAAGCCTCCTTCTCCATACCACTGCCTCTCTCATGACATACATTCACTGGTTACTTTAGCCAACCCTGCATTCCATAAAGGAAGACAACCACATTCACTGAGGCCCTACTATGTGCCAAGGGTTTTCTCTACTAAGTTCGAACTCTTTGGGTTGCAAGCAACAGAATTCCCATTGAATTCTCCTAGGGTAAAACAAAAGGGGCTGGGATGTAGAAAGGACTTGGAAATATCTCATAATCAAACAAAAATGGAATATTCAAACCATAAGAAAAGCAGAGAAATTGCTAGAGCCAGTGACGCAAACCCCCACCAGAGATGAAAGTGGGCTCTTTCTTTATCCATCTATCTTATAGCCATGGATTCTGTATATGTGAATTCACTTACTTGTTAAAATTTATTTGCAACCCCCAAATCAACATTTGTAGCATTTTCACAGTCATTCGTGGATATGTGCAGAGTGGTAAAAAATTTGAGTCATCCAACACACACATTCCCAGCTTAGGTCACATGAGGTGGCCAGCTCGTCTCTGCTCTCATAAAGTAAACAATTGTCCTTGTCATTGTCTATTTAGTGCCACGTTTTTCTCATTTTAGTGCTTTTTGATGGTGATTTCACTGTTGAAAATGGTCCCCAACCATAGTTCTGAAGAACTGCTTAGCAATCCTAAGTGCAAGAAGGCTGGGATGTGCCTTACGGAGAAAACACATGTGCTAGATCAGCTTCATTCAGGCATAAGGTATGGCATGACTGACCTTGAGTTTAATGTCAGTGTGGATAAACAATGTATATTAAATGAGGTGTCTTTAAACCAAAACACAAATAAAACAAGGTTATATATTGATGAGCTAATGAAAATGTTACAACCAGGGGCTTACAGGAACCTTGCCCTGGATTTCCCCTAGGAGCAATGGGTCAGTGGTCACTAATTCAGTTTGTGGCCAGTTTATAGAATATAACTACCATGAGTAATGAGAATTGACTAAATCTGCTATTTTTCCTTTTTTTTTTTTTTTTTTTGCCTGCCTCTGTCAGTCTAAGTCAGTGTCCTTGGTAGGGCAAGGAATAGGCCAACAGCTCTCAAGCCTCGTGTTTCATAACATCGGCCACTGGAGTGGGGCTGTTCATGATTGGGAAAATCCTGACCAATTGAATACAGTGGGAGTAGGGAAGGTCATATATACATGGCATCTCCCAGAGAAACCACATAAAGCACAGAAACAGTAGTTCCTAAAAGAACACAAGTCCATGTGATTGAAAAAAGACTGAACAGATAAACGTACACACACATATGCACACATATGCACACTTGCACATTATTTAATTATCATTGTGCAAGTTTTACTGTATCCACACACCACTACCAACTAGTTTTCCTAAATTAACTCTTTTTATTTCTTAAATACATTCTAAAGGAAAATTTGCATTTCTGTCATATATAAAAACATATAAAATTCAAGATAAACTCATAACTATCAAAATAAAAACTAATGTTCACCCATGATGTTAGTCTGTGAACCATCTAAAACTCTCTCCCCTGAAACCAAGCACATGTTTAGGATCAGAGGTTCTTGTTTGTGTCTCTGTCCCTGGACTGGGAGCTCCGTTCAGGGGGGGGAACTCGTTCACTTCAGCCTGGCACAAGGTCTGGCACAGAGTGAATACTGAATACACATTTTATATCTACACTAAGATGGCGTTACCTGCATCTCCCTCCCAGGTACATTTGGAGAATAAACAGGAATAAGAAGAGGACCCCCCTCAGGGGGAATGGAAGGACAGAGGGTGGCAAAGAAGGGACATGAGGTGCTGCCTAACCTGGCCAAATGCTGTCTTACCTCCCCTCTGAGAACTAGGCCTTCCATACACTTACTATGTACACTTCCTATTTTCTCACCACCTTTGTCTACATGCCTTTCCTAAAATGCCCTTTCCCTCTCCTTGGGACACATTCTTCAAATTCTCTCTCCTCCATTACATCAGTTGGGAAGCCTTCAGCAACCAATTAAAAAAGACTTAAATACAAGAACGTTTTGTTGTATCAGACAATGAGAATTCTCAAGGAAGGCCTCACAGGGCTAAATCCAGCAGCTGTACAATGACATCAAGGACCCAATTTTATTCCATCACTTTGCTCTTCCATTGTCTGTGCAGCACCTGGTTTTCCTCACGGTAGCAAGATGGCTACAACAGATCCAGCCACCACATCCTCACCAAAATCCAGACTCAGAAAAAAGGATCATGACTTCCTTATGTATGTTTACAAGAGCTAAGAAACTTCACCTGGCACCACTACCTGCATATTTCCCCTCATAGTTCATTGGCCAGACTATAGTCATAGGCCCCTTATTAAGCCAAACACAGGGACAGGGAATGCAATTAGTGACATTGGCTTTGATGAATTAAGACTCAGCTGCTGAGGATGAAGATGACACAAGGCTTCTCTGAAGTCCCCCAGGGGAGCAGGGAACATGAACCAAGTCTGTAGTCTGTAGTGAAAAGTCTCCCACCTTTCTTTTAAACCATTCGTTTAAACCCTTTAAATAGCCATCTTTCAGGCCACTTGGATAAAGACCCTTTTTGGTCTCAGAAGCCTTATGTCTAAAGGTTCAAATGCTTCCACTCTTTTCTCCCCTTCTAGACTCTTCTGCAAAAAGATCACTCCACACCATCTAGCTCCTTCGTTTGGACCTGTTGGATTACTTTGCCCTTATCACACTGCAGTGTGATTTGTAACTTATCTGTCTCTGTCACTAGGCTGTGAGATCCTTTCGGAATGGGCCAGATTGTACTAGGATCTAAAGGCCAGGCCTGCCTAACACCTGCCTAAGGTGGTGTGTGAATGCTAGTTACACTGAGTTTACCAAATTCGAGTGTGAGAGCAAAGAGGAGGGGTAGGAAGAGGGAGAGAGAAGCAAGAAGGACAGAGAGAAGAGGACAAAGCGGTGAATAAAATACAGGCTTTGGCTGCAGACAAAACATAGGATGCCTGAAGAGCCAATTCACTAACTGGGGCGGAGATACAATTGTGGGAAATAATCATTTGTTAACTTAAATAAACCCTTTTACCTCAATTAGGTGTGCTAAAATACAAAGTATTGACTCAGCCTGGAGAGAAAAGGAGAGTTCAAACCCACCACCACTTCATTAGCAGGCACTAATTGCCCCAAGGCTTAGGTCAAAGGTTATGGCAGGATTAAAACTGACAGTGAAAACAAAAGCAAGGCCTTGACTCCTGAATTAGCTAATTGCTCCTCTCTTCTGCTTTATCCTGGCTTTTCATGGACGTGCTCTCCTGGCTGGCAGGTCCCTCTGCCCAACAAAGCGCTACTCGCAAACCTCCCCTGGGTTACCTGAACCCTCATTACACTCAGACCTCACCCTAGACTGTCTGGAGGTGCAGAAAGCAAGTGTTCGAATGTACAGGAGGTCGAGGGGAGAAAGGAAGTTGAAGAAACTTGGCAGAGAACCTGTCTTCAAAACCACAGCACTAGAGGAGCGCTTGCTATGTCCCAGGCACTGTACGAACTGCTTCATAAGAACCACCTCATTCCACCCTCTGTGAACCCTGACATTCTCTGCTAAAATGAAGCCAGGATCTGAAAGAAGTAGCTGATCCTGGGGTAGGAGGTGGGAAATGTGCAAGATCAACTGGGGACATCTTGCCCAGGAAGCAAAGAAGCCATCCGAATGCTAGGACAACAACAAAAGAACACAAGAGCCATCCAAAGGAGCACTTACTGGCCAAAGAAAGGTAGGGGAGCTTGACCTTCTAAAAGAAAAATGACGGCTATGGATTGAAAGACATTAATTAAGTTTTTGATAATTCCCATGGTAATACTGAAAAAAATGCATTGGTCATCTTTGGAGGATGCCCGTTAACTAACTATTCTGAATGGTGATAACTAAAGAGAAAGAATCAAACATCTGCCTTTCCTATATGAATTACCTTTGGGGTAACCGAACTGTTCATGGTAGAAAGTTCTTAGTTCGTAGGGGGCTCCTAGCTGACTAACACAGCAGAAATGAAAGAATTAGAAATTCATTATTTTGCCCCCCTCTGGAAAGAATGGATCTAGGACAAGTTTTCTAAGCCTCAGCACAAGTAATGTTCAGAGCCAGATAACTCTTTGTTTTCAGACCTGGCCTATATATTATGTTTATTCAGCAGCACCCCTGGACTCTGCCCCTAGATGCTAGTGGCAGCCCCCTGGTTGTGACAACTGAAAGCGTCTCCATACACTGTCACGTGTCCAGGGAGACAAAGTCACCCTCACTGGGAACCACTGATGCAGACCACCTTATGGCAGCTAAAACCACAAGGTGATATCTAGGAGGAACAGAACCACGCCTGGTTCTTCAGATCCTCCAGAGGTACTTGAGGCAGTACCCACCACAATCATCGATGTCTTTCAGCCTGGGCCCCCAGGCTCCCCCAACAAAACAGAGACCTAAGGTGAATCTTCTGGTGACATTGCTCGGGTTTTGCCAACCAAGTTGCCACTCCTCTAATCGTAAATCCTCTCCTGGCCCTTTTCTGTGCTCTTCTGAAGCCTATAACTCTCTCCAGCCAGGTCTTTGTACATGCTGCTTCTTCTGCCTAAAAGCTTACTCCTCCTACACCTGCCAATTCCTGCCAACACTTTCTTATTCTTCAGGTCTCAGGTTCCATGGCTCTTCCTCTGGGAAGACCTCTCTGCTTCCCACTTTGTGCTACGCTTGTCCCTTGAGTCATGTGTCACAATGTGTGGTCACTGTGAACGGTCTGTCTCCTCAGTAGCACTTGCAGGGGCAGAGACCTTGCCAGATTCATTGTTTTATCTCCCAGGAAGCCAATATAGAGTAGGCGCTCAGAGAACGGTGCAAGGAGGAGGGAGGGCGGCAGAGAGGCACGACCTGGAGGTCTATTAGTGCTGGTGCAGATAGGGTGAGCGTGAACACAGATGTACGTGCGCCGTGAAGAAGGGCCATGCAAAAATGGGGGCCTACAGAAGCCACAGCCTTAACTCTCTTGCCTCTCTCCCCTCCCAGTCACACCTCCCACCACTGGACCTCACCTTTGCTGGCTCCTGCCACACCTTCACAGGGTTTTGTTCCTCTGTGCCTTTGCGCTTGCTCTTCCTTCTGCGTGGGCTGCCCTTCCTTGTTTTGCAGTTAAACCTCCACTCAGATTTCCAGTCTCCTGATCCCTCACTCCCCGCCCAGTTTGTCCCCTCATGCTCTGAGCATCCAAAACTTCTGAGTCTCCACCTACCCACTCTTTTCTCACTGCATGATGGTCCTCTTGTTCGTAGCACTCAACTGTGAGCTCCCGAAGGGCCACCTCTTAGGGTCCCCACGGGGGGCTATGTTGTGGCACCTCTGTATTCCCAGCTGCAAGCAAGCCAGTGTTTCCAGACTGAGACTGTACTGTCTCTCTGTGGGTGCCGAGTGCATGCATTGGACTAGAATGGGGTCTTCACATTTTTTTTTACTCATAAAACCCATAAGTAATTTTGAAAATTATATCTTTTCAGTAGAATCCATGTCACGCACAATTAAATTCACCTAAATCTAATAAATACTCACTGAGAATGAGTAAGTGAATAGGCAGCAGCAAATAAGAGATATACAAATAAGAGATCTATAGTAGCCAGTAATCTTTCTGCAAAAGTTAAAAGGAAAATATTTCCCCTACAAGTCTAAACAAATGTTCCAGAAAATATAAAGCAATAACTTCCGCCTGATACAAGATCTTTTACTCAAAGATGGCCTGGAGGAAGTAAGCGTGGAACATTTTACCTCCTCCTACTTGATTGGACAAAATACTCCACAGAGACATGGACCAAGAAAAGAATGGATGGGAAACATACCAGGTTCTTTTTCATTGCTGAGAGCAGTGGCAACATAGCAGGTACACTTGTCCCAAACTTGTATTTCCCAGAATGCTTTTTCCAGGTTGTGAATATTGTCATTCTAAGATGGCTTGGTAGATAGATAGGTAAATAGGCATAGGTAGATGGATGAGTTGATGGATAGATAGATAGGCAGGTGGATAGACGGATGGGCAGATAAGGAATAGAACTTATCCATGACTTTGTGTCTCCTGAATAAGATACTTCCATTACCAATATTTCTTTTCCTTTCACAAGATACTCCTTAATAGGGGATGGGTTCTAGAATATTTGGGGAATAAAAGAGGAAAAGTAACTAAAGAAAAATTGCCAGTATACCCCACTGTGCAATATACCTGTGTTCAGAATAACCCAACATGTACCAAAACAAAATGCACAATTTGCCCTGTGACAGAATAGACAAATATTAAGACAGGGACAAGCACAAAGACTTTGCCCAGATTCATGGTGCCGTGGTTAAAGGGAGTTCCCCACACTAGGATCCCTTCAATGCATGATCTGGAGTTTCCTACTCTCCAGATAATGGTCACAGTTGAGATGCACGCAGGGTGAGAAGCGCACCTCCTACCGGAAAGTGCAGGAGGAACTTTGTAGAAAGATTGGGGTAAAGGGGAGCCTGCCAACCACAGGAGCATCCCCCAGCAGATCAATCTAGGGGAAAGCACTCAGGAAAGTTGATTTCCTCAAGATGATAGTACCCATGAATCTCTTGAAAAGCCCTTGCATAGCCTGGGGTGTAGTGTCCCCAGTCTGAAGTCCTGGATGGGAACACATAGCATTCAATGATGGGTGGAGAGAATGAGGGTAAGGCAGGCTAGTAGTTCTTTTTTTTTTTTTTTTTTTTTTCAGGCTAGTAGTTCTTAAAGAATCCTAGGCCAGCAGCAGCAGCAGCCCTTGGCAACTTGCAAATTCTTGGGCCCACCCCCAAGCCTATTGCTGTGGAACTTACAGGAGTGATGCTCAGCTATCTGTATCTGAACTAGCCCTCCTGGGGACTCTGATGTACACCCATGTGGACAAGCACTGGCATTGACTTTTCTGGCTTTTGCCCCTTTTCTTCTGGTAAGAACATTTCCACATTCTTTTGGGAAACCACCCCTTCTTTGACTTGCAGACCTTATTTTTGGGTGGATTGGCCCATGTCTCGCCAAATCCAGCTCCAGGATCCGGCCATGACCTACATCTGGCTACTTTAACTATTCTGTTATCCTGATCACAGTGATTGGCTCAAGGATATGCAAGAGAGAGAACTGATCCAATGAGAATCAGTCCTGGGACCTTTACTGGAGCCTCTGGGAAAAGTATGTTCTCTTTCTTCTGAAGCTATTAAGCCAGTAGGATATAAGCCTGGAACTACAGGGAAAGCCCTCTGGAGAACGAAGCCAACTCAGCAGAAAGCAGAGAGTAGAAGATTGCACTTGGATCCAGCTTTGCCTGAAGCCTGATGCCGGTACATTCTCTTACTGGCTTAAGTAAGTTTTCATATGTTTCTGTCACTTGTAACTGAAAGAATCCCAAATAACATAGGGAGAGAAGTAGAGCATTGGGAGGAATGGATAGGTAAGATACTAGAATATAACAGACCTAGTTTCAAATCCTGGCTTCCCTAGTTAATAACTATGCGACTTTGAATAGGTCACTTCTCTGATCCTCTAACCTTGTTTAAAACAAAGGTGACACTAACTCCTCTGGATGCTGCTATGTGGTGTAATAATAGTCCTATGCAGGATCTGGGAGTCAGATGAACTTGAGCAGATGAACTTGAGACTGAGCTTCAGTCTCCTCTTTGGTAGGAAGCAGATAAAAATAGCTATCTCAGGCAATTATGGTGGGAATTAAAGAAGTGGGTAAAATGCCCACACAAAGCTGGTGCTTAACAGATGACCATGAGCCCTATGTGAGGCGGGCAAATGAGACTTCAGTCTGTGACAGACTTTCAAAATCAGCCAGTGCCTCTGATCCACCCCAGGGGGCAATCCAGGGCCTGGCAGCCTCTGAGTGGTCAACCTGGGAGGTTGGAACCTTGAAGGAGTAGCTCCATCCACAAGCAGAGGAGGTGGGCAGAAACTCTAGCAAGTGCTAATTAGGTCTGAGAAGCTACCAGAGGAAGGGGAGGAATGTCTGGCTGATCACTGGCTTGCTCTGCAGGAAGCCACACCACGGGGCTACCTGCCACCTTCCCTCCTGCAAGAGCTGGCAACCTCAGCCAGGAGGCCAGGCAGTTCTGGGACAGGACAGCCGAGGGTGAGCCTCACCGACATCTGGTCCCAACTCCTCGCATAATGTTTGTAACAGATCCACTACCTAATTGCATGGTTGGGGAGCAGCCTTCACATCTTATCACCTAATTCACTATTGTTTCTTTGGAAGCCCCAATCCTGTGCCTGGGAAAGGAGGGCTCTGCCCCTTTATGGGGTTTCAAGCCCCGGTCATCCCAGCCCCGTCTTGTTAGGCTCCAGCTGTGTGGGCAACTGAGGAGGGCATCTCCATCCCCTCCCAAACTTCCTGCATTCAGCCTGGGCCTTTACTGCCTCCCCTTGCCCAGGCTCACCTGGTTTGGTGAGAACACCCCCAGATACCACCTCTCCTGGGTGTCATGTCCTTCCCTCCCAATAGGGAGGGGCACTTTATTTCTCTTGCCTCAAGTTTTGGGGCTTTATTGCCCTCTCTACGCCCCACAAAGGGATGAAGAGGAACAGTGAGGAAGTAGTGGAAAGTGGAAACAGGGAAGCCCGGGTTCACATCTCATCTCTGTCACTTGCTACCGTGGGACCTGGGTCCAATCACAGTCTTCTACGAGCCATAGTTTCCCCATCTGCAAAACAGGCCTCCTAACATGTATCTTGCCAAGTTCTGATACCAGTGAAATGAGATCACAGTAATAGCTAAGGTAGCAAGAGCTCACTCTGCACCAGGAACTATCCCGAATAGGGCATGTGCACAGCTATGATCATAAGGGTCGGTCTAGGGTAGGTGCCCAATGAACTTCCCTCTCCTATGCCAGTGGGCAGGGAATGGGTGGCCATAGAGGGAGGAGGAGACTGAATCCAAACAATGCCCAAAGTTGGGGCAGGTAGGTAGAGAGAGTACCCTCATCCTTAAACCCATTTCTCTCCCTTTTGGGGGCCAGCCCTGCTATTTTTGCACGTTGGCCCCTTGAAATTCTAGGGTAAGGCTCCATCTTTACTCACTTCTGGCATTTGTCACATGGTACCACTATGGGGCTGAAGAGCAGAGGGGTAGGGGCTGGGACCAAGAAACCTCAGCCTTCTCCTCCCTGCTCTCTGCTTTCTTGGGTCAGAGAAGCAAATTTGGGAAGGATGCTAAGAGGAACCTGGCCAGCCACTGAACTGCCTTGAACTCCCTAGAAGAACTCTGACTCATTTCCCTTTGCCATATTCCACTATGTTTATTAATCACTATCATCACTATTCACTGGTCATCTAATGAGCTCTGTCATTAACTCACTGGGTGCCCTGGAGCAAGTCGCTCTTCCTGTCTGGGTTGTGATTGCTTCTTCTCTAAAGTGATGAGGTTAAAGAGAAATGGAGAGAAGACTGAGGGCAAAACACCTGCCTGGGTGTCTTCCAGCTCTTACTGGGCAGGAATAATCCCGAATTATTTACTCTGCTCTCTCTTCTGAACATTACATCGGCCCTGCAAGGTAAAAACAATTGGATTGATGAGGGAGACGTTCAAGGTCACATAGCTGGCAAAGCTGCCAAGCTAAAAATAAACTCAGGTGCCTTGGGTCCCAGATCCCTGGACTCTCTGTGACACTGACTTCGGGAAAGGGTCCAGGGGGTAGGAGAAGAGCTGTCATCAGGGGCCTGGGAATGTGGTCTATATCTGCCTCCTCCCTCTGGTGGGTTGGGAGATGATGGACACCAAGACAGGATAGGGAGGGCCTGAAGTGGGGAAGTCTGAAACCCTGGACAGGTGCCAAGAGCTCCAAGCTCTAGATCAATGACCTGGGCTCAAATCCCAGCTCTTTTATTAACTAGCCGTGTGACCTCAGGCAAGTGACTGTACTTCTCTGAGCCTGCTCCATAAAGTAAGGCTAAAAATGCCCACCCCAAAGACTGTGGGGTAGATTCAATAAGAGTGTGCTAGGTACATAATAGGTGCTCTGAAAGGTTTCCCTACTCAGCCTGACTGTGAAAACACTCTCTTAGCTCCATCAAGCGAGCATCCTAAGACATCATCCGTGGCTGGGAAATCTTCCCGCCAGTCCACTGTGCCTATCATTAACATAGTTCGCATTGCCCAGGAACTATCCAGGAAGCCTGTCTAGAGTAAGCAGAAGCGAGTTGCATCTTCCAAAGACAGGGAGTCTCTAGAGGAGCAGGAAAAGAAAATAATCGCCGGCCCCATTGCTCTATGAGATGGAGCAAAGGCAGGGTGCTGGGTGTGCGGGGAGCCCGCGGCCTGGGAGGCGGTGGGCAGAGCAGCAGCAGCAGGCAGTCCCAGGCTGGAAACTGCCGTCCTGCTCCACACAGTAGCCAGAGCAGTCCCCTGACAGTGTAAGGCATATCACACGTGGCTCCCCATCTTACTCTGAATGAAAGCCCTGGGGGTGGTCTGGCCCCCTCCAAAACTCTGCCTGCCCCACATTTACCATGCTCCACCCCCGGCCCTTCTTTATTCCATGATGGGCCTCCAGGCCTTAGTACTCTCTGTTCCCTCTGTCCAAAATGCTCTTCCCCTCCGTGTCTGCCTGTGCACTCCCCTGCTCCCCCCATTTCCATGAGCACTCTAGCTAAAACAGCATCTCCATTCCTTTCCATCCCCTCACCCTATTTTAGGATTTACCACTATCTGACATATTTTATACCTATTTGGTTTATTTCTGATTTTCTCCAGTGGAATGTAAGCTCCCTGAGGGCAGGGGCTCTGCTCAGTTCACTGCTGTATCTCTAGCCCCTAGAACAGCATCTGGCACAGACTAAACACCTATTGATTGGATGAATAAATAAATGATTGATTGAATTCTGACTCCACAATTCTCTAGCTTGAATTGCCTTGGGCAGGTCATTTCAATTCTCTGAAACTTTCAGTGCAAAAAATAGTGCACACCCATCTCATAGGGCTATTGTTTAAATTAAATGACAGAGTGTGAAAGGAACTGACACACAGTAGGTGCTTAGTAAATGACAACCACCATCACAACTACTATCCCCAAGGATCTCAGACTCAGTCACCCACTCCCTGAAGCCTTGGCATGTTGATGGTCTCTCTGAGCTTCAGTCAAGAGTACCCATGTCCCACATCGGGACATGTGATGGATGCCCAGGCAGGGCACATAAAGTCCCCAGCAGGCCATCTGAAACACAGTAGGCCCTCACCAAGTAGCAGCTACTACAACTCTGGAGAATG
This sequence comes from Canis lupus dingo, assembly GCF_003254725.2. Taxonomy (NCBI): domain Eukaryota; kingdom Metazoa; phylum Chordata; class Mammalia; order Carnivora; family Canidae; genus Canis; species Canis lupus. Next base: position 41,110,827 of record NC_064246.1, read on the forward strand.
TAGAATTTGGACACCAGCCCCAGCTTTCTTAATCTGTGATCTTGGAGAAGCTGCTAAATGTTTCTGAGCCTCAGTCTCCTCCATCGATAAAATGGGGATAATGATAATATTTTCCTCACAGGTTGTTCTGAGATCACAGTGAGATCATGCATCTGAAAGGGCTTCACAAAGACCCAAGCAAACACGCTGTGACACGGGACAGGCTTCAGTGATGGAGAGAGATCCACATAATGCTGGGAGAAAGGACAGAACCAAGAGTTGTGCATGGCCTGAGCTCTGAGGTGGGTTGCAGAGGGAACACACAGGTCAGAAGCCAAGACCCGGTCCAGCCCCAAGCCCTGTGCAGAGAAGGTGTTCCACCCTCCTCTTTCCTTCCTCTCTGTAGGGCCTCACTGGGGACTTCTCCTGGCCGGTCTTGGCAGGAGGTGGTTTCAAGGGAGGCAGGTGACAGCAGCAGGACCCCACAGGAGGCATCTTCCTCTTCAGTCAGCCTCCTGCCCAATCTGCTTCCCACCCCAAGACTAAGCCAGCCTCTTCCCTACATCCCAACCAGGCCCTGGGAAGACCTAGAAGAAAGGGCCCCTGGAAATTAAAGAGACAGACTCCTTGCACCCTGCCCATGGGAATCTAAGGAGAGAAACACCAGGTCTCCATCCTACCCAGGGCCCTCTGACCCCTCCACCACCAGCCACAGGAGGAGGCCCACTGCTCCTTGCTCAGCCTGTGCTTGGCAGAAATTTGGATGCAGTCTCCATAAATGACTCAAGCAACAATCCCTAGACTGTAAGCTCCAGGAGGCACATGCTTCTTGGGCTGTTTTGATCTTTGATGAATCCCCAGGACCTATAACAGTGCCTGGCACTTAGTAAGTGCTTACTAAATATCTGTTGAATGAGTGGTTCCATCAATAAGTTAATGAATGAAGCAATGAATCAGTGAATCAGTGAAGTTCCCTGGAGGCCGGCACGCTTTTGGTATGTTTTTGGATAAATGCCCAGTGCCCGGTAGAACATGGATGCGGAGCAAATGTACGCGAACGTATGCCTGAATCAGTCATCCAATCAACGACTCGTGAGAACGTAATCTCTGTGAGGGCAAGGATTTCCAGAAGCAGAGGTCTCAGGCTGCATTCCCACAGCCTAGAGCAGTGGGTGGGGCACAGTGCGGTACATTGAGTCAATCAGTGAACGAATGAATGAAGGAGCAAACTAATGAGCGAGGCCCCAGCTCTCAGCACACCAAGCGCGCAGGCCCAGAAGAAGGAAACGCAAAGGGGCCCCCCTGCCCTACCTGAGCCCTACCCCCCGCCACCACTCACCTCATGTTTTTTTTAAATAATTTGTCGATTGTTTTTAATTGTTGAGGCAGTAATACTTGGTTCATGAAACTGCAATATACAGAGAGGTGAAATAAATAGCTTATATATATATAATATATATAATATAGCTGGTTTTAAAATATTCCCTTATCATTGGTGTACTAGGTCACGTGAGTCACGGAAGGTCGATAGCAGCATCCTCCAGAACTGCGAGCAATGCAGGGTCACTAGATTGGACGAGGCCGTCTGTCGTCGGAAGTCGAGGCGCCAGAGAATTCCGAGGGACACACCTTCCCTGCGCGGTGTCTCGGGACAGCTTGCAGCGGACAATAAATAAATGACTGCAAACCAGAGAGCGATTTTTGTTGGAGTTTGGGGCAGGGACAGGGGATTGGGAAAGAGGGGAGAGTCTGGGGGTGGGTACTACTTTCTCTTTTTTCTTTTTTTTCCCTTTTTTTCTTTTTTTGCTTTCTTTTTTTTTTTCTTTTTCTTTTTTTTTTTTTTTGCTTTCAGAACCTTTGGGAAAAAGGACTTTGGTTTCTTAAAGTGTTGTATTCCTCATTCAAAATCTCCTCTGGGCACAAGTTTAAAGTTGTCTGTTCCTAGAGAGAGACAAGCACCTGTACGTTGACAATAGTCCCTTTTCGTGAGTCTTTTGTCATAGACAGGGGGTTTCAAGTCAACAATAAAATCCTTATCACCCCCCTCCCCCCAAGAGTTTTGGTTCAGTTTTTGTCTTCTTTTAAACACAATGTACAAAAATAGAGCTTCTTCCTAATTTTTTCATGTAAAAATATTCCTCTGATGCAGTTCTCTGTGAGTGTGAGTGTGGGCCTGGGGACAGCCTTGGGGAGCTGCGGTGAGGCCAGCCTAGCCGGGGTGCGTGGGGCGGATCCGCCGGGACCTCTTGGTCACCGTGGTGTACTTGAAGGGCTTCTGCAGCTCTGCCTGTCCCTTGGGGTAGCGCTTCATGAAGTGCACGTCCTGCTGGTTCTCCCGGGTCTTGGGACCCTTCCGGGGCCGCCCCTTCTTGGTGAAGCCCACGTACCAGCCAGAGTACTTGGCGGACATCAGGGCTGTATAGTTGTTCTCCAGGACTTTCTCAATGAATACACACTCCTTGCTGGTGCCATCGGGCTGTAGAAAGCAAGAGAAGGAGGAGGTGAGAAGGAGAGGGTGGGCTATGAGGGGCAGAGCTACGTGGACAGGGTGTGGACAGGTGATGGAGGCTTGGGACAGTAGAGTAGGGGGCAGTAGAAGGCCTGACCCAAGTTTTGTCACCACTAATTTCACTTCCTGGATCTATGGAGTGGACTTGTCATATTGGCCCCTGCCTCCTTCCCTACCCACTAATTAGGTAATAGATTCCCACTGTCATTCAGGAATCCATCCCTTCCCCATTCACTACCCTACAGCCAGGGGCTTCCACCCCAACTCTACTAGAACAAGAGACCCAGACCTGGCCAATGAAACATTATTTCCCAGGACTCGTGCAGAGCTGGGTATGTGGCCTAAGCCATCCAATCTGAGTGTTCCTCAAGACCCTCGCATAATCCCCCCAAAACATAGGCTGCTTTAAACTTGAGGAACCCCTAAGGCTGAAGCATAGGCAGCTATCTTACCACCATGAGGAGAAACTCTGTCTGACAAGGCCAACACAGAGGAAGGAAAGCCAAGAGGAAGTGAATGAGAGAAACCAAGTTCTGGTCACATCCTTTGGGCTCTGGACCAAGCAGTATCTGAAGCTCTTTACCTCACTGTGATGTGAGCCAATAATATCTCATTTCCTTTAAAGTAGTTGAGATTATGTTCTATCACCTGCAACAGAAAGGAGTCCCTGCAGATGTGTACAAAACCTGTCAGCTACTCTACTGACACTCAACTCCACTGCAATATAGTTAAATTTAAATTACATTAATGTGGGATATGGTGCATTTTAAATGTTTGGTGTGAAGAGGGGTGGGGACCTCCAAGAGTAAGAGTTTTTGCATGGCCAAACTCCAAAGCCTATCTATGCCTTTGGTTCTGAGATTTCAGGCTCCCCAGCAGATGTGTGAACTCCCTAGGAGACAAGGGATGCCGGGCAAGGAGTACTAGATTTCGAGTCAGAAGATGAATCAACTCTAACACTTCCTTATGTGACCTCAGGCTAGTTAATTCCACTCTCTAGACGTCAGATTCCTCTTTTCACCAAACCGGGACAGTGACCCCTGCGTCACAGACATGTTGTGAGGAATGATACTTATAAATGACCCTCGTACACAGTAGGAACCTGCTAAATTATTTCTGAAGAGCAGGTCGTTCAGATGGTTCTGGCCTCTCTCCCTGGATCGGATCTGGACAAAGGACGGTGGGAGGCAGGGCTCTGAATCTCCTCCCTGAGACAGCCGAATCACTCCGTGTAGAAGAGTGGGAAGCACACAAAGCTGTAAGGCCTGAATTAGCAGCGCTCGAGTTTCCAACTAACATCTCCAAATTTAGGCTGGGCCCACTCCTCTTTACGGACGGATGCCCAGCCAAGTTGGAAGCCCAGCGGTCTGGCTGTGCGTGGTGACTGAGGTGTGAGTTCCAGCCTTTTGTTTGAAGTGGAAAACAGGCTGGGGCTTCCAGGAACGTTCACCTTTGAGCGGAGGGCAAGCTTGCGCCCTGCAGACAAAGTGCTGAACTTTGCAGAAAGGGAAGGGCAGGGTAAGAAAACATTCTCTGGGGGCTGAGATCTTTCGAGGAGGTTGCACAGCAGGCAGGGGGTGGGGTTGGGAGACATGTGGGACCCAGAGGACAGTGTCTGGGGGTGGGGTTGAGCAGTGAGGGACTCTTGTGAGGGAAGTGGAGCATATGTACAAGGCAGGTAGAGGGGAGTGGTCTCTAGGTCTCTATTCCCATGGATAATTCTGGAAGCTGCCTATCCAACCTAAATCCAGGTGCTCTCAATGGGACAGTCACGGCAAACTGAACAAAGCCCATGCCATGGTTTTCCCCACTATAGAATGCCTGCCACTACCTGGGAAACTTCTTTCATCCTTCAAGGTCGAGCTCAGTAACCACCTCCTCCAGGAAGTTTTCCTTCACTGCCATCTATCTCCCTGGGCATTTCCTCTTCTTCACTTAAGCCTCCATTCAAACCTCCAGGTCTTACTGGGCTCACATACTCCATCTTCGCCCCTTGGCATCCCTTCCTCCTCCCACCCTCCAACAGAGCAATTCCATACCTACCTGCCTCCTCGCTAGCCCAAGAGCTTCAGGAGGTCAGGACTATTCGTCAGTTGCCCTCATGGCTCAGCATAGGTCTCGGGTACCCAGAGCATTTGTGGTTGAATGAATGAAAGTTCTGGGATAGAAATGGTGGCCGTGACCTTCAAAGGGCTTTCCTCTAAAAGAAAGTAGACACTGCCTCCCAGATCCCTGGCTAGTGTCCCAGAAACAGTCATGAGCTGTGGGAGGCCCTCCTGGGGGATGTGCTGAGAAAGGGGTACAGCAAGCAGAGGACCAGAGCTCCCGGCCTGGTGCACTTGGTCTCCCTACTAATCCACTCACTCATTCATTCGGCATTTATTGTTCGTCAGTTATAGGTCAGACATTTCCGCATACATAATTTCATTTCATCCTCTGAACTTCTCAGGTAGACCCTCCCTGCTAGAAGAAAACAGAGTTCAAAGAGGGCAAAAGGGTTTGCCCAAGGTCATGGGGCTTGTAAGAGGCACAGCCAGGTTTCAACATGCATTTGCCACTGCAGCTCATTTATCCTCTGTCCAGTTCCATAGAGGTCCGTGAGAAGAGACGGTGTGGAAAAGTGGGCACTGCCTATCAAAACATCTCAACTCCCCAAGGCCCATATAGCCACCATCAGCATGAAGCAAGGTCTTGGATGTGCAAGGAGTGTGCACAGTGCCTGGCACATGTGCTTCCACATGTCTGGGTTTACTTATGAGAGCTGAAATTCCCAGCACCCAGGAGCCCCTTGGGAAGAGCCATGGTACCCATGATGGTCCTAAGCTCCCCCAGGGACAGTCACACGGTCCTCCTGTGAGCTCAGATACAGCAGATCCAAAGCTAATGGCAGGCCGCAGCTGGGCTTGCCCATCACCTCTGCTCCTGACTACCTCTATGACCCTGCTTATTGCTTGCCAATATTTAAAAAGAACACCTGTGCTTGGGCCTCATCCCTAGAAATGCTGACGCAGTTGGTTCAGGCAAGGCAGACCATCAGTATTTACAGAGTGAGTGAATATCCCATTGCAGAACCTTGGTGATTAAATAGAATTTGAGCATCCCCCCCCCTCCACTCCCTCCCCTCCCCACACACACACATCCAACCTCCTCCTTTCCAAATTGGAGTACTTTTCTTTCTATTTGATCTGAAGACTGAATCCTGACGACATCATTTGGCCCCTAGATCCCGTCTTACTTGAAACTGGAACTACCCCCTGGACGTTTTTAGTTACATGAGCCAAAAAATTCCTTTTCTGCTTAAGGGATTTTGAGTTGGGTTTCAGTCATTTACAACCTAAAGCAGTCTTCACAAAGATGTGATGGTGGGCAGAAGACCCCTCTACCCTGAAAGGTCTGGGGCCCTGTGTTGCCTCAAAGAGGACTCCAGTGATGGCACAGGCAGGGCAGATGAGAAAGTAATCAAACTGGGTTGAATATTCAGAGACAGGGGAAAATGCCTAGCATGTAGTGCTCCATACTCAGCAGCTGTTTATAGAATGGAAGGATGTACTCCCTCCTGGGTCAAATGGATGTGGGGTCCAGAAAGGTGGTAAAAAGCAGGGAAGCTACCTGAATATGCAGGGGATTGAGGCAGAGCTTTTGTATATGATCATTACGGTCCAGCAGAGTTGTAGCCACAGCCAGGGGCCCAGAACATCTGAAAAGCCTCTATTGGGGGCTCAACGCAGGTGCTCCGCTGTGGTCAAAGATGTGCAAGGTTGGCACCCGGGGTCAAGACCACCCAAAAAAGCCATCCTGTTAGACCACTCTAAGGGAGTCAGAGCCTAAGATGAAGTCAAGGGTTCCCACAGGTGAAGGAGTAACTTTGTGGCCTGGCTTCAAAGGGGAAGTGAATGAACATTTTTCAGGTGCCCACCAAATGCCAGCATTATCATTGCCATTTTACAGATGAGGACATCGAGGCTCAGCAGTTAGGGCACTTGATGCCCTGTCCTGACATGAATAATTCTGGCTGTGGGTTAAGACAGATGGTAGATGGTGTGGTCCCAGCGATGGGTTTTGAGATGGATTGGGGGTGGAAGACTGGGGATGCGCTGAGGCAACAGTTCCTGTAAGGTATGAAGCCAGAACAGAGGCAGTGGCAACGACGAAGAAAACACAAGGGTAACCCCAGGACCTTGGAGCCTGACTGCCTAGGAGGCTGGGATGGACCGGCACCCCAAGAGCCCGTGGCTTCTAGCTGCAGCAGACAGGAGGGCTGGGCTAGGCAGAGGCCAACAGGGGGCCCGCTCAGAACCACCCTGGGGCAGGTGGATTCGGGGGGGGGCATCCTTGGAGGGCCCGGGCCAGCCCAGAAGCCCGGAGCCTGCACGGGGATGGGGGAGCTGCCGCGAGGCGAGCGGGAAGGAGGGGGCCCTCCCTGGGCTGCGCCGAGCCAGCTGAACCGCCCCCAATATAATGACGGGAGAGGGCGAGGGGCAGGAAATCGGAGCCGGCTCCTGTGGAAGCGGTGACTCAGCGGCGGGCGGGCGGCGGCGGCGGGCGGCGGGGCTGCTCCTCTGACCCCAGCGCGCCCTCCGGGGCTCACGCTGCCGGGAAGCGCGCAGACCGGGGCGGGGGGGGGGGGGGGCACCGGGCTCGGCCGAGGGGCTCCGCCGCGGGCAGGTCGGGCCTGGGAGGCCCCGCGCGGGCGGGACGGCAAAGCGCCACAGGAAACGCACTGCCGGGCCCGGGGACCCGCGCCCGCCCCTGTCCCCGCCCCGCCCCCGCCCGCCCCGCCCCGCCCCCGCGCCCGCCCCCGCCCCGCCGGCCGCCCGGGCCGCGGGAGGTGAATCACTAATTAAAACCACTCGTGGCGTCCGGCCGCTCGCTCGGCGGGTTACTCTTCCTGCGCTCTGAGAGGCCCGCTGGCGAGGGCAGTGCGGCTGGGACCTCCGCCTTCCAGACGGGCCTGGAGTCCCCGCAGCTCTAGGTGGGCCCTGGGACAAGTGCCTGGGACGGCGCCAAGCCTCAGCTTTCTCATCGCGAAGTGGGGGTGGTCGTGGTTGCGACCTCGCGGGATTATTGGGGAGTACTTTTTGCACAGCGCCTGGCAGAAAGTAGGTGCTCAATTAACAGAAGCTACTGGTGGTGTTATGATTAACAAATAATAAGCAACAATACTCTGCCCCAAGTCCCCGGCCTGTGACACTCTCCCCAGCACTAGGGTGTGGAGTAGGGAAGAGGGATCAGAGTTGAGGGATTCAGGAAAACAAACGCAGGGCCCCAGGGCTTGAACAGGAGTTGGGGCCGTGCTTTCTCCTCCCAACTACGCGTAATAAGGACAAATTACCAGCCAGGGCCTTGCTCCCAAGCAGGAAGAGCCATCCTCCTTAGAATCAGGATCTTACCCCCATAACCCAACTCCACCTGTCCAACAGGAGCATTATTACAAGTTGGATATGGGGATGAGTAGGGTCCCTACAAAGGGCAGGGAACATAAAGCATGACCCCATGGAGCTCCTGACAGTAACACCTTCCACTGGAAGACCCAAAGGAAGTAACTGTACGAACTTCACAAACAGGCACACCCAGGAAAAAAGGGGGACACCAGGCAGCACCCGTGGAAGCTCAGAGCCCCCGGCATGTGGGTCCACCCCACTCATACCCACACCCCACTCTAATTTCTTACACGCAGCTCTGCTGCCTATTCCAAAGTCATAAAATCTTCCTGAAATGCTGAAACTATGAGGCCCAGCGCTGAGGAGGCAGCTGGGTCCAGGAGGTACTATACTTCACAGCAAATCCCTGGCAAATGTTAAAAAACAATGCTGAAGCCCCAGCCCGTGGCCTGCGGCTTCCCTGTTCTCAGACAGCAGACACACACAGGCAGGGAGCCGCTGAGCCGCTCGGGGTTCACATCCAGCAGGAGAGATCGGGACCCTGCATGCTCCACAAAGTCACAGTCATGGATACCTCATACAGGCAGGCTGTGATGTGGGGGCAGAGAAGGAGCGAACGGAAGAGATTATAGTTAGAAACAATCTCTCTCTCTCTCTCTCTCTCTTTTTCTCTCTCTCCCTCTCTCTTTTCCTCTCCCCAGGCCTGTTTTCCATCTGGGCCTGACAAGGCCCTGAGCACCCTGTTCCAGGTCCCCAGAGTTGCCAGGGGGAACCTGCCCAAATACCCTGGGAATTCCAGACCATTACTCACCTTCCCCACGAGCTTGCCTTTCCGGTTCATACATAGGTAGAATTCCGTCTCCTTGCCCTTGATCCGGACTTGACTACCGAAGGTGTCTGTCTCCACTAGGAGCTGGGCTTCGAAAGGCAGAGAGAGAACAAGACACATTTTTTTTACCAGGGGCAATGGTTTGGCCAAAAGGCTCAGCAACACGATCCCTGACCTTGTCCTCCGACCCCCTCACTGCTCCAACATCAGGCACGGGGGAGGCTTTGAACAGGTCTCATCCGAGCACCCTGCCCCTTATGCAGCCAGAGAAGTCTTCCAGTCATTTATTCTCCACCCCCAGCTCTCTTGACTCCACTTGGGACCTAGATGGCTCCAGCTGGATGGTTGTTCTGCCCCTGTGGCTAAATAGCAGTGTGTCCTCCCCAAATCACCCACCCAGACCGGCCCCTCACCTCTGTTCCCCAGAACAGGCTATTCACACAGCCACACGTATAACCCCAGAGAAGTAACAGTCTCTGGAATGAGAGCACAGAAAAATGTATGCAAGTTTGCATGGGCATGCTCACACCCTACCCCGCCTTGGGGGAAATCAAACTACTTCCTCCAAAATTTCGGTCAAAGGCCCCTTCCTCTAGGGCAAACATCTAGAACCCCTGCTAGTGTCCCCTCTCCACTCCACACTTTTGCCACCTGGAGTGGGGAAGGCCTCTCAAGAGGAGGTTTTTTGGCCCCTGAGAATGGAGCTATCTCCATAATATTCTGCTTTCCTCAATCAAGGCCACCAAGGCTGAAATGTAGCTAACTTCCAGGAGCCTGGAAGTCCCAAGCAGGACTGGATATGCCCTGGTTCAGAGTAGGAGACCCCATATTAAACCATTCTCCATAGAGCCTCCCTTAGGAGAGGGTGTCCAGAGCTGATCCCCCAAAGTCCTGACTGAGCAAGGACGTCAAACAGGTCAGCCCAGGTGGCTCAGCGGTTTAGCGCTGCCTTCGGCCCAGGGCATGATCCTGGAGACCTGGGATAGAGTCCCACGTGAGGCTCCCTGCATGGAGCCTGCTTCTCCCTCTGCCTGTGTTTCTGCCTCTCTCTCTCTCTCTCTCTGTCTCTCATGAATAAATAAATAAAATCTTTAAAAAAATAAATTTAAAAAAAAGGACGTCAAACAAAGGTGACTGTCCCTTGATTAGGCGTGCTGTGTCCAGACCCCTCCCTGTCCCTCTGCCAATCCACTTTGTCTCCCCAGTAAGGTGCTGTGTGACTTCAGTAGGTCATGCACCGTATCTGAGCTCGTCTTGAACTCCGATGCCTGGTTCCCTCCCCAGCACCTCCTCCTACTGCTGCCTTCTTTGCCTATGACCCCCTCACCATTCTCACCCTCCCATCTCTGACCCTTTGCTTTCCAGCACCTGCCCCTCCCTCAGCCACAAACTTTTAATTTCAGTGACAAGGGACTTCCTTCTCCATAACAAAAATCATAGCCCTAAATACAGCATCTTTGGAGCCACAAAGAGTGTACCTCAGTGCCCCTAAAATACACTAGGTATGATTTTAATAAAAAAATTTAAAAATATATACCCTGGTGCCCTGCTGTGAAAATTAAAACCATCTGGAACTCAGGATTTCCAATAATTAATCTAGCCCTCCTTTGACACCACTACTAATTAAAATATGATACCCCACCTTTCCAAGGAAAATAAGAAGAATTTACATAAAATTTAAAGATCTAACAAGAATTCAGTAATTCTAGAAACAGGGAGGGAGGGGGAGGCACATTCTTCTCTCCACCTTCCCCCATCCCTAGTAAACACCAAGAGGAAAATATAAGCAACACGGAGATAGGGGGTTATAAGACCCCCATCCTCCTTGCTCCCCTTTAATTCAAACTCCCTATAACTTTCCCTGGGAACCCAGGGCCAAACATTAGAGCAGCCTGGGGCTTGCTTTCTGCATCTGCTGGCAAAGCTCAGGCCCCACACAGGATGGAGATTGCGGGGTTCAGGAGGGTCTCCCAATCCCAGGAGCTTCCAAAGAAGAAAACACACGTAAGGGAAAGACAAGAGATTTAGAATATGCAGACCTAGGTATGAATCCCTGATCCCACCTGCCAACTGTGTGACCTTGGGTCTCAGTTTCCTCACCCATAAAATGGGTATAATCATCCTTACTCTTCAAAAGTTATTGTGAGGATTCCACAAAAGGGAGGCAGAAATGGCCTAGCACCTGTTCTCAGAGGCCAGGTAAGAGAAGTAACTATTATGTAAGTTTCGTAATAACTGCAAAACAAAACTGTTTTCTCCTAAAAACAAACAAACAAACACACACACACACACACACACACACACACAGCATAGAGGGGAGGAGGAAAAATCCTATGTGTGGAAAAGGGTAGAAGTAGAGCCAAAGTGGCCTCCCCAGGCATGCCCTCTGACCTGAACTTCTTCAGCATCCTCCAGGGTCACAGGCATCCCACACTGTGAAGTGCATCAGAAAATGCCTTGGGCTGGGACTTATGGGGTCTGATTCCATTTCTGGCATGGCCATACTGGGCTGCATGACCTTTGAGCAAGTCACACCCACCTCTGAGTCTCAATCTCCTTACCTGTGCAGCGGGGGGAGGGGCCCAACCCTATTCTGATTCTCTGGGACTGGGGCAGAGCCTAGGAGACAGGTAGGGATAGAGACTATAGAAAGGGGGTCAGGCTCCAGGACTATGGCCCAGGCGACCCCAGGTGAGTCTGAGAGAAGACTGCCCTGTCTGCCTCTCCCAGTATGTACCTGGACCTCTGTCCTCAGAACAGTTCCTATCATTGTGGCTCCCACATGAGCCCACGAAGTATATACATCACCTTGAGTGTGGGTGGCTTTGTCCCCATTTTACAGTTTAGGAGACTGAGGCTCAGAGAAGTAACCCAGCAGCAGTGGCTGACATCAGGTCTGCCTACTTTCTGCTGGGGCCTGGGCACCAGGGGAGGGCCTCCAACTCCAGGGAGATGTAGTTCCCTGCCCCCACCCCCCACCCTCCCCTAACACTCATCAGCCACAACCCACCACATGAAGCCCTTTGCCTGAGCTGTCCAAAGGGGCTGGGGCTGGGGCTGGGCTGCACCTCCACCCCCACAAACCTAGCTGCCCTCACCCCAGCATGGGGAAGGTCTGCTCCAGATGCCATGCCGGGGAGCCAGAAGTCTGCTCTCCCCGACCACAGCAGGCCTTGCCGTGACCTAGACTCCACTCGGGCGCATGACATAATGAGAAGGGAGCTGGGCCAGAATTATGTAAAGTCTGCGGGGAGTAATAGCAGCAGCAGTTCTCAGAAAGAGAGAGAAAGAAAGAGAGGGCGAGAGGTGAAGAGAGAGACCCCACCCATCCAGGCCAGGTTTGCTCCACAGCCTACCTCGTCCACAGCATCACGTTGCCCCTTCTCATGACCCAAGCCCCCAACACGCAGCTCTCAGGAGCTTAGAAACCTCCTCTGGGCTCAATTCCATCCTAGAGGCCTGTACCAGGCCAGGTGGGAGGAGTATGGTCGTTATCTGGCTCCACTCCTCATCAGACCTCCTCTCCAGGCATCCCCTCCAGACTGCACAACTCAGCAGCCTCCTCCCTCTGCCAGAGAGATCCTTCTAAAATATAAAATTAATTTTATCTCTTCCCTGCTAAAATCCTCCTAGGGATCTCCAATTCACTTAAAATCTAGCCTCTTCATGGAGACTCATATGGGGGCACACACTACATCCCACCCTCACTCACAGCCCTCCAGCCAACAAGCCTCTTTGCTGCTCCTTTCTGACACACCAACACACTTCCACCTCAGGGCCTTTGCACTCAGCTGTTCCCTCTACCTGGAGGCTGCCTTGCCTAGAGCTTCCCATAGAGGCTTCATTTCTCTTAGGTTACCACTCAAATGTCACCTGCTCAGAGATTCCTTTCCTGGTCACACTGTCCAATGTCATACCACCATCTCCAGTCCAGCTCTACCCATTCCCTGCCCCACTGTCTTCAGAGCTCTTCTCCAAATGATCTTAGTTGCTGTCTCTACCTACTGCAAGGTAAGCTCCTCTGCAGCAGGGCCTTATCTGTCTTATACATCACAGAGATTTCTAGCACCTCGCCCATTCCTGGTAAATGACCAAGAAGTAAATTTTAGTAGATGCATAAACGGCTTTGTGAAGTAGACATGAGTAACACTAAGAGTTACAGAAAACCCAATTCAGGGAGGTGAAGGGACTGCCCAAGGACACACAGCTGGCCAAAGGAGGGCAGATGTGGAGACCCAGTCTGACTCCACAGTCAATGCTTGGCCACTCTGCTCCCCACTGATGTTCTCCTGGTACAATCCCTGTCACTCACTAGAACTCTGAGCTCCTACCCACCCGTCCCTGGCCTCAGGATTACTATCACATATACCGACCTGCTGTGTGACAAAAGGAAAAACCCTGTTCATCTCCAGGCCAGGCCTACGTGACCTGCAAGGCCTCTTTCTGTTCTGCCCCTCTAGAAATTATCAGTAATTTACATTTATTTAGAGTTTATGATGTGGTGGATATTGTTCTAACTCCCCTATATGCATTCTGTCCCTCATGATATCCTTACAATAATCCCATGAAGTTAGAACAGTTATTATCATCCCCATGTCACAGGTGAGAAAACAGAGTCCCAAGGTTATACCCATGAGGGAGCTGAAACCCAGGCAGGCTAGCCCAGAAGTCTTATCTTGTCCATCGCTCCCTTTACCTTCCCTCTGCATCAGCTCCTCTCCTGGGGGAGTGAGTGAGTGAGTAAGCACCAAAGGCAGGGAAGGTCTTTGCTTTGACCTCACTTTCCTGAGGCTGAGTGACTATCACCAGAGATGCCTACATCTCTAAAAACTCATACTGCTTTTTTTTTCCTTCTCTTTTTTAAATGCTGAAGTAACAATAATAATTTAAAAATAACAACAAAGAGCACCTGGGTGGCTCAGTTGGTTAAGCGTCTGCCTTTGGCTCAGGTCATGATCCCAGGATCCTGGGATGGAGCCTTGTATTGCGTTCTCTGCTCAGTGGGGAATCTGCTTCTCCCACTGCCCCTCCCCCCCGTTCATGCCCCCCCCTTTAATAAATAAATAAAATCTTTTTTTAAAGTCTTATTAAAAATTTTTTTTAAATAAAAGTTACAACGAATACTTGAGCATTTACCATCTGCCAGGGACTGTGCTTAGTCTAAATGTGCAGTGCCTCACTTGATCCTAAGTCCCAGAGGTAAAAACTATTACACCCATTTTATGGATGAAGAAACTGAAGCACTGAGTAGCTAAGTTACATGCCCAGAGTCACATGGTAGGGCCGGGATTTGAAGACTGGCAGAGTAACTCCAGAGCTAGTCTGAGATTCAGAGGTAGGCAGAATGGGACGGACACACTGCAGGCCAGCTATCATAGAGAAAAAGGAAGTGACATTGATTGACTGACTGATTGACTGCTTGCAGTGTGACTCCCTAGCTGGGCCTGCTAGTGTGTGATCCGGGGCCTCACTTTGAAGACTTTTGGTTTGAAGCATAGGAAACAGGGGGGAAAGACACAGAGAAGCAGCCAAAAAAGCAGACAGAGACACAGTGCAAAGAGAGACACAGGAGACAGGAACCAAAGAGAGGGAGCCTGAGAGAACAAAGCTGGAGAGTAGGGGTTGCTTCCCCCCGCCTTCAGCCACAGGCTAAACCCCCCTTCAAGAGCTGCAGGCGAAGTCTGGGAGCCAGGAGCCCCCTGGGTCCCATGTGAGGTGGCCAGCAGCTGGCAGGCCTCTGTGTTTCCAGTGCTGACTGTGCTTCTGGCCACTCCCCAGGTGTCCTCCAGTGAGGAAATATCCTTGCCACAAAAGGCACTGGGAGGTCAAAGCAAATCAGTCCTCCCTCTCCCTGAAAGTGGAGCAGGTGGAGAGGAAGGGGCAGGGGCAAGGAAAGCTTTCTGGAAATGTTTCCACATCACTGTCCACACACACATACACACACACACACACACAGTGTTTCTCCCAAAGTCCCCTTCTCCTAAAGTCCCCCAAGGAGGTTTGCAGGCCACGTGGGCTGGCTGGAAAGGAAGAGGGAAAAAATCAATAGGATTGATCAGGAGCTATATTTAATCCTAGCCATAGCTCTAGTGTGGCCATTTTAGCTGCAGAGTCAGCGAGGTGTGGGTGACCACTCTTCACTGGGGACAGAAGTTATGGGACATGAGCTCAAAGGGCAGGGATTTTAATGCCCCTTCCCAGCTGCAAGAGCCCTGGGGGAAGCCAGGTCTGTTGCTTCCTGTATCCCCTTAGCAGGATGCAGAGCCAGCAGGCTGAAAGGATGGAAGGGAGGATGAGAGGACCAGGAGAGGAGGAGGCAGGGAGCACTGATCTGCCAAGTGTCTACTGTGTGCCTCAGCTCTGTGCCAGGCACCTGCCTCAGGGGGAGCACTCCCAGACACACAGATGGCTCATCCATGCAAGCACTGGCTCAGGCATATATCGAGCACCTGCTTGTGGCTGGTTCTGTGCATGGTGATACAGCAGTGAACAAAATAGACAAAAGCCCCCTACCCTCAAGGAGTTTGCATTATAACAAGAGAGACAAAGAGCAAAAGGCTAAATACATAACAGCATATCTAGTAGTAATAAGAGCTGGGTAGAAAAATATGCCTGAGAGGAGACAGAGATAGGAAACCTCTGATAAGGAGACAATTGAATGGAAGCCTGAGTGAAAGGAGGGAGCAAGCCATTGAGGATATCTGGGAACGCAGCATGCTCAGGTTGAGAGGACAGCAAATGCAAAGGTCCTTAGGCAGGAACATGTCTGGCATGTTGGCTGGTGGGTGGGGCTGGCGCAGAGTGGGCAAGGAAGAGGCAGTGTGGCAATCAAGAGCCAGGCCATGCTGGGCCGATCCAAGAACTGGGATTTTATTCTCAGTGAGACAAGCGCCTTTGAGAGTGGAGTGACACGGTCTCACATTTAGGGCTGCTATATGTATGGACTATGGGCATCAGACTCAGAAGGTACAAGGGTCTCTGCTGTGTCAGCCACATCAGCCCTTGCTCCTTGCTCAAACACAGCCCTCCAGGGGGTACCAGACTGAGGGAAAACGGGGACCAGAGGACTCCCCTCCTCATTTCATCTGCTCAGTAAAAGCCCCGGAACACACCACACACCTTCCTGTGTGAGCCACACAAGTCAGTCCTGATTATGCTTTGAGTTGCCCCATAATCATTTTATATCTTCACCCGGCAACCTTTCAGTGGGGACCTGCTTTCTGCCAAGCCTTGTACTGGATATGGGGACACACAGGAGGATCTCAACTTTCAAGGAGCTCATGTTCTCAGTGGGGGCAAGGTGAGCAGGAAGGTGCAGGCTGATGCTGGGATGGGCTGACTCCTCCCAACCCCACAGCAGTACCACAGCTGGAGGCACAGACTAATCCATGCCTGAGCTCTCTAGGAAGCCAGCATACACCCCATACCCAGTCCCCATGAATGGTGAGGAAGCCCGGGCTCAGGGAAGGAATGAGAAGGACCCAAGGACACATTGGAAGTTAGAGAACTAGATTCTTGCCACTCAGAGCCAGCCCCTGAGATGGAGCAGAGTCTGGCTTGGGAGTAGCGTGAGGGCTGGGACCAGGTGTGTCTTACCACCATATCCCAGGCCTCAATAATTCTGTGCTAAGTGAGGGAGGGACCCCAGCTCAGACCACACGCAACGAGAAGGTCCAAAGACCCTTCCTCCTCTGGCCCGACAGCAGCCATAACAGGCAGTCCTGCTGCTTGGAATCATGCTAAAGAAGCCTCCTTTACCAGCAGCTGACATGCCAGGGCCTCACTGATGCAAGACAGACATGGTCCCTTCTGGAAGCCCCAGGCATTAATCCCTGAGAGAGGAACCTCTACCAGAGCCCATGAGGGTACCCCCACACCCAAACAACAGCAATGAGTTCAAGTAGTTATTCATATTTTTCCTTTAATAATCATACAATCTTTGAGCGTGAGATTTGCTCTCATTCCAATTACCCCATTTCAGAGAAAAGCAAACAGGATCAGAGAGGCTAACTCAGATCCAAGGTCTCCAGCTTGCAGGTGATGGAGCTAGATTCAAATCTTGTCCAACTCCAGAGTCTACGTTCTCAACCCCTCAAAAGATCACTTTCCTGGCTGACACGACCCCTACAGGGGGGGATTGCTCAGGGGTTGTTCTAAGGACAGTCAGTCCTGGGAGGCAGGCCTACTGCAAAATGTTGGGTTTGGGGTTTTTTTATCACTTTTTTTTCTCTAATAGAAAAAGAAAAACCTTTTTTCAAATGAAAACAGGAAAGAATATCTAATTGTACCACTTATAAAAGCAGTGTTGCCCCCACACCACCAGTCCCACTGCCGGGGTCCCTACCCACTCCCTAAGCACAGACTCAGTCGGCCCTAGGCCTCAGGCCTCCTCTTCTAAAACTCCAGTTCTGTCACTGGCAGCCCTGCTTCCTGCAGCCAGGAGGACCTAATGCCTCCATACCCCGAGCTCAAGTGCATGAATCCTGGAGGCAGGCAGAGCGGGGCTCTCTCACCCTCTCTTGGCAGAGGAAGAAACTAAGCCGAGAGCCGGACATGCTTGCCCCAAGCTTTGCAGGCTGCTCAGTGGTAGAGCCGCAACAAAAGCCCAGGTGTCCTACCTCCTGGTGCGCTGCTGTTTCTGCAACATGGTGACTGACTGCAAGACAGAGGTGGCAGGGACCTAGTGCAGGAAGGGGAGGGGCTGATGTAACAATCCTAGGGGGGTGCGGTGGCCCTACCCTGGGCCATGGGCCTGCCAGCTGCCCCCCCACCTAAACCTTTAGCTTCCTGGCTAGCACACCTGTGCCTCCAGAGCCTGGCCTGCCCTCAGGCATCTTAGAGTGCTCTGGGAAAGCTTTGGGGAGCCCTGGGGAGGTCTTCTTGCAGAACAGCATGGTGTGGGGGCCCCACTCACATCTACGCAGGTTTCAGCAAAGACCACTCACAGATATAAAGCAGGCCAAGAGCTCCTGGGCCGGGTACTAGGACAAAAGTGAGCCTTCTTCATCTTGTGCCTGCCCTGAGTTTCACACCTCAGGATGCCATGGCACCTGAGATTTTGAGTGCCTGTCAGGACTCCAGATCCCAGGTGTTTATGGGGACCCTGTTTATACTCAGCAGTTCCCAGACCACATTAAAACTGCATACAAATGCAAGCCTCAGACTGCATCATTCTTTCAGCAGCAGAGTCCTGAGAAGGAGGGACTGTCCTGGGTGGGTGGGGGGGCCTCGCCTGATGGGGGACTACTGGCTGCCCATCCCCCACAGGCAGGGCAGGCCCCGACCGCAGCCCCAACCTCCAGGCTGGCTTGGCCACATAAATCACCCTCCCAATAATATTTGTATTGATTATCTAGATTGGAAGCCTCAATTGGCTCCATTGTCTCACTTCCTCTCCCAGGGCTCACAGATGGGGTCCCTTCACCTCATCTGCGTTTCTAATGCGACACTTAAATGAAGCAGTCTCAGCAGCCAGCAAAGCCCCACACTGCCCTGGCTGTGGGGGGGTTGGAGGAGTGGTAAACATATTCCTTGAAAGTGAATGATTCAATCTGGGGTTTGTGGAGCTGGAGAAGCCAAAATGGGCTAGTTTCTGGATACGCAAAGTGTGGCCCAGCCACACCATCTGGGTGTGTGTTAGAAATGTGGAGCCCGGGACCCACCCCAGACCCACCAAATCAACATCAACATTTAACAAGATCCCTTGGCGATTTCCAGACGTGTGAATGTCTAAGAAGCACTGCTCTAGTCCAGCCCTTGTACTGGATAGACAGGAACCTGAGGCCCAGAGGAGGTGCAGGGCTCGCCTGATGTCACACAGCACGTGAAATCCCCTGAGTCTCTATCTGGCTCAGGAAGAGGAAATGAGAGGCAAGTAACTTCTGGAGTGAGGGGGTGGCCATTTCTGGGCTCCTCGCCCGCCAGAGCTCCTACCTCCTGTCTCAGGGCATGGACAGATGGTTCAGACCAGAGTCTGACCCCCCTGTACTCTCCCAGCCTGGAGGGGCCAGAGAGAGCTCCAGGGACTCCCCAGGAGGGCACCTCCCTCCCGCCCCGGCCAGCCAGCTGCCCCTTCCCTGGCAGCAACTGGACAGCAGATCCCAGGGAAAAGCACCACCTGGGTCTGCCCTGCCCAGTGGGGGGCATGGAGAAACAGAGGCCCCAGAGAGGCAGCCAGTGGAGGACCTGGGAGAAGTAGGGAGGAGGGACTGAAGGGAGGGAGGCAGGGAGGACAGAGACGGTAGGGAGGGGGAGATGGAGAGATGGACAGAAACAAAGAGGGGAAGGAGTGAGCACCAGGAAGGAGGGGAGAAGGACTCAGACAGCTCAGTGGGATCAAAGCTGCAGCAGCAGCAGCAAGACTGAGAAAGGAAGAAGGGGACAGAGGGAGGGAGGGAGGGGAATGGAGGCAGTAAAGAGTGATGGCACAGGAGAAGGGAAGCAGCTGGCCCAGGAGATGGGGAGCCCAGCCCGGCCCAGCCCTGCCCTGCCCGGCCTGCCCCAGCCCCCAGGAACGGTGCAGCTGCCACACTTGGGCCCTACCGTGAGGTCAGTCCTGCCCTGGGGCGGAGGGAAAATAAATGGTGTCCAAGATAAAAGGTCCAAGAAATTATTTGTCTTGTTGTCATGTCTTGACTGCAATGGGCAGGGGCCGGCGGGCAGGCGGGGCATCATCCCAGAAAAGCCTAGGCTGGCAGGCCCACGGTGTGCATGTGGGACCCTAGCCCCAGCCCCACGCCTTGGCCCACCCACAGCCCCAATTCCCCTGCCCAAGGCCAGCCTGGGGCGGAGGTGGTTGGGGGGGTAGGACGGTGATGGCCTGGGACACCTCCCAGAACCTGGCCGAAGAAGGCAAGAACCAGTGAGGCAGAGTCAGTATTTGCCCAGACTGGTACCAAAAATCCTCTCAAGGCTCTGGGGAAGTGGAGTCCTGTCTGTTTCTCTCACTGCTGAGGGCCTTTGTGAGCTGGGGGTTAAGGGGGGGGGGAGTCAGGGTGTCTCATTCCTCCCAGCCCCCCTTGCAGAGACAGCATGAGGTGAGTGATGGTTCCCAAACATCCCAGAGGAGGGCTGGATAGTTTCAGGGTCAAGGGCAGGTCAAAGGGACAGTAGCCCAAGGTGCTGTGAGCACCATTCCTCCCAGGTGTACAAGCCCAAGCTCACAGAGCACATACCCACACTCACACCCATGTACACACATGTGCACTCACACTCACACCAGGCTGATTTCCAGCACCACCAGCAGCATCCAAAAAAGCATTCCCTGGAGGCTCCCCCCTGTCTGAGCAACTGAACCTGGGGCTGGTGAAGCAATGCCATGGGGCGCAGCTACCTGCTTTAGGCCATGCCCAGGCAAGCCACTGATACCCACGACAGCCGGCATTTACCAGCAAAAGCAATTTTCATTCCCATCTTCAATCAGTACTCCCACCAAGGCTCTCCGGGATACACTACTGCATCTCCAAGTTTACAGCTGAGAAACCTGAGAGCCAGCTATGCCAGGTGCGAGATTGCACAGTCAGCACAGGGCAGAACTGGGATTTGAACCTGAGGTCTCAGAGGTGCGCAGTGAGGGAGGAGGGAGTTGGCACCTACCATACTTGTCCCCGTCCTCGCCGCGGGCACTGATCCTGCGGCCCAGGACCTGGATGTGCTTCCCACTGGTCCGGCTGTAGAGCTGGTACAGCCGCAGCTGCTTACGGCTCACATCGTCCCGAGCCCGCGTCTGGTTCTCCACGTGGATGCGGAAGTCCACGTTCTCTTCGGCCGCCAGCACCTGGCCAGGGAGAGGGGCATCAGTGATCTACCTTGGAAGTCCTGGGTGCTCTGCCTGTAGGAGCCACGTTCACACCAAAGAGCCAGGGCCCCCTCCGTGCTGTCTCTGGACCAGGCCCTGGTGCAGACTCTCCTCCTCTGAGAGACTCACTCCTCCGCTGTTACCATCCCCATTTCACAGATGAGGCAACCGAGGCTCACAGCAGTGAGGCGTGTTGCCCCCAAGGTGGCCCAGCTGGGAAGTGGCAAATCTAAGAATCAGGCCTAGGTCTGCTGGACAATAAAGCCTGCTATCTTTCCACTAAAGCCTCAAGTTAAAGCAAGAAGTATGGAGCAAAGATTTCTCGTGTGACCTTAGGCACACAGATTCCTTCTCAATAAAACAGTAGAACAGAGCCCCTACCCTGATGACGCTCAGAGTGGCTGTGAGGATAAAGTGAGCAAGTGGGGAAGTATCAAAATCTATAATCTATATGAAGATGGGGGAAGCGGGACGCCAGGGCGTGATCTGGGAGACACGGGATTGAGTCCCGCGTCGGGCTCCCGGCATGGAGCCTGCTTCTCCCTCTGCCTGTGTCTCTGCCTCTCTCTCTCTCTCTGTGTGTCTCTCATGAATAAATAAATAAAATCTTTTTAAAAAGGGGGGGGTAGCCCGGGTGGCTCAGCGGTTTAGCGCCGCCTTCGGCCCAGGGCATGATCCTGGGGACCTAGGATTGAGTCCCACGTCAGGCTCCCTGCATGGAGCCTGCTTCTCCCTCTGCCTGTGTCTCTGCCTCTCTCTCTCCCTCTTTCTCTGTGTCTCTCATAAATAAAATCTTTAAAAAAAAAAAAAAAAAGATGGGGGAAGGATGGGAGGCACAGCAGGAAGGGCAGAGGCCTGGTGAGTCCTCCTGGAAAGGAATGGGCCAGAATCCACTGTCATTTGTCCTCCAGGAGTTGATGTCCGGGGCCAACCCTTCCATGTCCAGAGAGTCCTCACACTCACCACACTCACCCAGCCTTTGCCCATATCCCTGGCCTCTCTTGGAGAACACTTCATTTTGCATCCCCCACCAAAATTCCCCATATCCCCAGAGGCTCAATTCATATGGGACCACATCCTCCAGGAAGCTGCCTCTGGTTTCCTGTGCCAACGTATATCCCTCTAGTCTCCCTTCCTGAACATGCCACCTCCTCACCAGCCTTCTGTTCCCCCTCTTGCCCTCTGGTTGTCTGTCTTCCACCAGACCCGATCACCTTGTATAATGTTCCCCCCTCCCCACCCTCCAAGGCTTCCCATCACATTTAGACAAAGGTCTCCATCAGGACTTCAAGGTCTTCAGGATGAGCCCCCTTTTCATCTTTTACTACTCCCTCACCCCCAACTATACTGCCGTGTTATGCCACTGAGCATTCCAAACCCAAAACACACACCTGCCTCAGGGCCTTTGCACTTGCTCTTCCCTTGGCTTCAATGTTCTTTCCCAGATTTCTACACTCTGGCTCCTTTACCTCATTAGGGTCTCTGCTCAATGTCACATCCTGAGACAGGCCTTCTTTCACTGTTTTTCTGAAGCAGCCCCCACCTCTGTAACTTTCCATCTCTCTACTATGCTTTGTTTTTTCTTTCTAACATTGACCAACTTCACATAACACCTATTTATCTGGTTTTTGTCTGTCTCCCCTCAACATTACATTGGCAGCACCATGAAAGCTGGGGCTGTCTCCTTCTTGGTTTGCTGCTATATCCCATCCCCAGCATGTAGCACAGGAGAAACTCAAAAATTTGTTGAATGCATGAATGAATGAACAAATGAACATTGAAAAGATGTGGAGTCCTGTCATTCCATTTACTATTAAATTAGGTTTTATATGCCCTGCTAAATGTCTGCCTGTCCCTTCCCATCTTAACCATAAAGCTGAACAATTCTCAAAGCCCAGACAGCATTCTTGGTTTGTTCTGTGTGCCCATGAGGTCTGACATGATGCTGGGCACACAAGACCTCACTCCCATGAGAGCATGGCCTACCTAGCCCATCACAGAGCTCTTGGAGCCAGGGCTGCCCAAGCATCTGAATCACCTCTCAATCGTGAGCTCCCAAGGGCAGGGACCATGTTCTCCTCATTGCTACATCCCATGCCCACCCCAGGGTCTCTGTCCTCAAGCTGACCTACACATGTCCCCTGATGAGCCTGGGCCTGGCAGGCATTCCAGCTGGATCATACTATTTATCCTTCACTATCATTGTCAGGGCAGAAGTATTATCCCACATCACAGATGAGAAAACTGAGGCCTCGAAGCTGAACTGACAAGGTCCCAGAACAAGCAATGGCAGAATCAGCCCCAGTTAAAGCCCCTCTTCCAGCCCCACATTGCAGGGCCCCACTTGCCCCACCAGCGCAGTCAGGAGGAGGTCCCGGGGCCAGAACCCAGGGTGTGCCCCTCCCTCACTCAGGGACCCTAGGCAGGTTACCAACCCTTCTGTTCTTCAGCTTCCTCACCTAAAAAATGAGAGAGGTGACAACAGCACCCACCTCATGGGCTGTTATGCAGATAAAATGGATAAAGTCTTAGAACAGTGCCCAGCACAGAGCGAGTACTCAGGAGCCTTAACTAAGAGAACACATGGATGCCCTTTCAGAGGCTCACAAGGAAAGCCCTGCAGACTGAAGCCTTTCTGGAAGAGGGCACCTCTGCACACAATCGCAGTCTAGGAAGACGCTATTGCCTCTGAGCCTCCAGACAACCCAGCAACAGGGAAATGCTTGTCACCTCCACTTAACAGATGTAGAAACGAGGCTCAGAAAAGTTAACTCAGTGGCTTGGAGCCACAGAGCCAGGGGCATGGGGCCTGGCTGCCGGCCAGCCAAGGAGGCATACCCTTCACTCCCATTCTTCTTGATGGCCAGCCCCTGTCACCAATTCACAGCCAGAGTCTGACACCTGGGGCCCACTTCCTCTTATATCTTGATGCTCAGGGAGGGAAGAGCTCCAGCACTCCATGAGGTTTGCACCTGGTGGGCATGTGTCCTGAAGATCACCTCCGACCCCACCCCACCCCCCACCCCCGACTCGTGGCCCTCAACCTCCCCTCAACCTCCCTGGAATGAGCTCCCGAGGTAGGCTGGGCCCATCCCCTCCCCCAAGGGCCATCCTCCAGCCTCCTTTCCTGCCCTCCAACTCTCCTCCTGCTCACAAGAGACCTTATCGACCAGAGGTCAAACCAATCTCCTTACCCTGGGTCCCCAAGGGGAGCTGTCCTGCCCCAGAAGCCAGCCTCCCATTAACGATTTTCTCCCTGGCCCACTGGACAGAGGCAGTGCTGGTGACCCAGGGTCAGCAGGGGCTATCCGGTGGCCCTTCCCCAGGATGTGGGGGGAACAATTCATCTTGCCCAGCTTCCACCATTTAAGCCACATTCTGTGGTCACATCCTTCCCAAGGGAGGCAGCAGGGGTGGCTTCTGACACATAAACAGAATCCATCCTTCTGATAACGTAGAGAGACCCCTGGGTTTCCTGGGCAAGACCCTTGGGGAGCCCCAGGCATCTGCGTAGGTCAGGTCTTCTGCCTAGGGCACACTGCTCCCTCTGCCCAACTGACACCTTCCCTCAGGTATCTCCTCTGGAAGCCTTTCCTGCCCCCCACCCCAACCATCCCACACACAACTGGGTTAGGGCCTCTGGGCACTATTGTAATGGCTTATCATCCCCACAGTGCAGCTCACCCTGGGGTCTCCAGCTCTGGCGAATGTTTGCTAAATGACTGTGGCTAGGATTAAGGAAACCTGAAGGCCAAAATCAGCTCCACCACTCACCACCCAGACAAGCAGAGTGCTCCACAGAGGGGTGGCAAGGGGCATTCTTAAAGCTATCAATTACCAAGCTTTCCTCTGTTCCAGGCACTCTGCCGGAACCTTTAGATATGGTACCTCCTCAGCCACTCCTGGAGGTGGGCCCCAGTTAGAGCTCACTTCATAGACTGGACCTTTGAGGCACTTCTCCAGGGCCACGGGAGCTGGAATGTGGGCAAGCGGAGCACTAGCATCTGCCTCAGGAACATCCTCTTCCTCCTGTTTTCCTGCTCAGAGTGGCAGGTGACCTGGCCTGAGAGGGGTCCTGTCTTCCAGGCTTTCCTGGAACAGTCAAAGCTGCTCTCCACTGGCTAACACCCCTCCAGGTGCACAGTCATCTGGGGTGTTGAGAAGCTGCAGCGTGAAAAAACGAGACTACTGCAGCACTCACAAGGGAAGCAGGGTTGGCACGTTCAGGACGTCCTTGGGTGGAGGAAGGCACCTTTGTTACTCTGCCTTCCCCCACCCCAGCTTCTCTTTTGGGTCTAAGTAGCTTTTCCCACAGCAGGATGGCCTATAGTGGGGTCCCCCTGCAGCCTAAGGTCCCCCCAGTGCCCCCCAGCCAGCCCCTTCCCTGCCCTAAGAGCTTGGGCTCTGGTGGAAACATTCACTTTCCAATCCAGGAATTGCACAGGGGTGACAATGGCCTGACAGGTTCAAATCTCCCCCAAGGTGTGCTGAGATCGCAGGCTCTGGCACAGACAAGGTGCCCAGTGGGACACAGCCCCCTGCCTAGGGCCCGGCCTGCACTCTCATCCTTGTGGGGCACAGCTCTCTAACACACAGGGTGGGGCCGGTTCCAACATCACAGTCCGCCTGGCTCCCCACGGCCCACAGCACAGTGTCCATTTGGGGGCCTTCAGTGTCCATTCGGGGTCCTTCCTGGTCCATTCGGCCAGCCTCTTCTACATTCTGCACCTCCTCCCTTCACCCTAGGGGTGAACCATCCATGGGATGAAAAGAGGCTGGGGTGTTCTCAATGCCAGCTCCCAGACATCAACCCAGGCCCCCTCTTACCAGGGCATCCATCAGCCACCCCTGCTCCCTCTGGTTGAAGATTCCGGCTTCACTGACCCACTCATGCTCTGAAGACATGTCTGGGGGCTTCCTATTTCTTCCCGGGCCACACCCCCATCTTCCACAGATGTCCGCCTCACCATGCATCACTTCTGCACACACGCTGCAAAAATGCACACACACCACACAGCACACATTCAACAAGATGACCAGCACTAAAGTGACCTCAGGGGTTGCCGGGCTCTACCCCAAATCACCGAATTGTTTTATTTCTTTAACCCTTGGTTTTCTCACTGGCAGAATGGGGACTGCATATCATATTTATCCCAGAGAAAGATGGTATTAGTAACAACAGCCACAAATGTTTTCTTTTTTCTTTCTTCTTGTGTTTTGAACAGCCACTACTTATTGAGCATTTCCTCCGTGCTAAGGATCACTTTAGGTAAATTGCCTTCTGTAATTCCCAGAGTGGCCCCATGAGTCAGTACAATTACTGTCCCCATTTCACAGATGAGGAAACTGAGGCTGGAGAGGTGCCATCACTTGTCCAAAGTCACACACTTGTGAGAAAAGAAATCAAGATTCAAGTCCCTGTCAGCCGAGAGCCCAAGCTCTCCAGCACTTTGCCCCGATCCGCCTTCACTCTCCCCTCCCTCCACCCCTCCTCCCCCTCTATTCAGGATGGCAACTGGTTCTGGCCACAAGCCATAGTTGGGGCAGGGACTGGAGAGGGATTAAACATGAAAGGGCTGAGGGCCTTGAGCTCTCTCCCCCTACTCCAGAGGAGGATGGGGTCACACTGCCCCCTCCCGCCCAGGTCCCCATCATTGAGGCCTCCTACAATCCATGCCCCTGTCTCCAGGCAGCCTGCCCAGAAAGGGAGGGTCTCCTGGGTCCCCGGAGGGGCAGCCCACAGACTTCCGGCCACATTCCACCACCGCCTGCCTCCTCCTCCAGCGGTGGAGGTGCTGCCAGCCCTGCGGAGCGCTTTCGGAGCTTCTCCAAATTCTCAATTCACCCCTCTGGGAGTGGTCCCTGGTAAGCTCAGCCCCACTCTCCACACCCCAAAACGCAGCTCCCCAAACTCTTCCTAGAGAGCAGGCCTGGACTCAGGCCTGGGAGTTGCTGCCAGCCCCAGTGCTCTGTGGGTTACTAGCCGAGAGGGTGAAACTAACGTTGGCTCCCACTTGCTGGGCACTTGCTCTGTGCCAGGGCCTGAGCTAAGCACATTGCCGGCCTGGTCTGCTTCCTCACACAACCTGGGCAGGTCAGAATGATTACCATCGCTAGGACAAAGGGAGACACGGAGAGGCCAAGGGGCATACCCACGTCGTACACAAAGCAACAGAGCCAAGATCTGAACCCATCTCTGGCTCTGGAGCCCACGAATTTCTGCCAGCTGGCATCTGCGGACAGAAAGGGGAGGAGGAAGGCGAAGCCCATCCCGGGATATGAGGTTGGCTCAGATGCACGCTCCTGTTCACCCCTCAACCCCAGGCTTCTCCCCTCTGTCTTGTCATATCCCCACACCCAGCCCAGCCAGAACAGTGACGTTGCAAAGGGCCCGTCCCGACCCCCCAGCCTGTCCATTAAGCTCCCAGGGCTATCAGTGTATTGATTGGCAGGGCTGAGGCATCAGCATGGGAGGGAGGTGCTGCCACCCAAGGCACCTGACTAGAAGCCCCTCTATCCACACATCAGCCTTCTCCATACAGATCGTCAATATGGGTGCCTCTGGCAGTCAATCCTGACGCCAGCCTGGGGAAGCAGCCAGGATCCCTAAAGACTCAAGCTCCCTTCTTTTCTTTCTTTTCCCCTTCCCTTAAAAGCACATGGGTGGGAGAGTGGTCCTGCCTGCCTACAAGATTATAAACAAGCCCTTTATTCCGGCATTCAATGCCCACCATGGCCTTTTACATCACCACTATTCCTGAACTTCATGCTCTAACTGGCTTGGAGTACCCAGAGCACATCAGGCTGTTCCCTGTTTTCACGCAGAGATGTTCCATGTGCCTGCAATGGCTTTTCCATACAGGTTCACAGTGTCTTCACTCAGTTTATTCCTAATATAAGGTACAAATGGGGCATCTTCCCTGGTCAGATCCTCTGGCCCCCAGCCTGGTTTCATGGCCCCTCACCAGAGTACCCATGGCACCCTTGAGCCCCTATCCCCCTGCACAGACCCCTCAGATTTCTCTCCTATCCCAAAGGCTAGGATAGGTCCTGAGCCCCCTTGCCCCACACCTGGTGTCAGAAGGGTTCTGAATCCAGATGCCTGGCCCCAGCTTCTCTGGGGCCCCTCCACTCACTGACTCAACATTCATCCTGCACACCAGGTCTGTGCCATGTGCCGTAGAGTACTCAGGATGGGTCCAGCCTCCCTTGACTTCCAGGAACCATGAGCTGGTAGACAAACAGGCCTCTAGACACACCAAAATCAAATGCCTACCTGCAGCTCACATTTACTTAACATTAATAATGATCCAAGTGCTGCACCAAGTCCTTCCCCCAGGGCAATCACAGTTCACCCCTATAGCAACCCCAAGAGGGGGTGCTACCCTAATGCCCACATTAAAGATAAGCCACAGAGAGGCCAAGCAATTTGCTCAGTCATGAAACTATGAAGTGATCAAGACAGGATGTGATCTAATGGGCTGAATCCAGAGCCTGAGCTCCTATGCATCCCTGTGAGCCCCATGGAGAGCACCCTGGGTCATGTGACAGTGACAAAGTACAAAGGGGCTCTAAGGCAGAAGTGGAATCGGGGTGAGGGAGGTAAATAAAGCTGTGCAAAGTGGCAGTCATCTCTTCACAGGGAACACTTTGAGAAAAAAGCTGAATGGATGCCTTCCTGGCATCCCCTCTAAAACCCAGTCCAAGGCCACCCATGCAGCATGTGTCCCATAAATGTTTGCTAATGAGAAGCAACATCATAACTGAGTACCTACTGCATACCTGGCCCAAGACATGACTTCAATTACACCTCCCAACAGGTCTGGGAGTGGTATTATCATCCCTATTTCCCATGTGATAAGGAGGCAGAGACTCAGGGAGGTTAAGGATCTTGCCCAGGCCCACACAGCCTGGGAGTGGTGCAATGAGGATTAGGTACAGACCTAAGTCCAAAGGCTGTGCTCTCAACTTCGACAAGAGGAGCCCTGAGGCCACTAATGCAAGGAATACATCCTTCCCAGCCTTCCTCAGCACCCCACAGAAGGGTATGGACCTAGTGCACAGACGGAGCAGCCAACTGAGCCAACAACTACGGTTACTCAGTTATTTCTGGAGTGCCAACCACTGTGCTACCTACTCTGTGTGTATTATCTCAGGTAGTCCCCACAGTGACCTGTAAGAAGTAGGTCCCTCTCATCACTCCACTTTACAGGTGGAGAAAACTGAAGTGCAAAAGACAGATTGTTAAGAAATTTGCCCAGCAGCACAGACACGATGCAAACCTAAGCATCTCTTATGCTAACGCCCATGCACTCAAGCTCCATCAAAGTCATCGAGCTCACCTCACTGATACCCAGGTATGTAAACTGAGGCCCAGAGAGGGGGATCATCCAATGAGCCAGTGACAAAGCCAGGACGGATCCCAGGGGTCCAGAGAGTGTTTCTGCTCTGTGGCCCAAGGGAGGCTTGTCCTTGGCCCCATCTTTGGCACAGGAGCATTTTAAATGGCCCACGGGCATTATACCATTTAGACGTCAGAGCAATAATATCCAAACATCTCCCAGCCCCTATCAGCAAGCCTGATTAAAGCCTGAGGGGCCAATTTACCCACTGATGTTCCAAAATAAGTCCCCATACTCAGCCCCCTCTGAGGCCCAGGGGCTCTCCCCCAGCCTAGGGCCACCCTGGCAAGACCACTGGCACTGCCCTATCCCTGTGTGTTCAACCACAGTCCTTGGGAGTGGGCAGCAGACTGACCCAGCAAAAAAATATGGAGCACACAGAGATGGAACAGAAAGCCCCTGTCCTCAGAAAGGAACCAATCCACATCTTCCCTCTCCTAGTCACTGGAGGTGACAGTGCCCTGGGAAGGGGAGCTTACCATACTGATATGGGTAAGGGGGCAAGGGAGCCCTCCCAAAACAAGAGACACAGGGGCTACTGCCCCTGCCTTGCACTGGCCCCTGCTCTACATCTTTAGGAAGCAGAGATTGGTTGGTTGGTTGTTTTCTTTCCATCTTACCACGTGCAGAAGCTGACTCTGGAGAGGTTAAGTAACTTGCTCAATGTCATACAGCAAAGATATGGCAGTGTGACAACTGGAACCAGGCTGGCACACTCCAGATCCCTCATACTGCTGTTTAATAAGCCTGGAGCCTAGTGCTAGGTGACCCAGAGTTGAAGCCAGTTCTGCCTCCCTCTTGCCATGTGGCCAGAGGCAGGTTATCTCATGCCTCTGAGCCTCACTTTCTTGTCTGCAGAATTCCCTAATTCCAGGCTGGTTGTGAGGCTTAGCCTCCATGATGTGAGAAAGTGCCTGCCTGTCACATAGTAAGCACACAACACCTGGTGGTGCCTACAAGTATTGTTGTCAGCCTCACATGCCTGCACCCTGATTACCTACACCTACACCTCTCCTGCTAGAGGATGAGGTCAGAACCAGAAGGTCCTGCTGAGGCTAGGAAGTCTCCTCCCTGGCACCCTCCATCTCCGTTTAGGGGCCCAATGTGCTCTCAGATCTACTCCAAGCCAGTGTCAACTGGCGGTGCTAAGCACAAGATATTTTAACAATCTACCTCCTTATCTCAGAGTGGGTAACCGGCTCTGGGGCTACAGGAATGCTAGCGGGGTCCCTTCCTCCTCTTTGCTACTGGGAAAGAAGCTGAGAGGAGAGTGCCGAATCCCCCAGGTCCTACCCTCCAAAACACCACCCCTGGCTCTGGGACCCTTTCAGTTCAGGACATTCTAGGGAAATCAGGGCCTGCAGACTCCGAGTCAGGTACCCTTCAGCAGAGACACCTATCCAGGCTCTGACCATCTGCACCATGGGGACCCTAGCAGTGAGAATCCAAGGAAAGCTCTCACTGAGAACCCCTAGCATGCCTCTTGGAACTCCATTTCCCCACCAGTATTCTTTCTGAATAATTTCAGTGTTCTTCCTGAAAAAGTCTGTCTGGGGTCATGGAAAGAACACAAGATCTTGAATCCAGAGTCTTGAGTCTTAGCATTGTCCTTGAGCAAATTTCTTCTCCACTCTGTGCCTCAGTTTCTCCAACTGTGAAGTAAGAATATTACCCCTCCTACTTCAGGAGGAAGAATGATAGGAAGAAGGAAACAAGCTTCCAGATGCAAGAGCCTTGGGGTCTTGCTTAGTTGGACAAAAGCAGGACGTGCAAGGCCCCCGTATTTCTCAGGAGGTAGGTAGGATCACAGAAACTCAGGTTTATCTGGCACTCTCCCTTCTAGAATGGGAGCATCTTGAGGCCAGGAACTGACTAGTCTTGTTCTCAGGGCCAGCATGAAGCAGGTTTCTTCCTTCCTTCCTTCCTTCCTTCCTTCCTTCCTTCCTTCCTTCCTTCCTTCCTTCCTTCCTTTTTTTTTAAGATTTTATTTGTTTATTCATGAGAGACTCACAGAGAAAGAGAGAGAGAGAGAGAGGCACAGACACAGGCAGAGGGAGAAAGGCTCCATGCAGGGAGCCTGACATGGGACTCGATCCCGGGACTCCAGGATCACACCCTGGGCTAATAGCAGCTCTAAACCGCTGAGCCACACCAGGCTGCCCATGAAGCAGTTTTCTAGCAAGTATTTGTTGAAGGGACACCTGACTGGACAGATAGATAGATGATGTCACCCCATTTTAAGAAGTTAAAAATGCTACCCAACAGACAGCTTCCCATCCTCCTTGTGTCCCAAAGCACTCGGTCTCTGGCTTTCCTATTCTAACCAACCAGAAGAGAGATTCTAAGCCTCACTTAAGAAGCCAGATGTGGGGGGTGGCCAGGCCAATGGGGGGCGTGGAAGGAAACTTCAAAACTTGAACACACCGTGCAGTGGGAGAGGAAGTGGAGCTTGGGAGGACAAGGGGTGGGTGGTAGAAGCCCCCCTTCCCTGGATCGCCTCAAGCCTGGCCTGTCTGGGGAAGGCCAGGACCTAGCCGAGCCTGGCGGTAGGAACAATGTCAGGCAGGTGCCGGCCAAGCTGCGTGAAAGGCCCAGCCCGGTGTCATTGTCAGCGCTCAGCCAAGTGCAGAAAAGCAATTTACTGGTCACGCCGCCTGCTCCCCTCGGAAATTTTTAAAATTCTTCCGATTTGAGCTATCCGCAGTGTCCCAAGTCGTGTGGAGAAGGGATTTTATTAAATTCCCAGCTTCCTGCTTCCTGGGGTGGCCAGCAGGGGCGGGGTGGGGGGAGAAGGCGGGGCTCACCACATGAGGGGCCCAAGGGGAAGGCAGTGTCTGGCATTGACTGTTGTGCTCTCTCAAAAATGTGGCTGGAGGTGGGGGCACATTCTGGACCTGAGGGCTGATGGATGGGGAGAAAGGAGGAGCCCAGAAACTCCATTGCTAAGAATGGAGCAGTCCCCCAAACCAGGGAGGTAAGGATGGGAAGGGCACAGGTATATCTATTTCTCAGCAGAACAAAGCACCCTCCCAGGTGGATGAAAATTTCTAAACCTTCTTCCACACCTATCATGTATCACATCAGCCTCAAGGCCACCCATTTCACCAATGACGAAGCTAAGACTCACGGAGGCAAGATGACGCTGGGGCTCCAGCCCAGTCCACCAGACTGCAAAGCTCTGAGCCCTTCCCGCCATGCAGGGAGGCCTCCCCAGCCCCTGCTCACCCAGGGAGCTCCTGTCACCCTCTCTAAGCGTACCCTGGCAGAGAAGTGGCTGGTCTCCCTATGCCTGTCCAAGGCCACCTCTGCAAGGAGCAGACTTCACACTCCCAGCCACCAACACTTGAGGCCTACCTTTCACCTCTACCTCTAATGGCCACTCTACCTTTGTTCCTAGGGCAAGAATGGGCACCTGAGCCTGCCATTTCTTTATCTTTTAGGAATCATAGGTGCTTTTGAAAATCGGCGGGGGAGCTGAGAGCCCTCTCCACAACATAAGCAATCAGGTTCCATATCAGGAACCTGCCTTCTCCATAATCCCATCCTTAGATACTCTATGGGTGCATGGAGCGTGGGTTAAATATTAATACATTTAATGGTATTTACCATCTCACGGCAGTTTAGGTGGGGAAAGGCTGAAAAGAAAGGAAGAGGTAAGAGGAGGGGGAGAGAAGGCTCCATCACCTGCTTAAAGTCCTAACCCAGATGGACCACTCAGCTCTTTCCTGGGAGGCTAGCTCTAGCCTAGCTCTGGCCAGAAGATAGAAGTGGGATGCAAAGTCCAGGTTCCCTTCCTCATGCTTCCCTAGAGAACACAAGGCAATGCAGCAACCCCTCCTGGGCTCTGCTTGAAGGACGAAGAGGTAGCAGGCATCAGGAGGCTACAGCAACACAATCACAGATATCTCTACCTCCATGCCCAGCACAGCATTCCCCCATCCCCAGGTGTAACACATGGGGAAAAAGAGCTCTCACCCAGGTCAGGCAAGCAGATCCCCTGGAGTGACCCCGGGGGCCTGCCCTCTGCTTGGGGACTCAGCTGCAAATCAGACAGGCCATGCCTGGCACTGGCCTCTCTCTCTGACACCGGCCATTCCCCACCCCTGCCCCCACCACCACAGGGTCACATCTGCTTTGGCAAACAGCCAGTTTTAAGTTACTGACTTCAGTTATATTGATTCAAGGAGTCACTGGGGACCTCAGCCTGGCCAAGGCTGGGGGAAAGAAGCCATCAGTCCGTCCGTCCGTCCATCCATCCATCCATCCATCCTCACAGCCCCCAGCCCCAACTAGCTTCCCCCAGCCCAATGTCTATTCTGATGGTTAACGAACCTCTCCCAGGAGTGGAAGGAGAAGTAAGCAGACCCACCACCACACCAAACACTGAAAGAGGCTGCGGAGTCTCAACCGTACTCAACACACACAACATTCCTTATGCCATAAAGCTGGGAAAGCCACCATCTTTCCTGCTCAAGGCTCTTTTGGGGGCACCACTGGAGCCCGAAAAGCTAAAACCTAAGCATCCTCTCTAACCCCGAGAGGACACCTGCCTTCAACTCAGAGGGGGAAGGGGCAGATAATCTCTTTTGGCCCCAATCCAGCTCCTCCTAAGGCCCCTCCCCTGCAGCTCTAGGTGGGTGGGGGGCTAGGGCAGCTGGCACTTCCTATTCCCCTTCCCTTTGCAACCCCCCCCCCCCCATGCTGAGGCAGCCCTGGTCTGGTTCTAATCGGGTCTGAAGTCTCTCCCTCCTTTCCCTCTTCTCTTTCTCTGCCCCCCGCCCCTTCCTTCATTTCCACGGCTTTGGAAGCCAGAGCGTTCCAACTGTCTGCGTGCCAAGACCTTCCCGAGTCTGAAAGCTGCTGAAGTAACAGATCAGATTTTAGCAAGTGCTTTCCAGGCTGAGCGCCAAGCCCTCTTCTGATTCACAGAGAGCGAGCGAGCGGGGAGCAAGGCGGGGAACCAGCCGAGGGCTGCACCACCTTGGGCGAGGGTGTGCGGAGCGTGGCCCATTCCGGAGCGGCTTCATGGGCAACGGCCCCTCAGCCCAAGCGCCCGTCTCAGCTACCTCTCATCTGGTCTCTCCTACACCCGGCTCTCGCCCCTGTCTCTGTCTCTCTCCGTCTCTCCCCTGCAAACGCCTTTGAAACCACAGAGTAATTTACAACTGAAGCTTTCTCCCTGGACTCAAAACCCATTCGGCTCAAAGGAGCCTTTTTGTTTGGAAGAGCGAGCGGAGATGTTCAGGGACGGTTGGCAGAAAACCCCCCCAGGTCGCAACTCCTCGCCGGTTGTGGGCAGGCAAGGCGCTTGGAGCCGGGCACACTGCAGCGGCTGAGTCCGCTGGCTCCACGGATCTCGTCCCAGCCCAGGCCGACAGGGGCCGCGCCAGTCGGAGCCCTGCAGCAGAGCCCCTGGCCCTTGGCTGGTCCCCCGCCGGCGCAGGGCGCAGGGCGCAGGGCGCAGGGCGCGCGCGGAGCCGCCCTTTGGCGCCCTGGGAACAGGTGCACTGGGCTCGGCGCCCAGTAGGGGTGGGGCACAGGGAGGCGGCGCGGCCCAGGGGAGGGGGGTCGACCTGCACCGCGAGGCAGGGGCAGGGGGAGGTCAGAGTCGGGACCCTACGTACCTGTACCTGGAAGCACAGCAGCAGGAAGTGTAAACACCTGCGGGAGAGAGATGGAGAGGTGGTCAGTGGGACTTGAAGGAGGGGGGCGCGCGTACAGACAGACGGATACGCAGCCGGAAAGTCAGACGAACGGCCGGGCGGGCAGACAGTCACAGGCACACGGACAGACGGCCAGCAGGGTAGGCAGCCCCGCGCGCGGGCGCTTACAGGCAAGTGCAGGCGGAGGGCGCTGAATACATCGCTGGGCGGGGGGGAGGCGGCGGCTCCTAGCCCAGCCTGCACATGTCCGCTCCGCGCGGCCGGGACCGGGCGCCTCCGCCGCCGCCGCCGCCGCCGCCGCCGCTGCTGCTGCTCCCTCCTCGCCGGCTGCTGCTGCTGCAGACTCTGCTGCTCCGGGGCGCTCCGCGGCGCGCCCTGCGGCATCAGCGCCCCGCGCGGCTCCTCCCGAGCGCTGCGCCCTCCGGGCTGGCGCGGGGGCTACGGGGCGGCCGCCGCTGTGCAGGAGGCGCCCGGCTGGTGCGAGGAGGCTCGCTCACTGCTGACCGGCCGTCCGTCCGGGCGTCCGCGGGAGGGCGGCTGCTCGGGTCACTCCGGGGGCAGCATGCGCGGCGGCGCTGGGAGCCGGGGCGCGATCTCCGGCCGGGCGCGGGGCTGTGCGGGGCCAGAGGTCAGCGCTCCAGGGCCGGGGCGCGAGGCTGCCGCAGGAACGCGTCACGGCCGCACCGTCTGGGCGCCCGCCGGCTCATGTCTCCTCCTCCGCGTCTCTCCGGCCGTGCGCATCGCCGCCTCCCACCGCTGGCGGCGGCCGGGGCGTTTTCTACGCGCGGGCGGCGAGGGGGCGGGGGGCCGGGGGCGGGCCCGGGCCCGAGTCGGCACAATGAGGATGCGGGGCCCGGGGGCTCCCCCCTCGGGGCGCGGCCGGACGGGCGCTCAGCTCGGCTGGGTGCGCCGCGCCCACATCAAAGGCGGCCCAGCCTGCTTGCCTGCCTGCCGCGGCCTCTCCGCCGCCGCCGCCGCCTCCTCCTCCTCCTCCTCCTCCTCCTCCTCCTCCTCCTCCTCCTCCTCCTCCTCCTCCTCCTCCTCCTCCTCCTCCTGGCGGCTCGGGGTTGGAGGGAGGCGCTCGCTCAGACTCTCGGCGACGGGACCGGCAGCTCCGAAGGGGCAGAGCCCGCGAGGCTGGAGCTGGTGAGCGCCGAAGCCGTCGGAGCTCTGCGCCCGGGCGTAGTGATGCCCCAGCTGGGAAGGCGGCGGTCCCCAAGAACGCAGTTAGGCGCGGAGCGTCCTCGCTCATCCACATTCGCTCCTAGCACTCACTCACACCCACTAGCGCTCGAGCGTGGAGCCCGGAGGGGGCGGGTCAGGCCCAGCCCCCGGGGCGGCTCCGTCCGAGGGAGTTCGCTTTAGCCCGCCCTGTGAGTCCCCGCAGGACCGTGGCGTGCCCGGATGCCCTCTCGGACGGCAGGCACCCTAAACCAGACGCCTGCTGATCTCTGTCCTTGCCGCTGCGGGGGGAGGGGGGCTCCAGGACTTCTCTCCCTCGCCCTCTCCGGAGCTCTCGGGTCCGTTCTCCGGCTCCCGGCTGGGCTCTCGGGTAGGTGAGCCAGCTTTGGAAACGCGCGGCTGCCACCTAGCGGCCCCGGGGCGTCGCTGCAACACCAGCCCGGGAGGGCTAAGGGGAGCAACCAGCAGGACTCTGGTCAGCGACCACTCTAGGCCCTCCTCCGGCCACTAGGCCCTCTAGGCCCAAATCTCCGGCTGAGATTTGCTTCCGTTGGAATAAGCAGTTTAGTTCCTTTAACCAGGGCTCCCATGAGCACATCTCTTCTCATCACCTTTCCCCGCTTCAGAGGCATCACTCCCGTCCTTTCTACCAACTTCAAAATGTAGGTGTTCTTGTCATATGCAACTGCTTCACTCTCTAGAGCTCCAACAGTCAGTCAGGTTGTCCTTTGACCTGATGCTAACAGAGAAGTCATATTTGGAAAGAAACTCAAAAAGCAAAATTCAGGAATCCATACTATTTGGTTAAAAACCTGGTGTCACTGGCAGTGGTTGATAAGCCCATTTCACTAGAGCATAAAACTGAGGTAGCTGCTGTCAAACAGGAAATAACTGTTCCAAGTACCAGCCCTCCCTGCAAGCTCTTGAGGTTCCCTTTCAAAGTTGAGGCTCTTAAACAGGCCGCCTGTTTCACCATTGGACACAAGAGTAGAAAGAAAACCTTCTGAATACTAGATGCTGGGTGACCGGGAAAGCTCCTGTGTGCTGAATACACTCAGAACATTCTCATTGCCAGGATTGGTCTTGCCATACTATTACTATTACTTTTAAATGGAATGGGTATATGACTATGTTCTAACATTAAAATGCTTCCAAGTTTTTCAATGTTCAGATAAAGTGTATCTTGTCAACCTCACAAATAAGACTATCATCCAAATAAGACTGACCAAAAAAGTCCAGTCAAGAGAACAGTTGTAAGAGCATGAATTCAAGAGTCAGAAATCCTCGATTTGAATATTGCCTCCAACATTGACGTATACATTCCAGCAAGTAGCAGTCTGACACTCTGCTTCTCCATCTACAAACCATGGCTAAGAACAGTAACAACTCAAGAGTTTTCAGTTACTGAATGAGGTCAGAGTCTGGCACATAATGAAGGCTCCAAAAAGTTTTAGCGATTATTAATAATCATAATTATGACTCTCAGATTTTCACGTTTTCTTTACAATTTCATCAAGTAGGGAGGCAGGATCATTCTCAAGTTAATAGTAGAAGTGTCCAACCAGGATGTCTGGACTTCCAAATCCAGTCACTTAGGTCGTATCTTCTTACTATTTATACCTCAAGTCTAGTTTCCACATACCTATTTACTTACTGTATATACAGGATTTCCTTTAAGGTTTTCCTACTAGAACTTGACATTCATAGAACAGTATGTACCACCACTAATCTGGTGGATATTTCTCATTGATTCGACAATGTATCAATCCTGTCAGGCCAGGGGTGAGACAAGGTCCTATTCTAAAACAAGCCACTTCACTTTTAGGGAAAATGCACAGTAAGTGCAGTCAAGAGATAAATTCTAGCTCATCGGTGCTTTGAATGATACCAATGGGACAGAGAACACGTCTTAGTAAATACTTAGACTATACAGCAAAGGTGAGAACTAGCCACACAAAGGAATACTGCAAGCAAAAGACATCAAGTGCCTACAAGTAGAAAAAGGCAGGATTAGCCAGGGACGAGTGGCAGTTCAGGGTGAAAACAGGCAAATACTTGATCGTGCCTCATAGACTCTCGGAGGCCAATAGGTAGCTAAAGGCCCTTTTAAAGGGCACTATGTACAATTTTTAAGTCAGTTTTAAGTGTCTCCGAGTTTGTCACAGATATATGTAAACACCTTTTTAAGGCATCCTTCCCACCACCTATCCCTGGTCCCAAATTAACATTAATTTGTTGGCACTAGATTCTAGTGGAACATAAATTGAACCAGGTGTTAGGTACTACTTTGTGTCTAGCTTTTTATTCAGCATGTTTCTGAGATTCATCCTCATTTGTTGTTGCTTTTATCAGTTTTTTATTGCCAATGAGTACCTAACAGTGTGGATATACTCATTTGTGCGGCAACTAGTCTGTCAGACTTTGAAACTAAGTCAAAATAATTTGTTTTAAAATTTTTATTCATTTATTAGAGAGAGAGCATAAAAGCAGGGGGAGCAGCAGAGGGAGAAGCTGGACACCAGGACCTCAGGATTGTGACCTGAGAGCCAGAGCCAAAGACAGAGGCTTACCGGACAGCCACCCAAGCAACCTGGAGTTTGCTTTTCAAAAGCTTACCACAGGTGCTAAAGTAAAAAGTGAATTGGAATGCTCAAAATGTGGCAGTAGGGAGGCCAAGGAGTTTATTACCAGTCCAGGCAACTGTAGTTTGGGCTGGATGGCTGTGTGGAATTGGATGTAATTCCTAGCTGTAAGCTAGTGAACTTGCCATTTTCCAAAACTGTAAACCATTGTCTTGAGTGGAACTAAAACTTTAAAGGGAGTCAAGAATGTATACGGACTGCTAGTGCAATGGGATGTAAGCCCCGCAGGGCAGCTGTTTTGCTCACTGACTAATCCTAAATACTCAGAACTCTGGGACACAGTATATATTTAAATGTTTTAGGTCACTCCTATCTTTTTCAAGTGTGAAAGTGAATTAGCACCTCAACTCAATCTGACACTTATTTTCCAATTCTCTCCAGTTTAAAATTCAGGGAGTCTGTAGAATACAAGTATTTTGGATACAGAAAGATAGGAGAACCTCCAGCCTAAGAACACAGGACAGATGGAACCTCAAGCCTTCAGCAGGACAAAGTAGTTTTTAATAAGAGTAGACAGACCCTTAGGCAGACGAGGCTCTCAATTTTTCTCAAAACCAGCTCTTAGAACTTTCACAGCATTAAACAGGACCTCCACTGCCAAACTCATGAGTCAGGGAGCAACTGGCTCTTTGGCAAGCAAGAACTGCCTGGAAGGTAGCCTTGGACTTTCTTAAGTAACATTAACCCTTTTATCATTAGCTATACTGAAATTAAAAAATAAAATAAAATAAAACTCTAACCCTTTATCTCCAGAGCCCAGACCACTACCCTTTATTCAGAGGTTCAGTGTATGTGACCCTCAACTTCACTTGAACATTTCAAACAGAAGCCCCACACCTTAGACGGTTTCTCTCCCCTCATTAAGCTACTGGCTGTCAAGACCACACAGTAGCTTCTGCAGCTTTGTGACACACTATAAACCTAGTATTTGCATGGATCCATTTAGACAGCTGGATCTGCTCTCCCCAAATGGCCTCATTAACTTGTGGTTGAAACTAAAGTAGTGCAACCTTACATGATTAAGGTATCAAATGAGAGAAGCTTCCCCCAGTTACCCAACAAGTGCCATCCATCACTGCCCACCAAATGCTAACAATTCCCCTGTTGCTTTTCCAAAGGGTCTAAAAGTTAAGCTAATTGAGCACCACTTACCCAGATGGTTCTAACTGCCATTCTTTCTTATCTTAAAATATTCTGAGAGAGAGCAAGCATAAATGGAGAGGAGGGACAGAGGGAGAGGGAGAAGCAAGCAGACTCCCTGCTGAGCCTCACTTGGAATTTGATCCCAGGACTCCAAGACCATGACTCACAACTCAGACACAATTAACTGAACCAGCCAGGCACCCCTGCCATTCTTTTTTTAAAAAGAAATGTATCATCCCAGGTCTGACAAAGAAAATGAAGATTAACCTGGAACATTTTCTTACACTAGAAAGCAAAAAGCTATCATACTGGAATCTGTGATAGTAGAAACAAGTTAAAAGGGGATTCCATCCACCAAAAAAAAAGGTAAAAAAAAAAATAAAATAAAAATCTTGAATTCAGGATCCTTAAAACTCACTAGTTTCAATAAGTTGCTAGAACATCAACCCAGCATTCTGAAAATTAGTAAATGAAAATATTAAAAGATTTGTTTTTCAAGTCAGGTACAGAAGTAATACAAGTGGGGATTTTAAAGGAAGTGCCTGCAAAAATAGTGAATGGTATTGCCAAGAACTAAGCCATTAAACATTCATCTTCAGCAGACTGGCTTAAGGGAAATACAATTATTCCATCAAAAAGTACTCTTAAAAAAAGGAATTATTCTTGGTACATCTATTATAAATCCCTCAAACTAAGAATATTCTCTCACAGTTCCCTCTATCACTATGAAGCCAGATTAGAAGGCACCTGTGTGGCTCAGTAAGTTAAGTGGGGCTGGCTCCTGATTTCACCTCAGGTCATGATCTGAGGGTCTTGAGATCAAGTCCCTTCTCAGGCTCACTGCTCAGTGGGGAGTCTGCTTGAGATTCTTTCTCTCCCCCTGTCCCATGCGGGCTCATTCTCTAAATAAATTTTGAAAATTAGTACTAGGGACAAAGGAAAAGAATATGTATTTCCCTTATTAGTCCTAGAAAACAAAATGCTTTAATTTTTTATTTATCCCTAAGTACCTTATATATATTTTTCTTTAGCAATTAAACCAATATTGATCTAAGTATAGCCAATCTTACTTAACGGTTTACACAGCACAAAACATTTTTTAATGAGGAATTTCTAGTCACAAGACTAGGAGTTCAATTTTTAGATTACCATATTTATTAGTTGGCTGAGGTCTAGTTACAAGACTACTAGTGACTGGAGGCACCAAGAAAGCATGCCCTATCACCTGTAAACTTTTTCAAAGATGGATCTGATTAGCTTTATTTAACATGCAAGAACAAGACCACCAGTAAGGCCAACTGGCTTTCTCTTAGAATGAAGAAAAGTCCTTTTGGTTTTCCTGTTACTTAATTACCCATCAGCTAAAGTCAAAGGTTAAATTCTACAGAAAGTGACTCCAATTATAAACATATCAGACCTATATTTCAAGACATTATAATCCAAGTATACTTCTACTTCTGAACATTTTAAGTAATTTCCTAATATACTCCTATATCATCACATACTGTGATATGAAACAGTTTATCTAGGGAAGGAATGATTCAACTTTAATATATTTACTTCTTGATAGCACTCTGTGGCACTATTTAACACAAGTAACTTTTTCAAATTTGTGCGCAGATTAAGTGTTTTGGAATTCTATCAATTTTTTTAAAAACATTAAGCATAAAAACGTTCTTTTAAAATAGTACTTTCCAATGAAATTAAGAACAATGAACATTTGCCATTTTCAACTGAATCTCCATTAAAGATATAATAAAGAGGAGCTAGGGATCCCTGGGTGGCGCAGCGGTTTGGCGCCTGCCTTTGGCCCAGGGCGC
This sequence comes from Canis lupus dingo, assembly GCF_003254725.2. Lineage (NCBI taxonomy): Eukaryota > Metazoa > Chordata > Mammalia > Carnivora > Canidae > Canis > Canis lupus. The sequence goes on from NC_064246.1 coordinate 41,152,174, forward strand.
GATCCTGGAGGCCCAGGATCGAATCCCACATCAGGCTCCCGGTGCATGGAGCCTGCTTCTCCCTCTGCCTGTGTCTCTGCCTCCCTCTCTCTCTGTGACTATCATAAATAAATAAAAATTAAAAAAAAAAAAAAAAAAGAGGAGCTATAAGGACAGACACTCTGTAGAGGAAACTGAATAATCAATGAAGAAAATCAAAACCTAAAGTAAATGACTAGAAAGGACACCTAAAGCCTGGCAAGTAGCATTAGAAAGAGCGTATTACTACCAACCCTTCCCACCCTCCAAAAAGGTTACTCTCCAGGCATCCGGCTGGCTCAGTCTGTAGAGCATCTGACTCTCAATCTCAAGGTCATGAGTTCAAGCCCCACACTGGACGTGGAGCCTACTTCAAAGAATAAAATAAAAAATGTTACTCTACCAAAACCACTTTAAAGATTAAAAGGCAGATAGGCATCTGCTCATTCCCATCAATGTATCTGGAACTACAGCCTAATCAACAAGAGCAATCCTCTTCATCTATATAAAAGATAGACTGAGAGGGTAAAAAAAGAAAAGAGCATAAACAATGCACAGGGTGAAAAGAGATTAAATATGTCCCCAAACACCCAAGAAGAGTATTTGAAGTCAATAAAAATAAAACCAACACAAATTTGAAGATATTAAAGTCTTTTCTCTTAGAAGTTTAAACAAAAAGGAATGGTAAGGAACATCCAAGAGAATGAAACCAAAGGCCCAAGAACAGATACAAGTTAAGCAGGAGATAATGGCCCCAAACAGGAAGAGTCTGGAGAACAGACCCAATCTACCCAGGGCCTAGAACAAGACACATTATAGAATTTCAGAAGACCAGCAATAGGCCAATCTTAATCAGTTCTCAGGAAAACTGGTCCTATACAAAAGAACACCTGAAAATGGCAAGAGACTAAGCCAAGAGGCACAATTAAAATCCTGAGAAAAAGATTTAGCAGAATTAACTTATGTCAAAAACTGACTTTTCAGACTGAAAGTACTCAGAAAAATATTTCCTCCATATATTGGCAAACTACTAGAGACACCAAGGTAAAACAAAAGGAGCAACAGTATCTAACTACAACCGTCATGTAATTAGCATGTGGTAAAATTGATAAAGATACCAGAGATTAGCCCCTGATTGTCCTCATGTAACCACCGCTTGCAATAAATTAATCTTTCCCCTGTGGATCTAAAAATGTATAAATTATGTGCTATTTTGGGCAAATTGAGAAAACAGTCAACAGAATTCATTTTTCTGTTCTAGTTCAGATGAAGAGCCCATGTTGAGAAAAGCAGCTGCAAGGTCTTCAACATGCCAGATTCTACCAGTAAAAACTGGGTTTAAGTGGATAGGTGGTCTGACTACACATCTGGAAACACGCTTGCATGGTCATAATTTATCAGTGTTATCAAGAGGTAGGAAATTTTAAGCATTAAATGAAAAATAGAGAAACACAACTGAGAGGCACAACTATTTGAAGGGGGAGGGCAGGGACTGTTTCTCGGGATTTCAGGATATTAATTTGATACTTTTAACTAAGTACATTTATTTCTTTGACAAAGTATAAGAAGAGTAAATAATAGAAAGAGAAACAGTGCTACTTTATTAAAATACTGAGTTTATTTCACATGTATATTTTTGTCTCCCCACCATTTCCATTTGTCTGACCACCACTACTACTATGTCCTATCATAACATTCCATACATACTTAAAACCAAGCAAAGGGTGGAGTTCCATCTTTAAAAACTAAACAGGCATTTTGGACAACACATTCTTGGCAATGGAACCTGGACAACATTTATCAGACACGGTAGGGAAAGTTCTCACTCTGCATTATAAAAAGGACAGCCAGATATCAACTGTTACAGAAATGAAAGAAGACGGAAAATTTTAACAAACTGTTTAAACTATTTTCTTAAAGAGACTTCCTCCACTGCCAGAGATCTTGAATAGCCTGGAAAAAAAAAAAAATGTGGTTAAAGAACCACAACACTTCATAGACACCAATAAATTAAACCACAGCTCTTTGTACAGTTCAATGTATCTATCTTTCATCCTACCACCAAAAAGGTTCACTCTAGATAATTAAGAACTAATTTCAAGGAAATGTATACTCAGAATTTAATTTCAATAACCTCAAATCAAGCATAACATGTCAATCTTTGTAGGCAGAGGTACTAGTATGTATTTAACAGCTTAGATAAACAAAATGGAAGAGGTGAGGCCAGTTTGGCCAAATGTTGCCTCAATGTCCTATACTTTAGAGCTGCCAGATTTAGCACATAAAAATATAGAACACACAGTTAAATACATTTATCTAAGATTATGGAACACATACTAAAAACTATTTACTTAAAACCAGATTAACTACTCAGATTTGCTCTTATCTGATTTGTTAAAGCACTTAACACCCATCTTCCAAGACATAATCTGCTCTTCATTCTTAAAATCTAAGGATTCAAAATGTCAACTGACAAAAAAGAACATCCTTGTTCTGTCCTTTAACACATGAAATCTGTAACTTGTTCTCATGCTAGTATTAACATCCATGTAAGAATCATTCTTCAAATGACAGTCTCAATTTATTAGTTAACCACTTTAAATTGGTTTTTACTAGCCAAATCCCCATAAGCAGTTTTCACAAGAAAAACTGCATAAGCAATGAAAAATTGTATACATTGTGACCTGTTATCTGTAGGTATGTCAAAAAAACATGAGGCATTTACAGTTTGAGTATCTGTAATAGTAAACTGAACTATTCCTTAGTATTTCATCCTTGCACTTGAAAATAGGCTTTCAGTTTTAGACTCAGAAAATACTTCTGATAGCAGTGAGTTTAGTCATTTCAGCTGCAAGACTAATACTGTGTGGAAGGCCTTCACAACCTTGATTATCTTTCCCTAAATTCTTAACCACGGTCTTTGACACTAACTGGGAGTAATCATTTGTCTTATACTTCCTTGTTAGTAAATGCAGATTCACATCTTTCCACTATTTGCAATACAGAACAATTTCAACAATTGCATACTCTGGTTTCACAAGGATTTTTGTTTAACAAATGTCTACTGTTCAGAAACTTCACAGAATTCACACTTGCATTTTGGAGTTTAATACACACAGAACACTCTCTTACAGAAGAGTGTAAAATTGAATTTCATCTCACAGCCATATCAATAAAGGCTGAACTCACCAATAATAGTAAACAGTGCTGAAACACTTCAAACTGGATCAAAGTAGTGCTGCCACTTAAGTCACGTAAGTACTAGGTAACTGGCAGAAAAGTAGCTCATACTGAAAAAAGTTGAGGTATAGGGATTCTTGACAAAAACCATTTAACACAGAATGTTCTACGTATACAAAGGTGCCTTTGCAACCTTACCTGTTTTTACATTTTCCTTTACAATCTGAGTCAGCAACCATAAATACAACCATAAAAGTAAATCACGAATTTTTTCTATTGAGAAAATAGCATTTAAGAAATATAAAATTCAACAGCTGACTCAAGCTAATATTTGAATATTTACTACAATTTGGCTTCTTGCTTCCATATTTTATACCTCAGGTTGTTTTCAGCAAAATGTGCTTCCTATAAGACCTACAGAGAAAATGGTCTTCTCTGCCAACTCAAAAGAAAGCAGAAGTCCAGACTACAGGTACTCAAATGGAGCAGCAAGGAAATCAGATGATTTCCTTAGCCAACAGAGTACCAAAAGTAAAGTGAATTCAGTAACCAAGAGATAATTTTATAGAAAAACCTGAGAAAAATGTACTAGAGTTATCTTCTCAAATTCTTACAAGTTTCCAGGTATTTAATCTGAAGTATTGTTTGTGGTTAGGAACCTTTTAAAAGAAGCCAACACTTAAACTAAAAATCATAAATAAGTCACAAAAAATTAGGATTTAGTCACATCTCCTAAAAATTCAGTTACCTCTTGGTCAGTCATCCGGAAGCAATTCTTCACATAATTGATGAACTTGGCTTCCACTTTGGGAAGAGAACCACCCTAGGAAACAAAAGCATTAATAATGTTAATTACAGAAATACTGTTTTTGAGATACTATGAAACTCCTCACAGATTTTCATGCTATTACATGGATCATTGGTTCACTCTTTGTCCCTTCAACTCTTCATTTTAATACTTTGGTTTTAGGTCCAGAAACACCTACTGGTAACAATATTTAAAACCTACGTCTTGGGCAGCCTGGGTGGCTCAGCAGTTTAGCGCTGCCTTCAGCTCAGGTCGTGATCCTGGAGTCCCAGGATTGAGTCCCATGTGGGGCTCCCTGCATGGAGCCTGCTTCTCCCTCTGCCTTTGTCTCTGCCTCTCTCACTCTCTCATGAATAAATGAATAAAATAAAATCTTTAAATAAGTAAGTAAATAAGAATTAAAAAATAAAACCTAGGTCTTTCATTAAGGAGGGCACGTGAGGGCAGCCCCGGTGGCGCAGCAGTTTGGTGTCGCCTGCAGCCTGGCGTGTGATCCTGGAGACCGGGGATCGAGTCCCACATTGGGCTCCCTGCATGGAGCCTGCTTCTCCCTCTGCCTCTGAATAAATAAAATCTTTAAAAAAAAAAAAGGAGGGCATGTAATGTAATGAGCAATAGGTATTATCTAAGACTAATCACTGAGCATTACCTCTGAAACTAATAAACCATATATTAACTGGATTTAAATAAAAAAAAGGGGGGGCACCTAGGTCTTTCATAGTACTCCTATAAATAAGTTCATTAGTTTTAAATTCTCTCAGACCATTCTAAAAACACAGAACATAAGCTACAGTTGATACTCTTCAGGAACTCAAAATATGTCAACTTGACTGCTTGCTCTACTATATAGCACCCAGAACCAAATACAAATTTATACCCCTTTTTGAGTACCATATACAAAGAATCAAAATTGCTTAATCACTTAATACTTAAGAACCTAGATCCAGCACAACCGTAACCTGGGAGTCAGTCAGTTCAGGGCATATATGAAGTCGAATGGGGGGAAAAAATTAGTCCCACATTTCACTAACCAAAACTTGGCACCTCCTTCAATTATGGACACAGGGAAGAAATCACAACATTATTAATACAACTCATTTTCAAAATAGTTCATCACCAAACACTTTCAAATGCTGCAATTACTGCAAATATCTTGATGTGTTCATATTCATCACTACTTTTGAATTATCTTAATACTAATTATAAACCTTTTGTTTCCTCTTTTTGTAACTAAATTTTAATTTTCCTCGTAACCTAAATCTTCTATGCATTTTAACAAGATCAAGGTTTCAGAATGCCAAAGGAATCAAGGCACAAAATAGGTTAAGATCAGAAGTATGGTTAAGATCCTTAAATTGCCTCTGTAACCTAGAAAATAAACCTCACTGTAAATCCCATTTTTAAATTATTGTCACATACATTCTTATTTGATTCATTCAAGTATTTATTGAGCAGCTAGGGAGACACAAAGGCGATTAAAACATGGCCAAAGAGGTAAAGCAAATGCGCAAATCATAGAAAGCAAAGTGTAAGGGGTCACTGAATCACAGCAGTCAAAAGAAAAGTGCTTTAGGAGATCAAGAATGAGATTGCTTCCAGCCTGGAAGGGGGTGTGGGTGGGTGGCAAAACAGGAAAGGGATTTGAGACTTCAGTCTGGATTGTTGATGACAGTCAGTATGGACTATATTTGTCTCTCCTTTTCCTCTCTCCCCAGCTTTGGGTTTATTTTACCAGTAGTGCCCAGGACTGTTCAATTCGCCTGTAATTAAACCAAGGAGATAGGACCATATTAAAATGGGGGGGGGGGATCTAAAAAATGTCATTTCAGCATTGTATGAAAGGGATAAAAATAAAACAGTGATACCAGAAGCTAGAAAGGTATGCAGTAGTACTAAAGCAAAAACCAACAAACACATTTTGGTTCTAAAGGTTTCCCAACTGACTCATCACTGCACAAAAAAATTTACTGAAACCAAGTAAACTTATAAAGCAAAGGAAAAACATGGGGAAACAGAGAGTCAGCAACTTTTCCTCACCATCCCACCTTTACTCTGAAGTCCGAGTTTACTAGGTTTAGTAAGTTTAGTTTCTCAATCAAGTAAGTAGCAGGTAGAGAGCTAATTTCTTCTCACATTTCCATTATTTAAGACAAAATGGTAACTAAATATAAGCGTTCAGAGATTCAAGATATTACCATATATAACTGGTAATTTCTTGGTATAAAGAGCAAATAAAGGGATCCCTGGGTGGCTCAGCAGTTTAGCGCCTGCCTTTGGCCCAGGGCGCAATCCTGGAGTCCCAGGATCAAGTCCCACGTCAGGCTCCCGGCATGGAGCCTGCTTCTCCCTCCTCCTGTGTCTGCCTCTCTGCCTCTCTCTCTCTCTCTCTCTCTCATAAATAAATAAATCTTAAATTAAAAAAAAAAGAAAATAGAGCATATAAAGATTCAAATTTGTTGGAAAATGTTTGACTAAAATCAGTCATGAATAATTATTGTACTAACCCATCAGCAACCAAGCAGTTTCCACTTTTCCCACAGCCTGTAAATTTATAGAAGACTCAAACGCCCTCTGCTGGTTCTATAGCATATTACAACTAAAAAAAAAACTCATTGAACTCCTTTTAACATCTAAGGTCAGAATTAAGCTTAAAACCAACTTACTGGTCTTTTATATATATATAAAAAAGTACATATATATATATGTAACTTCAAGTACACACACACACACACAAAAATGTCAAGGTGAGAAATGAATACAAAAAACATGTTTCTGAAAAAAGAAAAAGCATAGCACAAAAGGGGCAAGATTTCAAGATTAAAAAAGTAAGGAACAATCTAGTTCCAAAGCCATCACAATGGTATTACTCTAAAAGAGGAGGGACAGGACGCCTGGGTGGCTCAGTGGTTGAGTGTTTGCTTCAGCTCAGGGTGTGATCCTAGGGTCCCAGGATACAGTCCCACACGGGGCTGGCTTCCTGCATGGAGCCTGTTCTTCCTTCTGCCTGTGACTGCCTCTCTCTCAAGAATAAATAAAATCTTAAAAAAAAAAAAAAAAAAAAAAGGAATAAAAAAACCCATCTAGGTTTTAAGATCCTTTTATACTCACTTTTTCTATACTTGCTTGCATTTTTGCTTTAATGTCTTCTACAGAACTAGGTCCTTTCGGTGTTTTGGGAGTCTTTTCCTGTTTTTTGAAAGATTCTTGACCCTGAAAAAAAAAAAGATTAAGGTTCAAAAGGACATAAAGGGGTGTCTCTTACGACCCATCCTACCTACCTGGATTTTCTCAAGAAAAATCATTCTTATTTACAATCCTTCCTTGTAAAAAATATAGAGTTGAGTTGTTTTAAATAAACATCTCAACAATTGTTTCTTATTCTTAATATATCATTCCTGAATAAAAACAAGAATAGTTTGAGCTTGCTTTTTATATTCAACATCATATCAGATCAGTTCTACACTTGTACACCATCAAAATTGAAACCAGAAGGCCCCAAGAATGAAGCAAGTAAATGTACCTTGATATGCCTTAGGCCCATCCCATAGCTTCTAATAATCTCCAAGCTGGGGTACTATGGCTCTTTTAAGTTGCTAGATTCTAGTACACAGCCAGAGTTGAGAAAACTCTATGCCATAAAATACTTTAAAAAACTCCTTACAGGACACAACTGTTTATAGTGCAATAAAAAAATTTTTGTTGGCATCCTCCACTAGGGGATGGATCCTCCACCAACAAACACAATGTTTTATATATGTATTTTCTATTGGAGTTTGACTTACCAACATATAGTATAATACCCAGTGCGTATCCCCTCAAGTGCCCCCCCTCAGTGCCTGTCACCCAGTCACCATCCCCCCACCCACTTCCCCTTCCACTACCCCTTGGTTGTTCCCCAAAGTTAGGAGTTTCCTGTTTTGTCACTGTGATATTTCCCACTTACTTTCTCTCCTTTCCCCTATAATCCCTTTCATTATTTTTTATATTACTCATATGAGCGAAACTGTATAATGACTGTCCTTCAAGAATATGGAATGCTTCATGAATTTGCACAGGCACCATGCTAATCTTCTCTGTATTGTTTCAATTTCAGTATATATGCCGCCGAAGCGAGCACACCAACAAGCACACTTTAGCACTTTAAGATATCAATTAAAACTTCTAACTACTTCAGTGAAGGTTGTGGTTTATGTGTATGCCACTTACTTTTGTTCTTGGTGTTGATGGTTTTGAGTCTTTTCCATTCTGGTTTGATTTTTGTGCATTTTTGGCTGGAGTATCTCGTATAGACTGCAATTAGAAATTAATCTTAATCAATGCTCTCCTACACATAACAGACATATGAGTCCAAGTAAAACAGCCCCAAACCACTTAAACAAAAGCAATCAGGGTAAGACAAAACAATCATTCTGACAAAAGGTATTAAGGGCTATGAAAGTGGGAGAAGACCACAAGGATAAAGAAAATAGATCACTATTAGGAAAATTTTTAAGATGAAAATCCTATTCAGGACTAATTTAAGTACAAGATCAACAACTCCTCCCAAACCAGCTTTTGTTAACTACAAAACAAAGCAGTAAAAAATTTCCATTTCTGTTACTAGCTATTTCTGTCAGCCTTGTACCACTGTGTTGTACTTACTTTCTTTACTGGAGCCTTTTCTTCAGCTTCCTCATCATCAAAATCATCATCATCATCACTACAAATGAAATGAGTCCTTATTATTTTTAAAAAATTTTTAATTTAAATTCGATTTGCCAACATAGAACACTCAGGGCTCATCCCATCAAGTGCCCATCACCTATCCCCCCACCCATCTTCTCTTCTACAACCCTGTTTCCCAGAGTTAGAAATCTCATGATTTGTGTCCCTAATTTTTCCTCACAAGGAGTCACTATTACTGATCCAATGCACTCATAAGCCTGTGTAAAAATTGGATGAAACTCCAAGTTTAGTCAATCAAGATGTTAAGAATTTCAAACTTTTGAGGATTGACAAAAAGAATTGGAAGCAAGGGTCTCAAAGAGCTATTTGCATGTTCATCTTCACAAGTGGAAGCAACCTAAATATCTACTAACAAATGCTAAGAAAATTATCATTTATATATTTAAGGAAATATTCAGGATTTTTGGATAGTTATTAGAATATTGCAATTTTTAAAAAAGATTTTAGAATGAGAGACTTCCAAGGAGATTTCCTCCGCTGAGCAAGGTGCCTGATACAGGGCTCTATCTCAGGACTCTGAGGATCATAACCTAAGGTGAAATCAAGAGTCAGACACAATAGACTGAGTCACTTGGGTATCCCTAGAATATTCAGTTTTAAAGGAAATCCTGTCACATGGATGAACCTTGAGAACATACTAACAAACATGATAGTCATGGAAAAGACAGACATAGTGTATGATCCCACTTAACGAGGCATCAAAAGTAATCTTTTCCTCTATAGAACCCAAAAGGAGATTGGTGGTAGCCAAGGGTTGGAGAATGGTGGAAAGGAGTTTTCATTCAGTAAGTAAATTTTCAGTATTAATAGATGAAAAGACTTTAGGATCTATTAAACAACAATATAATTAACACTCAACTGTACACTTCAAAAATGGTTAAGATAATATTGTATTTTTCTTACAACTAAAGTGGATAAAAAACTTAAAAATGGAAGTTGTAGTTTAAAGAAACTAAATAGAAACACATGTTCACAGATCAGGAGAAATATTCTAAGGTGGCAACTCTCCAAATTAATCTACGATTCATCACAACCCCTAACAGTCCTAGGTTCTCTGTAGACATCGATCCTACAATTTGTATTAAAATTCAAAGAACCCAAAAGCAGCCAAAAACAATCTCGAAAAAGTAACATAATTGGAGGATGCACTTAGTGTTTTAAAAAAAAAAAACCCACAAAAATGACAAAGCAACAGAAATCAAGACTGTTTTACCAGCATCTAAGGATACTTAATAAAACCAAAGAGTCCAGAAACAAACCCATAATTCATCGTAATTATTCTCAACGACACAGTACTGTCATCCAATGGCGAAAGACATCTAATAAACGGTGCTGGGACAACTAGAAATCCACACACAGAATTTAGGTTTGTCCCCAACTTCATACCATATACAAAAATGGATTCAAGATGGATCAAAGATTTAAATATAAGACATATAATAAAGGTTTCAGAAGATTTGGCAATGGCTTATTTTAACACCAAAAGCACACAAGCATCAAAATAAACTGGACTCCATAAATCATTAAAAACATAAAAAATTAAGCTAATAGGACACTGGATGATTAAAAACTTTTGTGCAAAGGATTACACACTCACGCGAAAACACAGCCCACAGAACGGGAGAAAGTACTTGTGAATTCTTTCTGAAAAGGAACTTGTAAGAGCTTTTTTGTTTTCCGACAACTCAGTATATCAAGACAAGTAAAGGGGTAGTTGGGTGCCTCAGTAAGTTAAGCATCTGCTTTCTGCTCAGGTCAAGATCCCAGGACACTGGGATGGAGCCTCCAGTCAGGTTTTCTACTCAGCGGGGAGCCTGCTTCTCCCCCCTCTGCCTCTCTCTCTCTCATGAATAAATAAATAGCACTTTATTGTGTAGTATGCATTTAATTTTACCTTAGCCTGATCAAGTTTAATAAACCTATCACCAAATAGTTTCCAAAAAAAATCTCAAATCCTTCATGAAAATCTTCTTTCAGAATCTCATTTTATCAGTAAGGACCAAAGAACTATTAGCCAAAATCCTTTGTGGGATAAAAAAAATCATTAAGTGACAACTTACAAAATGAAATGTCGCTGGAGCCATCCGGATTCTTTCTACCCAGATCACTTATATACTGTTTAGTAAAAAATCTTACCAGCAGACTTGTCATCACGTGTTTATTAAATCTTCCTCAGGAAAAAAACTCATCTAGTCAAATACATTTGGGAAACACCGCATATTCTTTTTTTTTTTTTTTTTTTTTATGATAGGCACACAGTGAGAGAGAGAGAGGCAGAGACACAGGCAGAAGGAGAAGCAGGCTCCATGCACCGGGAGCCCGATGTGGGATTCGATCCCGGGTCTCCAGGATCGCGCCCTGGGCCAAAGGCAGGCGCTAAACCTGCTGCACCACCCAGGGATCCCGACACCACATATTCTTTTGAAAATTTGCAACACACTGCATTTTAAAAATTTTTTAAAAGATTTTATGAGCTACGCAGCTGTCCCACACTGCAGCATTTTAAAGGCTCTTAAATGCCAGCATTTTTAAATTCAGCTAATTTAATTCAAAGTAACAGCCAATGACCATTTACCCTTTTTAAGTATTGCTTAATTTCAAAGATGATTATAATTTTCATAAACTACTCTCCATACAACTGTCAAGCTTCTAAGATCACACTTACTCTTCATCATCGTCGTCGTCATCGTCGTCGTCGTCATCATCTTCATCAGCAGCAAGTTTTACTTTTTTCTTAAAAAAAAAAAAAAGTTCATATAAAAATACGTACATATATGTACCCATGAACAAGTGCTGATCTTAATCACCAAAACTAAAGGCCAGGATAAGATAACCTATACCTGTGGAACCTTGCTACCACTTCCAGGGGCAGAACGCTTTCCAGATATACTAAGAAGTTTCACATCCTCCTCTTCTTCATCTTCTGACTCTGCATCTTCCTCTACAGCTAGAACAAGTTTATTTATTAGCCACTACTAGAATTCAACCAAGAAGCAAGAACTCAGGAAAAAAAGGGCATAGCATACAGTAATGAGCATTTAAAAATGAAGATTCTACTAGAAAAATAGCAATTAGGGAACAGAAATTTTTTAAAAACGAATTTTCGGGACTCCTTGGTTTTCAAAAAAACAAAACAAAACCTTTTCTAGTGATAATCTCCATTTAAACAATTATAAAGACAATAGGTCTAGCACACATTACAAAATTCAAATTGGGAACAAAGAAGAGAATAAATAGCATAATACCTAATAACATACCTACTAAGTGCTGTCCACTAATATGCACAGGACCGGAACCACACTTCAACCGTAAGACCACAGGTGGTGTTATTTCAAAGCCCCCAAGGGACACCTAAAAATGATAAACTTTTAAGGTTAAATGTTTGGTATAAAAACCTGTTTGTAAGAGACCTAGAAAAATGTTTGTGTTAGACAGGCATTACAGGCAAATGCATAAACCAAATGAACCAACCAGCAAACCTGTTTTATCACCTCTGACAAATAGCGAACCAATATGTTCAAGAGTTATCATTCAACCCCACAGTGATGCAGCTGCTACTAAAAAAACACAAAGGAAATTCCCCCCTTTTAAGTCCTTGGTGTAACCTAAACAACACCTACCTTAATACAATAGAATTAGACCTTGACATAAAATCCAAAAGTCTCAGTGCCCTTACCGTTGGCTGTACAGACATTTTCAAAGTTGCCAGAGTGACTTTAATTGGACTGCCTTCATAATTCATTGCCTCTGCTTCAACAATGTGCAATTCATCCTTTGCACCAGCTCCCAAACTGACCTGTGAACAAAAATACTTTAAGTTCCTATTTTACAATCCCCCCAAAATTTGCCTTCTAAGAAAAAACTAAGCAATTATAAACCTATTATTACCACTAACAGAAAACTTATCGGTGCACAATGTCATCTTCAAGTTTTAGGTTGCCTTGCCAACCAATTTTTCATTTGAACAAACGCAGCAAATATATTTAATGGCATAGTTTTATCTGCTACCCACAGAATGGACCACCTAACATCTACTGTCCACCTATTCTAAGTTAGGCAGTAAGGCTGCAGGCCCCACTATGGAGGACAAAAAAATAAAATTTATCACTGCCCTAAAGGGCTTTTTCTAATGCAGCCAGAGAGGCAAAATACACAAATATGGAAAGTTGAACAGTAGTGTGACTCAACTTCACATTACCAAATGAAAAGTAAAGATGCCAAGTTTTATAGTACAGGTACAAGATCATGTATTTATAACACTCAGTTATAAACAATACTACTATGAAAATGTTAAGTCACACAAATAGGAATAGGAATCAAGAAAGGTCAAGTAGTTTATTTTGGAAAGTTTCAGTACCGTTCTTAAAGATAACTGGTGCTCATTTTCATCATTATCCACCTTAAAGTGGTAATCTTTGTCAGCCTTTAGTTCACAACCTGTAAATCAAGGGAAAAAAGCAACAGAGAAAAATGACACTGAAACTTAAGTGAGGATAACCGAAAGGTAACAGTTAATTTGTGACCAAGTTTCCCACTATTCTAGCTATCAGTAGGCAATGCAGAGGTAGCTCTTCCTGGATTTCTTGAACAGCAATGTCTAGAAACATCACGTAACATTTATACAGGGCTTTATAAATTCCACTTTCCAACTATACTATTTCATTTTCAACCACACTCTAGTTGTTTTTAGATAGAAACAAGCTCAAAGATCTAGTAAATCTGGATCTGGCAGTATCTGAAACGAAGTCTAATGTACAATATCGATAAACTTTAAAAAGGACTAATCACCTACCTACGAAAGAGAAGTGACCAATTTAGAAACGAGAATGGTTACACAAACACCTACAAGAACAGCCTGTATTCACAGGACATAAACTACAGATGTAAAAGACCCAAAACTTGCTAGAGGGGTCAATATTCCACCTTTGAAGTTAACAGAAATGATGTTCATTATGCTTAGAAATTATGTTTAAGAATAGATATATCCTAGGGATATTTCCCGTAGAAAAGATTAACACAAAAATACAGTATAAATTGACCAGAAACCCTAGCAATTCAAAAGGACTAGGAATAAAAGCCGTAACATATGGTGTAAGTTACCCACTCCCATCCCATCAATAGGCAAGTTGTTTCAAGTACCATCAGAATAACCTTTTAATTAAAGGACTCCATTTAATTGCCCTCTAACAGTTACTGGTACATAGATGTCTAAATGTTACCTCAATTAACAAATCTCAGCATGGTATATAAAGAAACGTGGGGGCAGGATTTGCACTTACTTCAAAGTCTGACAAAGATAGGGCTTCTGACAATTTCACTAAGATTGAAAACCAAAGCTGGCCTCTCTACTATGTATGTAACTGCTTTCTGGAGAGGGGAGGGGAAGATTCCAAAAACAGTACCAGCTCTTACTGAACCCCACACAAATTCCTCATCTTTTCAAAAAAGCTGTTTGCTCAAGGCCACAAGAAGGCTGTTTCCCCCAGCCTCCCTCCAAAAATCAACGCACCAGTTCTAGAGGCAAGGAAGGGTCTTGGTTTAGATCTACCCACTATTTACCTACAAGTACAAGCCCTCGTTAAGCCTCAAGCCTTCAGTTCTGAGCATCAGTCATGTGCAAAGTGGGCTGGTTCGATCTTTTTAACAAGTGCTCTATAAATGAGAACTGCCATCACGGATGTTAAGGACTGAACAAAGACTTACAGAATCTTGGCTCTACCAGCCTCTTCACTTAAGATTTCCCGCCCAACAGCTTCAATTAAGCCCCAGGATGCCACGCTCCGTGGTGACAAGCCACCGGGGAGACCCGGATGTAGTGCCCACACCCCCTCCTTCCCCCAACCACGTGGCAACCACGTGCTCCCAGCGGTTGCGGCCTCCTCACGCCCGGCCGCGCCTCCCCTCCCCCCGCAACGGGCCGAGGCACCGGGGCTGAAACTCGGCCCTGAAGCTCCGCACTCTTGAGGCCTAGGGACAACGCGAGGCTCTAAATACCCTTTCCCCCAGAAAGGAAGCCCACGGCCCACACCGCGGACTCCCTCAACCTCCAGGACCAAGCCGGGGCCCTGCATCAAAGACGCCGGCCAAGAATCCCAAGCCTGTACGAAACCACGCAGCTCAAGAGAAAATCAAGCCCGTGGCTCTACCGCGTGCCCCCAAGCAAAGCCGAACCCTCAGCCGGTCGGTTCTACGTTACCTCAGGCCCTGGGCCTGGGATCGTTCCTGCCCAAGGCTTCAGGCCGCCCCTCCTTTCACCGCTTCGTGCTCCTCTCTGGACCTCCCATCCCTTACGGGGCAGGGCCTCGGCGGCTCTCCTCCCTCCCTCGGGCCTCCAGCTTGCCTGGCTTACCCTCCCAGCCCAGGCCTCAGTGGGATTCCCGCCCCCCCACCCCCACCTCAAAGCCACCAGGCCCTGCCCGGCCTCACCCCACCCCCCCTGCACTTACCAAAAAGATAGTTCTGGGGCCGCAGGGGGCTCATGTCCATGTCCATCGAATCTTCCATGGGGCGGTGGCACGCACTTAGGTGGGAGAGAAGGCGGACGGAGACACACGACTACTGTTCCTCAGAACAGCCGCGCAGGACGGAATCACAGCAGGGAAAGGACGCGGGCTCCCTGCGCACATATATAGCACCGCGAAGATCTCGCGAGAGCTTTCCAAGTCCCGTCTCCGCGCGCGTGCTCGGGAGCCCCCCTCCCCTGACGGTCGCCCTCCCGCGCAAGCGCTCTTCAACTCCACTCCTTTCTACCTCGCCCCCCACCTCCTCCAGGTACTTCGCGGGCTCCCATGGAGCACGCGCACTCGTACCCCGGCCCCACCCCTCCGCCGCCGCCGCCGCCGCTGTGCGCACGCGCGCTCTCCCCTGGTGGCGCGCGCTGCCCCCCTCCCACCCTTCCACGTCCTCTCCCGCTCCCACCCGCCGGCCCAGCGCCTGGAGCCTGCGCTGCCCACCCTGCAAAATGGCGGCGGCAGCCCTTGGCGGTGCTAGGTATGGAGGGCGAGCCGGTTGTAAGAGAGCCAGAGAGCTCGGTTCACCGTTCCCCATCACTTCGTGCCTCTCAGGCCTCCAGGCAGGCAGAGCCACCTCGGGATTTTGACTCACCCGAAGGCTTGGGTTCAGAGTTCATTGTTTCCTCAAAGTTAAAGCTTCAGGTGCCAGAGACCCTGGATAACCGAGTATTCCTTGTTGGGGAGAAAAGATGTGGCTGCTGTCCCGACTTATTCAACTGCTTTTATAGCCCTTTCCTTGCTGAGTAAACATCTCTGAAGTTGAAATCCCTCATCTTTTTGTCATCTGGGGGCCTAAGGGGGACTGAGTGAGCCTCTTCCAAATGAGCAGGGCAGGCACCAAGCCTGGTTGATCTCTCCAGACGCGAGATTTTAAAAGGGCCACGTACCCGCAGTACTTCCCCGTGTAAGATCCCGTGAGGCAGATGTGAGTATCCCTTGTTTGGAGACGAGGAAACGGGCCAAGCGTCCAAATGAATGAAGCTATAGGACAGGATGCTCTAGCTCAAAGTCCAATGCTAACATCCCTCTAAGAGTTTGGAGGGATATGCCTGGGTCCGGTTTCAGATAGATAGATAGATAGATAGATATAGATATATATATATATATATATATATAATTTGTGTGTGTGTGTGTGAGTTAATTCATGAGAGATACAAAGAGAGGCAGAGACAGGCAGGGGGAGAAGCAGGCTCCCTGAGGGGAGCCTGATGCAGGACTCCATCCCTGGAGTCAATGCAGAGCTGAAGACCGACCCTCAACCACTAAGCCACCCAGGTGCCCCCAGGCAGTGCAGTTCCTAATTTTAACGTTGCTAAGACTGTTCTGGCCTGTGAAGAAAACAAACGATTTACAAGAAATGCATTGACCTCGATTAGACTGGAAGTGAGCCTGGAAATTAGTTCTAAACTAGCTACATCTTGACTGAGGATGCCCCTGCCCTGGAGCCCCCTGGGCACTGGAGGATTTTTAAGGATTCCCCTAATTATCTTGGAGAAATCCGTGAAACTAATATGTGAATGGGAACTAACTGTTCCCCACCCCCAACTGGAGAAGCGTCTTCACCAGTCCAGTTCTTGGATCTTTTGAGATGCAGAGTATGGCCAATTGCTAGAGAAAATCCTGAGACTTAAAAGGATATATAAGTAAAGAGCTGAGAAAGGCAGAGAAAAGGGAGAAGACTGCAGCAGAGGATTTGAGATTACTTAAAAATAAAATCTTAAAAAAAAAAAAACAGATTTGGGCATGAGAAACTCTTAGGAGGAGATACAGGAGAGTGGAGGATGAGAGAGGTTAGTATTCTTTGAGCCCATGGAAGTATGAGTTGGAACTACTTTGTACTTCTTTCTGGATTCTGGACCATGATTCAGATGCAGCTCTGCACAGAGCCTGAGCCATATGGGAACCATATCTCATGTTATATAAACAAATACATTTGTTTTCTAAATATCTTAAGCACCTAGTCTACATATTATCTCATGGGATCAAGCAGTTTTTAAAAATCGCATTTTATTCAGATTTACAAATGTAATGAATGCTCACTTTTTAAGATAAAATTATTTAGGCCTATACAAAGTGGAAAAGCAAAAGTGCCCCTCTTTCCATATTCCTATTCCTATACCCAAAAGTTAGTCACCATTAATAGTTGTGTGTGACTTTTTTTCCTTCCAGACTGTCTACCTACCTATCTATCTATATGGAGAGAGGAGGGTCTATTGTATCTTTTTTAATGTGGGTGATTCATATATTGTTCAAGCTATTTTTTTCAATTTACTTGCTTTATTCAAGAATATATTTTGGAGGGGTGCCAGAGTGGCTTAGTCAGTTAAGCGTCTGACTCTTGATCTCTTCTCAGGGTTGTAAGTTCAAGCCCCATGTTGGAAACTACTTAAAAACATATTTTCCCCCCTACATTAGTACATAATATGGACATGTTATAATTTACCTGTCCATTTCTCCATTGATGGACACTAAAATTATCTCCATAATTTTGCTATAAGAAATAATGTTTTAGGGGAGCCCAGGTGGCTCAGCGGTTTGGCGCTGCCTTCGGTCCAGGGCGTGATCTGAACACCTGGGATCGAGTCCCACATCAGGCTCCCTACATGGAGCCTGCTTCTCCCTCTGCCTGTGTCTCTGCTCTCTCTCTCTCTCTCTCTGTGTGTCTCTCATTAATAAATAAATAAAATCTTAAAAAAAAAAGAGAGAATGTTTTAGTAAATATTATGGACTGAATGTCTATGTCCCCCCCACATTCACGTTGAAGCCCTAACCCTCAATGTGATTGTATTTGGAGACGGAGCCTATGAGGAAGTGATAAAAGTTAAATGAGGTCATAAATATAAACCCTAATTTTATAGGGCTGGTGCTCTTAAAGAAGAGGAAGAGACATCAGAGTTTGTTGTCTCTCTCAGTTTGTTGTCTCTAGTAGGAGAAGGCAGCCATCTGCAAGCCAGAAGAGCACTCTTTCCAGGAACTGAATCAGCAGGCACCCTAACCCAGCCTCAAAAACTAAGAAATAAATTTCTGTTATTTAAGCCACCCAATGTGTGGTGTTTTGTTATGGCAGCTGGATCAGAGTGATACAGTAAGAATATTTGTACATATATCCTTATGGATGTCCAAAAGTACTTTCATAAATATATTCTAAGAAATGGACTTGCACAGTAAAAGGGCAGCTATTCGCTTACAAACATATACACATAACTGCATCTTTTTTATTGTTTATATAAATAGAGTCACACTTTATATATTATTGTCTTAGCCTGTTTGGGCTGTTGTAACAAAATACAGTACAGACTATGTAGCTTATAAACAACAGAAGTTTATTTCTCACTTTCCGGGGCCAGATTTTCAAGATCAGGGTGTCAGCGTGATCCGGTGAAGTTCTCCAAATCACAGACTTCTTGTCGTCTCCTCATGGTAGAAGAGGCAGGAAAGCTCTGTGGGATCCCTTTAATAAGCACACTAATTCCATTCATGAGGGCTCCATTTTTCTGACCTAATCACCTGCCAAAGGCCCCACCTTACTAATACTGTCACCAATGGGGATTAAGATTTCAACAGGAATTTTGTGGGGACATAAGCATTCAAAATATAGCAATTATTCCTCGACTTCCCTTCTTGATTTAATGTATCTTACCTATCTTTCCATTATATAATATTTGAAGCCCACTGCTTTCTTTCTCAGGGTTACTTAATAGTCCATAGGACATACATATTTGCTGTTGTTTTAATTCCAGATTTTATTTATTTCTTCATTTGTTAACACATTTTGTGATGGAAATTTTCAAACATCACAAAAATAGAATATTATGATGAATACCCATATACCTATCACTCAGCTTCAACAGTTATCAACATATAACTAATCTTGTTTCATATATACCCTCCCACTACTCATCTCCCCTCTACTGGATTGGGTTTTTTTTTGTTTTTGTTTTTGTTGTTGTTGTTGTTTTTAAAGATTTATTTATTTATTCATGAGAGACACACAGAGAGACACAGGCAGAGACACAGGCAGAGGGAGAAGCAGACTCCATGCAGGGAGCCCAGTGTGGGACTCCATCCCCAGTCTCCAGGATCAGGCCCTGGGCTGAAGGCGCTAAACCGCTGAGCCACCTGGGCTGCCCAATAATCACTAATATTATGAATTATCCAGTTCACATTTCCCTGATTGTTTCACGGTTGGTTTGTTTGAACAAGGATGCAAACAAGGTCTACACATTATGCAGTGAGACATGTTGTCACTTAACATATGCCTTTATCCCCTATATTTTTTATAAGTTAGTAGTCAGATCTATAGCTGCTAGGTCAAATGGTTAGTTGTTGCCACTAACTACATGTGGCTACCTGAATTTAAATGAGTTAAAATTAACTTAAATCTAAAAGTCAGCTTGTCAGTCTCACTGGCCAAGTGCTCAATACCCATGTATTGGATAGCACATAAAAACATTTCCATCACTGCAGAAAGTTCTGTTAGACAGCTCTGTTGTAGATGCTTTACCAAATTCATGTGCACCTTGACAAGAACACTTCATAGGTGGTAAGAATACTTCCTGTTGTGACAGGAGGCAAATAAAGTCTGGTTGTCTCTCTTTTTATGGTGTTATGTTCAGCTATTGTCAGCCTCATTCTTTCTTTAAGAGGTTCTCCATTCACCTAAGTTTTGTCTGATCCCTGCCTCTGTTCATTATTTTCTAATTTTGTCACCCCCTCTGCATTTATTAACTAGAATTTTCTCTAAAGGAGAATTTTCCCTTATCAACTATTTGGTTACCTGAAAAATAGTCCATAAATGATTGTATCTTTCCTTTCATTTACTTCCTTTCAGAATAATAGGCAGAACCGTACCTGCCTACAAAGATGACTAAGTTTTTTTTATTATTAACTTCTTGTATGCATGATTTTTAGCATAGTTAGTATTTCAGTTTTTTTCAATAATCTTTTTGGTACTCAAAAATTTTGGCAGTGAGATCCCCTTCAAGTTGGCTTTGATATCTTTCTGAAATGACATTGCTTTCTAGTATGATAGAATATTCTAGGCTTACCTTATACATTTCCTGTCCCTGAACTGAATTCAGTCATTTAAGGATCCTCCATTTCTTTAAGGATCCTGATCCCTTTAATGGGAATGGTATTAGAGATCATATTCTAGTGAAAGGTGCTTGCTGCTACTGAATTAGTTGCTTTTCTAGGACTTTCCAGTGGACAGAGCTAGGCAATATTTTCTTAGGTAAAAAGCAATATAGTATCTTCATTGTTTTGCTTGTCCTGTTTTCTTTTTTCCTCAGTGGTATATCTTGGATATCACTCCGTGGCACAGAATGTAGAGATTTTTCTTTCCACATCCCATTTTATAGCCACATAGTGTGGATATACTCTAGTTTATATAACCAGTTCCCTATTAATGGACGTTTACGTTGTTTCCTGTTGTGTGCTATTGCAGTTGGTTCATCAGTGAAGAGCCTTGTACATGCATCAGCTTGTTTTTCTCAGGTTTTGGCGGGATTATAAAGGGTCAGCTTGACTAGGCTGAACATCCCTCTATGTGGATAGTTAGGGTGGTTGACAAGAGATATTTTCACATGAAATTTGATGGGCAGAGGAAAAACAGCAGCCATTTTGGTTTTCACACCCAGAAGTTTGAGGCAGGTACTTTTGTGACTAACACACATGGTGGCTTACTTAGTGGCTCACTGGTTTGGCACGGGACAAAATCCATACCTATAGCTGCTCACCTCTCCTTGCATCATCGTTCAAATTCTACAGCTCCTAGGCCTTGTGGGTGTCTAGCTCAGTGACAAGGACACCACCTTCTATGAGACACCCAATTCCTCAAGGTTGGAAGCAGTGAGAACTGGCATCAGTTTTGGTGTGTCTTCATGGATTTCAGCTCATATTCATGGATGGCTTGTCCTTGTGCTCTCTCACTTTACATCCCTCTATGCTTCCTGACTGCCTGCTCTGCAAACTTTGAGTTGCAGTATTAGACATGAAGACTTACAGCTCCCACAATGCATATGATTTTTGCTAGATGTTGCTCATTCCCCTTTGTATGAGATGTAGAATTTTGTATTCCCACCAGCCTGTTTCCTCACAGTATCATCTATAGAACATGTTGCAGGACTTTGGGATTCTTGCCAATCTTATAGATAAGTAACATTGTTGTAGACTTAATTTGCACTTGTCTCGCACCCTATTTATTTAACTACTTCTCCATTATTGGACATTTGGGCTATTTTTAGACTGCTGTAGACTATAAAGTGATAAACATGCTTTGTTTTCAAGATTTTATTTTTTTGAGAGAGAGTATACACGTGAGCAGGGGGAGGGGCAGAGAGAGGGAAAGAGAGGATCTCAAGCAGACTCCCTTCTGAGTGCATGCAGAGCCCGATGCATGGCTCTGTCCCAAGACACTGAGATCATGACCTGAGCTGAAATTAAGAGTCAGACACTTGACCAACTAGGCCATCCAGGCACCCCAGATGATAAATATCCTTAAACATACATCTTGAAAATTAAAGCTCCAGGTCAATACCATAGCATTGTTTTATTGCTTTGTTTTTTTAAGAGATAAATGATACACAGTAAAATTCACCTTTTCTAGTGTACAGTTCTACAAGTTTTGACAAATATATATACAACTACTACTCCAACCAATATAGAGAAACAGTCTCATCACCTCAAAATCCTCCTTTTTGTAGTCAACCTCACTTCATCACCTCTAGCTCCTGGCAATCACTAAACTGTGTTTTCTCTCTATAGTTTTGCCTTTTCTAAATTGTCATATAAATGGAATCATACAGTACATGGGTTTTTGAGTCTAACTTCTTTCACTTAGCATAATAAATTTGGAGTTCATTCATGTATCAGTTTATTATGTTACTGCTAAGCAATATTCCATACTATATATACTGCAGTTTATCTGTTTATCAGATGAAGGATTTATGAGGATTTATTTTTTATAAGGTTAAACATACTATTACAGGGCAGAAATAGTGGAAGCTACATAGTTGATGGTGGTTATGTATTCATTTGGCCCTGATCTAGCCTGATCTAGCCAGGGCCAAATGAATACGTAGCCACCATCAGCTATGTAGCTTCCACTATTTCTGCCCTGTAATATATGTTTAACCTTATAAGAAAAGGCAGAACTGCTTTTCTAAGTATTTGTAGCAAGTTACATTTCAACAATCACTGTTTGAGAGTACCAATGGCTCCTCCTCCATGTCAGCAGTTGCCACTGTCAGTTCTTTTTTAACTGTAGCTTTACTGAGGTATAGTTGATATCAATAAACTTACATGTTTCAAGAGTATACAAACTAGATGGCATGCCTTGGAATTCAGAAACAGCTCATGTCCAACTGAGGGGAACTAAGTCCTTTCAGAGGAGGTGGCATTTGACCTGACTCCTGAAGCATCAATAGAGGGGAACCATGTTCTGGCAAGGAAAAGAAAATGAGCAAATAAATGAAGGGAGCACAGGGCTTGTAGGGGATCAGCAAGTTCTTCTTTTGCCCAAGGTTACAGTACACAAAATGATCCTTTCATTGGATAATGGCATTTAGAAATCAAGAGATGGGCAGCCCCGGTGGTGCAGCAGTTTATTGCCGCCTGCAGCCCAGGGCGTGATCCTGGAGACCCAGGATCAAGTCCCAGGTCGGGCTCCCTGCATGGACCCTGCTTCTCCCTCTGCCTGTGTCTCTGCCTCTTTCTGTCTCTCATGAATAAATAAATAAATAAAATATTTAAAAAAAGAAATCAAGAGATACGTGCTAGATGTATTTATTGGTAGTAGAAAATCATCTGTAAGTGTGTGTATATGTATGTGCATGTATTGTGTATATGTACACACACACACACACACACACACACACACCATTAGCTCATATCTCTATTTCTAAACCTACACCATAGGTTTCATTCAGCCTTACCCTTTATTTTAACTGCTTTCTATGACAGTGAGAAACCTGGCTCTCACTATCCACAGTAACACTGTCGTTCAGGTGGCTGAGGGAGTTTCATGTTTTCTTTAGACATCATTGAGCACCAAAGCTCTTGTAGGACAACTTTGATGATTTACGAATTGAGCCATTTTGCCAGCACTGATATGGCTCTTGCGTCCACCACTCCATTCACATTCATTTTTGTTACAAATATTCCAAGGTGGGGGGTTCTTCTGAGTATTTAAGGTATTTAAGGCTGTATATTCAGTTTCATAATCATAAATTGTCCCAGCCCATGGTGGCTTCCATCTTGCATCACTACTGCTCTTCACAACATTCTTTTTAATTTAAATATTTTATGTATATCAAAACAGACTTTAGTATAATTATACTTCAGCTTAAGTTAATTAAAAATTATTTAAGATTGCCTCTTGGTCAAAAGAAATGATCAAGGAGTGCCTGGCTGGTTCAGTCTAGAGCATGCGCCTCTTGATCTTGGGTTCGTGAATTTGAGCCCCACATTAGGTATGGAGCCTACTTAAAAATAATAATAATAATAAAATAAATGATCAAACGTGGCAATTCTTTCAACTGAAACAATATAAACAAAGAAGTAGATTTTGAAAATATTTATGAGTTTGCTTCCATTAGAGCCAAGGGTATATATTTTCCTTTTGCCTAAGCTCCACATGGCTCACAGGGCATTGTTGAACAGATACATGCATAGTTTCTTATTTTCCCCTTCTTCATTACACTAAAGGTAGCGTACTATTGGCACTCCTTACACTTTGCTTTTTTCCATCCTAGAAATCGTCCCGTGTCAGTTCATAGAAAGATGAAGAAATGCTGAGAGGAGTGACCTCTGAAAGGTCAACCAGAGGGTACAATGCCCAACCTAGGCATTGTGCCATATCAGGGGCTATTTGTGAAGAAGTCATGAAAGTATCCCATGAGACCCCAGGTCAGCATTTGGGCATCTGCTACAGGAGGACCGTGATGCTAGATTAAACCACTACGATCAAGTTAGACCCCGCTTTTCTTCCTCCTGTCCCCCCTTTCCATCCTGACTCTGAGGTACCCAGAAGCAGCAGGAAGTGTAGAGAAATAATAGTGAACATAGTGAAAAATAGAAAAAAAAGACCACAGTTTCCTTCACTCCCACAGGTTTCAAGCCTACATGGACCTCAGAAGATTTTATCTATACCAGAAATTGAAGCTCTGACTTAAATGCACCTGGATTTTTAGCACTTGAAAGGAGACTATTCTAATACCTAACAGTGACAAAAAAATCTAAGTGGTCTCCTCAGCATACCACACAGATGGAGAATGGAGAATTGACCAAGTAGATTTAAAGAGTAGTGGTTAGAAAGAATAAAGCTATTTCCTGCTGTTCTCCTACCAAGTCCTGCCCACTAAATGTGCCACATTCACAAGAGAACCCAACTCAAACTAGCCAGGGAAAAAAGATATAAAGCAGCATTCAGCAGCATGATAATGCCTTATACCACTGCATAAGTGGTTTGAGTGCATGCAGTGACCGATTATCAAGGTCACTATGACTTAAATTCTCTCTGCTTCACCCTCATCAGCTCTGTTCATGGTTTGAATTCCCTCATAAGACCAATGCAGACAAACTTTCTGTTAATATCTGGGGCTGAGGGTTGAGAGGATAGAGACATTTTTCATCAAACTGTCAAAGAAAAGTCTAGGGATTTTCTCTAATTTAATTCTTAGGTCACAGGGTTCTCCTCACCCCCACATATGGCCTGTGAAATACTATGTGATGATTGGCTCAGGCCTAGGTTACCTGTTCATCTAGTCCCTGTGTGAGTGGAAATGGAAGGAGAATTACAGTGAAGGGTTTAGGCCCCTCAGAACCCATCCTGGAATTGAGGAAGGGGTCAGTCTTATCCAAGGCACATGGCTAGAAAATTCAGGATCCTCTGGTTCATCAAGTGAATATTGAAGAGGCAACTTCAGGATATGTTTTGGTCCAGTAGATATGTTTGTTGTTGGTTGAGTCTATTAATTTACTTTAAATAGTAATAATAGAATAAGTATTTCTTATTCTCTTTATTATAGAGAATCCCTATTTCTTTCTTTAATGTAAATATTTTTCTGTCTTCCTCACTTGAGTCAAGACTTCCTTCTGTTTGTTGTTCACTATCTATGTAGTGTTGGTGGGTTCTTCACAGGCTGCATCTCTGAAAAGACCTTTATTTTTTTTTAAAGATTTATTTATTCATTCATGATAGACACAGAGAGAGAGAGAGAGGCAGAGACACAGGCAGAGGAAGAAGCAGGCTCCATGCCGGGAGCCCAATACAGGACTCGATCCCGGGACTGCAGCATTGCGCCCTGGGCCAAAGGCAGGCGCTAATCTGCTTAGCCACCCAGGGATCCCCTGAAAAGAGCTTTATTAACCTGAACGCTCACAAATTCTTTGAAATGGTTTTTACCTAAGTGTCTATACAATTCCATTTTCTGAGACTCATCCTATATATAACCTTGACCTAGATTTTTAATGTCCAGATTTTCTATGTGCCAATCACTATATTAAATACTTCCTGTAAATCATCTCATTTAATTCTCATTACAACTCTATGGGGCTGGAACCATTTTAATCTCTGTATCAGTTTGCAAGGGTTGCTGTGATGAAGTGCCACAGACTGGGTGGCTTTAAGAACATAAATTTAGGGCACCTGGGTGGCTCAGTGGTTGAGCATCTGCCTTTGGCTCAGGTTGTGATCCTGGGGTTGTGGGATCGAATCCTGCATCAGGTTCCCCGTGGGGAGCCTGCTCTTCCCTCTGCCTATATATCTCTGCTTCTTTCTCTGTGTCTCCCATGAATAAACAAAATCTTTTTTAAAAACAACAGAAATTTACTGTCTTATGGTTGTGGAGGCAAGAAGTCTGAGATTGAGGTGTTGGCAGAGATGGTACCTGGCCTTTAGGAACATCTTGATCTAAAAAGAAAAAAGAAAAAAGAAATATCTTCATCTCTGCCTCCATCTTCATGTGTCATTCTCCCTATTGCATGTATATGTCCAAATATTCCCCCTCCCTTTTTTTAACATTTATGTATTTGTTTTAGAGACAGAGAAGGAGCAGAAGTAGGGCAGAAGGAGGGAATCTTCAAGTAGGCTCCCTGCTGAGCACCGAGCGCAACACAGGACTCAATCCCATGACCCATGAGATCATGACCTGAACTGAAACCAAGAGTTGGACACTTAATTGACTGAACCACCCAGGTACTCCCAAATACCCCTTTTTAGTAAGGACTTCAGTTGTGTTGAATTAGGGACCCACCCTACTCCAGTATAACCTCATTTTAAATTAACTAACTTTATCTGCAACAACCCTATTTCCAAATAAGGTCGTATTCTGAAGTATTGGGGGCTAAGACTTCAACATACGAATTTTGGGAGAATAACTCAACTCATAGCAATTGCCATTTTGCAGACGTGAAAATGGGATTAAACAGGTTAAGTAACTTCCCCAGACCCATAGCTAGTGAAAGGGAAAGACAGACCTTTGCTTCTCCTAAGCCATGAGTTTACCTCTGCTATTGGGCTGCCATCAGATCATCATTACCCAGCAGACTATGCTTTTTACAAAGGGAGTGGGACCATTTATCTCATCACTTCTCTCCTATGTTAAACTATTAGAAATAAAGAAAAATAATTTTATATAAGTGCATAAGATGGGTTAAAGATAATTGATCTATCAGAACTTACTGCCTCTTCCCTACCATCCTCCAATATTTTCAGTCTACCTGCCCAAAGAAGATTTTGAAAAACTTTTCTTTGAATTAAGAGATGTACTTCCCTGTATTTCACTTTGGCATTATCTGAAGAGACTTAATATTTGTTGAACTATATTTAATTGAAAACAGATGCCATGCAAAGACTATGCAATATAAGATTGGAAAGAGGAAGGAGAGAAGGAAATAGTAATCCACTACATTAGGATTATACTAAAGCAGCTCATGCTATTTGAATTCTTTATCTGTTTTCTAAGTCTGATAATTTTTTCCTGTTATTTTTTCTGGCCTACCATACAACATTAGAAGAATCAATGATACCACCTTCTAATTAACCCCTCTTTTAGAATATTACCTCTTTAAAAAATTATTATTTTCTTTTGGAGAAGGTGGTATAAGTAGAATTAGCAAAAAAACAATAGTATACTTAGAAACTATATATCTTCACTTTTTTTATTAGGAATTATTTAAATAGGTAATAAGGATTAGATCACTAAAGTTTAGGATCCACAAGAAATCAATATGTATAATAAAGGGAGAAATATTGCAGATCAGCATTTACAATTCTACTCCAACCTCCTAAGGTTGGGAGCAAGGCCCTGAGACAAGGCCCTGAGACAAAGATTCAAGTAAAGGTGATTGATTAGGAAGTCCTTCCAGGAAAAGTTGGCCAGGGTGTGGGCAAGTGGGTTGGGAAGGGAATGAAGCCAAGCCAGGGCATGATGCCTAGCCACAGAGGGGTAGTGTTAGCTCAGTTCCACAGGAGAGCTCTGGAAGGCTTCACTGTCCTGATTGGGGACAAGGGAGTTAGAGTATTTATACCTCTATGCCCTTCAGTGATTGGTTAAGGGCTGATATGTGTGTGTTGAGTGTGGGAGAGGGGAGTGAGAATTGTAAATTCCAAACACTTTTGGCCTGTGCCCAAAAGCACAGTGGTAGCAGCAATCGGGGCACCCCTTGGGCAAAAAGATAAAGGTGCTGACTGTTGTAAGAAAAGGCACATGGGAGCTGGGGTGCCCAAATATTATAAAGTAAACTGAGACTATGGGGAGAATATGGGTAATTTAAAAAAATATATATAGATAGATATGGATAATTTGCACTACTCTTATTTGTTTCACATTATTTTTGTTTGTTTGTTTGTTTGTTTTTTGTTTCACATTAGATCCAAACCAGTGATTCTTTGGGAAGGTAGATCATCACAATTTCTAGCCAAAGAAGTAAGAGGAGAGATAGTGAATGAGCTACAGCCCCTGCTTCTATAGTTGGTCCTGGGGCTATAGTTAATAGTTATCATCTCCTTCTACTACCCACCTGTTCCAGATTCCCCCTCACTTCAGCTAGTGCTTTCATTAGTCTGAATTGATTGCCTTTTGGGGCATTCTAGACCTTTACCCCAAGTGGCTTGAACCTCTGCTTACTGTGTGCTTGTCAGGCCATGGTTCCTGAATTGTCCATTCACAGTTAAAACCAGGCATGGCAGCCTCAAGAGATGCCCAACAGATTCCCTCAGTTACAGACGTGTTTCTCCCTTTCCCTGTTATGTCAAAGCAACTGTACATCCAATAGAAGGAAAAAGTTCAATTACACCTGACAATATAACTTTTTTCTTTGTCTGCTGATCTTCTGTCATGAGAAAGTCAAAGTGACCAAGTAGCAGAGTTTCAAGTTCAGTAGAACATTTATTGTCCCGTGATGGACAATAAATAAAAAGTCTTTGCACCTACTGTATCCCTCTCATCACAGGCCAGGACTTCTAGATGCACCTAACCTAAAGTTGCAGAGATGAAAAGGATAAAGTCCCTAAGAAGGCCACTGGAAATGGTGGACAGATGGCTACTCTTAACTACCATTCCTTGGCTCATGGACCGATGTATTCTATCTAATGGGAAAATAGCTCCATATATTAGGAATTTATATATATCACATCTGAAGGTCAGTACCCCATCCCTACAGAGTTATCGTCAGACCTAGCTGCATCTTGTAAAGGCCATTCCAATGTCCAATTGGTCTAGAATATGTCCATCAATACTCCTCTAGTACCATAAAGTGGGTCTCTTGATCCAAGGTGATATTATGTGGGATCTTGTGTTAACAACTCAAAGACTTACTTGGCAGGATAAGTAGAAAGGGTCTAATATTACCAAATCACCACCATCATCAGCTGATAGGATGGATCTTGGAGAATGACACTAGGTTATCATAAGTATAATCAGTGGTAACTTCTATTGCATTGCTGTTCCAAATATGGTTTCATTTCTGGAGTGAATGAACACATCCCCAGGACCTGCTGTTAAGCTGTTGGTCTGGAGAATGCTTTCGCCCCTTATACCTGTTAAGACCATGAGATATAGTTTGCTTTCAGCAGGCAGGGCTAGCAATATACTTCAACAATGTACCTCGGGGCTATATCAACTCTTAGGTTCTCTGTCATAATCTAGTCTGGAAGCACCTTGATTGCCTTTCTGTAGTACATTAAGCTGATTCATACATTGATGATATCATGCTGCTTAGAGCTGGTGTGCAGAAAGTAGCAACTACTCTAGGTATCTTGGTAAGACACTTGCATACCAGAGCATAGGAAACAAATCCCACAAAATTTCAGTGGTCTGCCACTTTGGTGAAATTCTAGGAGTCTAGTATTCTCGGACATCTCTAGATATCCCTTCAAACATGAAGAACAAATTTCTGTATCAATCTCCTTCTAACACCAAGAAAGAAGCACAGTGCTGAGTAAGCCTCTTTGGATGTGGCAGGCAACATAATAACATTTGGCCATGCTGTCCTAACATATTTACTGAATGACCCAGGCTCCCAGATTTTGGTAGGGCTCAGAATAAGGAAGAGCTCTACAGCAAGTCCAGGCTGTGATGCTGCTCCACCATCGGGCAACATGACCCAGAAGATCCAATGGTGCTTAAAGTATCTGTGGAACATAGGGATGCTATATGGAGACTTTGGCAAGCTCCCATAGATGACTCATGACTCAGACACTTAGGATTTAGAGGTGAGGTTCTTTCATCCTCTACAGATAACTGTTCTTTTGAGAATGGCTTGCTCTGGGGACACCTGGGTGGCTCAGCGTTTTAGTGCCTGCCTTCAGCCCAGGGCATGGTTCTGGAGTCCTGGGATAGAGTCCCGCATCGGGCTCCCTGCATGGAGCCTGCTTCTCCCTCTGCCTGTGTCTCTGCCTCTCTCTCTCTCTCTCTATGGGTCTCTCATGAATAAATAAATAAAATCTTTTTAAAAAAGAGAGAGAATGAAAAAAAAAAAAAAAAAAAAAAGAGAGAGAATGGCTTGCTCTGGGCAGTAGTGGCAACTAAATATTTGACTATAGGTCACCAAGTTACCAAGTGTTGTCTCACTCATCCAATCATAAAGTTTGACATGCACAGCAACACTTCATTTTCAGATGGAAGTGGTCTGTATGAGCTCAGGCTCAGGTAAATATTCAGAAGACACAGGTGAATTTGATGAGCAAGGGACCCAGGTGCCTATGATCCTCTGCTCACATCATTGCTCTTTTCTCTCAATCTGCACTATGGCAGATTATATTTCCAAAGAAGACCACAGTAATATGTCTTATTCTATGTACTTTTATAGAACCTTAACACTCCCCCTTCAAGAAGTGGAGTCTATGTACCCTCCCCTTGAACCTATGCCTTGACCAATAGAATTAAGGCAGAAGTAATGCTATATGACTCCCAAGGCTCTTGGAACACTCTGGCTTGGAACCTAGCCACTGTGAGCAAGGTGCCTACTTGGAGAGGAACAGAGGCCTAGCCTACAGTCCTGGCTACAACTCAGCCAACAATCAGCACCAAATGGCCAGCCATGTGATTGAGCCAAATTGAAAGTCCATCCTCGGGCAGCCCTGGTGGCGCAGTGGTTTAGCGCCGCCTACAGCCCAGGGCGTGATCCTGGAGACCCTGGATCGAGTCCCACATCGGGCTCTCTGTATGATGCCTGCTTCTCCCTCTGCCTGTGTATCTGCCTCTCTCTCTCTCTCTGACTCTATGAATAAATAAATAAAAATCTTAAAAAAAAAAAGTCCATCCTCCAGACTAACCCATTCAAACATGGAATACAGATGAGCTAGCCATGCTGAAAGCTCAAATAGCAGATTCACAAGCAAAATAAATTATCATTGTCATTTAAGTCACTAAGTTTTGGAGTGCTTAATTACATACAATAGGTAACTGATACACTCAGGTATGGCTCTAAAGGACTATGAAGAAAGGACATCCTCTTAGCAGGCAGAACTCTAAAAAGTACACCAGGTCATTCATCCTGCCTAGAAAAAGAGGTGGCCAGGGGGACAGATCTACCAAGATTCTTGGGTATTTGTCTGGCTGATTGTTTGGCTGGATGGTCAGGAACTTGAAAGGAGCAGGATTAGAAAATCAGCGCCAAGGAGGTCTGAGGAATAGGTATATGGGCAGAGCTTTCCGAATGGGCACAGGATATGAAGATATTTGTATTTTATGTGAATGCTTACCAAAGAACAACCTCAGCAAGAAGAATCTCAGTCATCATATGGGCAAGATGACCTGTTCTGCCAACATCAGTCAGCCTCTTTCTCCCATGACCCCATCCCTGCTCAAAGCTTATGGAGAAAAAATGGCCAAAGTGGCAGAAATGGAGGTTATACATGGTCATGGAAACATGGACTTTTACAGCCCCACCTGCCAATGGCAAATATCAACAATGAGCTTCCAGTGTGGCCCCATTCCCCCAAGGGATCAGCCAGTCATAAGATGTTAGATTATTTTTATTAGATCATTTCCATATTAGAAGGGATAGCATGTTGTTCTCACTGGAGGAGACACCTAACTTTGTATATAGACTCGACTATCCTGTCTACAATGCTTCTGTCAAAACCAACTTCCATGGACTTAACAGACTTTTTCACTGTCATAGTGTTCCATAATGCATTCTTTTGATAAAGGAACTTTTTGGCAAACGAAGTGACATGGTGGATCAATGCCAGTGGAACTCTCTGGTTCTATGTTTGTCATCATCTGGCCTCATTGAATGGTGGGATGGCCTTATGAAGACTCAGTTACATTCTCAGCTAAATGGTAACTTGTTGGGCTGGAGTAATGTTCTCCATTATGCAGTATTTGCACTAAACCAAAGGCTAATATATAGCCAGGATTTGTGGAAGTCAAGGAGTGAAAACAAGAATGGTTAATCATGAGAAGAACCACTTCCATTTCCACCCCTAGTGATCCCTATCAATTTTCTTGCTTCCCCTTCCCTTAATATTGCTGGTTTAGAGGTATTAGTTCCCAAGGAAAGAAGCCTTCCACCAGAGGTTATAGCAATGATTTCATTAAACTGGAAATTGAGACTGCTACTTGACCATCATGGACTCCTAAGGCAAAAAGTAGGAGTTTTTATACTGACTAGGTAAGTGATTTTAACTATCAAAGGGAAATTGGGTCTCTAGTACATAGTGTGAGTGAGGAGGACTACGTGTGGAATGCAGTCATTTCCCTGGGATGCATCTTAGTTTTGTGTCCTACTGATAAAACTAAACGAAAAACTACCACAACTCAATAATTCAGTATTTAAATGACAGAGTATCAAAGGTGGAGCATGACTCAGCTAGAGGAAGTAATCATTTGCAAAAAAGATGGGTCTTTATATACTGTTTTTGAGAGGCAGTTAGCATTCTTTTTATTGTATGAGGGATACTTGCAACATGTTAGCCAGAAGCATGATTTTGCTGTTGTCTTTATTTGGAAGATAAATATAGATAATAGAGGTAGGGTGAACTATGGTGGTTTTGTAGGATGCCAGCCTGGCTAAACTGGAACTATGACACCTGGAATTCCTTTCCCTTAACTCTTAGTTTAAGGTTGATCACAAGAAAAGTATGCCTGAAATTTGGAAGGTAAGGGCAAAATCATAGGCATCAAGGGCTTAAAGATCAGTATAGGAGGGCCCCAGGTGCTACTGCAATGCATTTACCTTGTCCCTCATCTGCTGGCTCCTCTTCATTTTCCTCTGCGTCCTGGGCCAGGTGCATGGCAAGGGCACCAGCTTCCTCTGCAGGCTATCCATGGCATGAAGGTTAGAGGCTCTGAAAAACAGATGTGGGTTCCATCATGTCTTCCTGTGTGCCAGTGTGTCCTCATTCTCTCCTGCTTCACAGTTTTTATTTCCCACTTCTAGCCCTGTTGACCTATAGCAACTTTAGCCCAACATGATACACAAAGATTTTCATAGACTTCTTCATTGGCTGTCCTTTGTGGTCCTTGGCTAATGACTTCTCTCTATTCCTCTAACTGTTCTCTTCTAGATTTTTGCTGCCCCAACTGACTCTAACCTGAACCTGATGCTGAACCTCCAAATTTCTGTAAAAAACAAGACAAAGGTACAAACTAGAATCACTTATGCTAAGCCCCACATCACCAAACCAAGAATTAATTTAGTTACAGTTACAGCTCTCCCAGAAATAGAATGTTTATAAGCCAGTCAATTGGGGCACCTCGGTGGCTCAGTGGTTGAGTGTCTGCCTTTAGTTCAGGACATGATCCCAGGGTCCTGGGATGAGTACCATGTCAGGCTCCCCTCGGAGAGCCTGCTCCTCCCTCTGTCTATGTCTCTACTTCTCTCTCTGTGTCTCTCATGAATAAATATTTTTTTTTTAAAAAAACAGTCAATTAGGAATCTCCTAATCAGTACTAGTTAGACAATCTGCCCAATAGACCCCTGCTATCCCCTAAAGCAAAGTAACTTTGCAAAAACCAACCCCCTTTTTTGCTTAATATAACTTCCTTGCTCCTGCTCCCTTTACCTATGAGTCTTTCATTTTGAATAGCTCCTATCTGCTAGGTTGGATGCTGCCCAATTTTAATAGATTTTTGCTTAAATAAACTTAAAATTTTTTTCATATGCCTCAATTTATTTTTAATACTTTATTAATTTTGTTAAGTAACTCTGTGCCCAATGTGGGGCTTGAATTTATGGCCCCAAGATCAAGAGTCCCATACTCTGTTGGCTGAGTTAGCCAGATGCCCCTATTTTTTTAAATACTTTAAATACACTTAAATTTAAAAAAAAATATTTTTGAAATTCAGATTTTACTGGATGTCCTATATTTTTATTTGCTAAATCTGGTAGTGTTAATTGAGGAATAACAGACAGTGATGTTTGTTATTATATATAGAATTTTATATATATACTTGGTCTTTCATTCTGCCAAAAAAAAGAAAAAAGAGAGATAGCCTGGGGTACAGATCTACAGTGATTTATAATTAGTGGCTAACTGGTAGAGTTAAACAAATCATCAGTTTTGATCCTTAATGAAATACTAGATTCAGTTCATGATCTCAAGGAACATCCCTATAATTAGGAGAAATGCTGAGAATCTTTATGGTGGAGGGACCAGGGCCACACCACCTGAACCCACTGATCAATCTTAGATTCTCTGAAAGAGGGGTAACAGGCAATGTGATGCAATAGAAAGTGCACAATGGTGCTCATGAACTCCTATTGTCGATAAAATTCAGTCTCATCAGGTCTTTAGAACAGCTACCAGTTTTCAGAAAATATAGGTATAGTAGAACAAGTTAGATGATATCAAGAATTAGCAGTCAACCAACTACATAATGTGAAACATTCTACACTTAAAAAAAAAAATCTTGGTTTCTCCAATAAATCAAAGCACAAAAAAGAAAGGTGGGGCCTGTGTCGAATAAAAGAAACTCATGAGACCACACAACTATGTTTGGATTCAAAATCAAACAAACCAGTTGCAAAACATCTGTGAATATTGACCAGTATTGGATATCTCATGAGTATTGAAAAAAATGAGATTGATCCACAATCACAAGTTTTATACATAATTCTATTTTGTTTTCCTTCCTCTCTCTTACTACATTACATAGAGCAAGTTCAAATATTTAATACAGAGTTTATTGCTTAGCTCTTAGGTTACAGGGTATCAATATATGGTTATACTGGAAGAGGAATGAACATCACTTAGAGATGGATGCACTGAAGTTTGGGTTTCTTTTTGGGGATAAGCTCATTTTTGTTTGTATGAGATATGAGTTCATTAAGAAAGTTTGTTGGTTCTGGCTATTATTTTTGCTTGGAAGATTTATTGGCAGAAGATTTTATACAAATGCTGTATTGCTGTATTGACAGAAGATTTTTTACAAATGCTGTATTGCCAAATGGTGGATTGTAGTAGATATTACAGATTGGCTCATTCAGCTCCATTCAACCATTTTGTGTCATAGCTTGCTGCCTGCTAAAAAATGGAAAGCAAAAATACTGCATTTCCCAGGCTTTCTTACAGCTGGAGTTTTTAAGATGACCTACCTTCAATCTAGCAGTGTGCCCACATGAAATGTGGACAGTAAGAATCAGTATTATAAGACACAAACCATAATTCTTCTGCTTCTGCTAGCAAGAAAGATCATAGAGGCATTTGGACTTTCCATGGCATTTGTAGGAAAAGACCCAGGGTCTAATTCCAGTTTTTTGGGGGTGGAGAGGGATCCATTTTAATAGTGTTAAATCATGAGAAAGTCACTATGAACCCAGCGCTTGCAGTTGTTGTGACAACTTTCTTATTCCCAACTTTCCAAAGATGGCAGAGGTGCCTACCTTGGTGAGCCAATTCCACACTGTGGTTCTAGAGTTCATTCCTGGGAGCTCAATCAACTCTTCCAAATCTTGTAATTTTATAATAACTAGTAATAAATCTTGGCTTCTAGCTAGAGTAGATTATGTTATCTGCAATGGCACCTTGACCCATACAATTGGTAATACCTTGAGGGTTCAAGGAAACAGGCCCTTTCACATCCCACTGATTAGAATGAAAGTTGATACAATCAAGTTTTTTGTGCCTTTAAAACTCGTATCCTTTGATCCTATTATTTACTTTTAGAGATATATCCTAAGGAAATAATCAAAGATGCACTCAAAGCTTTGCAGCACATACAATGACAATATTTGGCAGTTGTTAAAAATAAGGTTTTAAACCATAGTGAATGACAGGGAAAAATATTCATGATGTCATGCAAAATGAAAAAGGCAGTTTATATATATACGTATTTCAGCATTACAGGTGAAATGACACAATGCTTTGAATTTGTTTGAAGATACTTAATAAAAAAAAAAAAGAAGCCAGTAAAGGGAGAGAGATGAAATATAATTGACAAACGTTGATAATTATTGAAGCCAGGTGTTGAGCAGATGGAGAGTCATTATAGTTTTCTCTCCTATTTTTATGTATGTTTAAGAATTTCCATCCTATAAACTTTAAAAGTTTAAAAAGAGGGCAGCCCGGGTGGCTCAGCAGTTTAGCGCTGCCTTCAGCCCAGGGCCTGATCCTGGAGACCTAGGATCGAGTCCCATGTCAGGCTCCCTGCATAGAGCCTGCTTCTCCCTCTGCCTGTGTCTCTGCCCCCTTCTCTCTCTCTGTGTGTCTCTCATGAATAAATAAATAAAGTATTTTTAAAAAATAAAAATAAATAAAAATTTAAAAAGAAAACAAAACAGAAAATAAATTGCATGCTTAGTATGTGCTCACTTTTATAGTGATATTGATACGCACATGTATACATAAAGAAGAGATTAAAAGATCAGTGGTTGTTAGAGATTAGGCAAGAGAAAGAGATGAATAGAATAGATGGATCACAGAGGATTTCCAGGGCTATTTTTATATATCAAACTATTCTGTATGATACTATCATGGTAGATACACGACATCATACATTTGTCAAACCCACAGACTTGTAAAACACCAAGACCTTAATATAAACTATGAACTGTGGTTGACAATGATGTCTCAATGTAGACTCACTGGTTGTAAGAAATGCATCACTCTGGTAGAGGATGTTGATAATGGGGGGAGGCCTGGATATGGAGGGGGTGGGGAGTATACGGGAAATCTCCTACTTCATTTTGTTATGTATCTTCTGCTTCATTTTGTTATGAACCTAAAACTGCTCTAAAAATTAACTCTATTTTAAAAAATACATCCAATGATTAACAGAAGTTATCTCTGGGTGATAGGATTAGCCTGATGTTTATTTTTTGGATTGTCGATGTGTTATCAAAATGCATATAGGAGCACCTGGCTGGCTCAGTGGTTGAGTGTCTGCCTTTGGCTCAGGGCATGATCCCGAGGTCCTGGGATCAAGTCCTGCATTAGACTCCCCGCAGAGAGCCTGCTTCTCCTTCTGCCTATGTCTCTGCCTCTCTGTGCATGTCTCTCATGAATAAATAAATAAAATCTTTTTAAAAATGCATATTATGAATTTATATATTAATGAGTTCTGTTTAAATTAAATTAACCAAGATAATTTAGAAGATACCTTGATTGGCAAGTATGCCATATTTTGATTGGCAGGTTCAGTTGGTAAACACTAGTGGTCCAAGGGGCCACATAGGTCTCTCAGAACAAGGAAAAAATTACCCTTAGCAAGTGAGAGTAGAAAGATCCCACACAGGAGAGCACAGGTGAGCTACACGAAGATGTGAAATATATCATGAGATGGCTTGTAAGCAGACTGTTGGGCTTGGCGGCAATCCAGTTCCACTCTAAGAAACTATAACCAGCATACAATTTCAGAGAACAAAGAAGGAATGTATTTATCCCTTAGAAACCTAAAACCAGTCCCTTATTCCCTACCTGGCCTGATGGAGGCTGTGTGAATCAAAAGGGATCCTATCATACCTAGATAAGAGGTGGACAGGAAAATGTAAATTGGTGTTGCCCTCTCTCCACGTAGGTCTGCCTACCTGGAAAGTATATGGTGACATTATTCTGGCTTTCATAGATGCCTTTCTGTTTCCCTGAAATTCTGCATCCTGTATCTGCTTCCTTGTTCATTCCATGGATATTTCTGAAGGGCCTGCCACATGCCAGGAGAGGGAAAGAGAGAAATCACAGACAACTCCTAGATTTAGGGGTTCAGTGAATGGTGATCCATGAACAGAAGTGAGAAGACCTGGAGGTAAGGCATGTTTGGGCCTGGAGTGGTAAAATAAGTCTGGCTTGGAGGTGCAAAATATGAAATGTCCTTCAGGGGTGGAGGCAGCTGGATGGAGGAGCCTCGTAGGTTGGGGGAGAGGATGGAGATGGAACGAGATTTCCTGGGAGATCTGTCAGGATTCTTGGTTTCCTAAGCCTGCTGAGATCTGGGTTCCCAGTCAGTATTCAAGTTCTGAACCCTAATGACTGAGGACCTGCCCTGCCCTGTCTCCTAGCTGAGCTCAGCTCTTTGGGTTGTTGGGAGAATGCTAAACTTATAGAGTACAGCAGAGGGCGCTGTGAAACTAAACTGCTCCTAAGGCCCGGCGAAGGTTTATGATGTACTGGGCCAATTTTAGCTTTTAGTATATTAAAATATTAAAATAATTAAGAAGGAGTCTATATCATATCTTGGCTAGTAACTTAAATCGGACTCCGTATAATATTTTACCTTGAAATAGCACTAAATTTGTCCTGAAATACAAATAATGCAATTCACAAAAATTAACAAATGGATGATTTAAGCGATATAGTTTATGACTTATAAGGTTTCTTTAAATTGACAATGAGTAGATAAGAGCTATTATTTCAGGAAGGGTATATCATGTCTAATTATATGCAGAGTAAAATTCTGATTAAGTATTCTTTGAGCAAGAGTTAAGAATAGATAAATATGGACACTAATTGCACTAAATATGTTCATTGACAAGAGATATTAGCAACTTTTCCCTCCTCCCCCAGTCAGGTGTGAAGTAGTTCTGATGATTCGTATTTCTTGTGGGCTTAAGTGAAATTAAACCAAAGGAAAACAAAGGAAAAAAGTAGTAAACGTGTGCAATTCAAAATTTAAAAATAAATATTTCTTCATTCACTTCGCAGCTTTCTGTAGGATTAAATGAGATAGTCCACTAGTCTTTGTAAAACACTGCACACAGCCTGGCACAAAGCAGGCAGTCAATAAACACTAGTTCTTTTCTTCTTTTGTTCCCTTTATTGAATTCTCTTCTCAATTTGCTTCGTGTAAAAATATTGTGTTTCCCACATAGATTAGTAACATTAAATATCATTCTCTGTTATTGATTTGGGATGTTAGGAATGCAAAAGATAAAACGGGTGGAGGCTCGTGGCAGTTAGAAAGTAAACTTACGATTGAGAAATCACTCTGTGGGTTTCTTGTTGGTGTTTGCTTTTGATAATGTGCAATTATAGAAATTTACAAAGATCCTTTTAAGTGGGCAATGTTCTGCTTTCAGAGCCAGTTTGCTCAGGCATAGATCTACTCAGAGACTGACTGTCGCCTCACTATTGAATTAGAGCCATACTTTTGACAAGTATGGCAGCCACATCATCATTTTAATCACCCAATAATCCACTGTGTCTCTTTATGCTAATAAATAAAACATCCTTCGTTAAATATTTCCTAGTAAGCAATAGCCGACCTATAATCTCCACCCCTATATGTTACAAAGTAAAATGATATAATAGTAATAAAATCAAATCAAATCATGTCTAGGAGTTTTATAGACAACTAATAGCTGCGATTGCAAAGTGCACATCAGATACCAATTGAAGGGTACTTTTCTCTTTAATATAATGTACTATGCATATTTCACTAACTGTCTCATGATATCAAATGAATTTAACAAGATGATTATGTAGGTCAAATTACTTAGTAAGTTCTTTTAAGAATGGCTTTTAGACCTATTATGACTTTTAATGGTGCAATTTGTTAAATGATTGGAATTTCTAGAATCCTGCCTGCAAGTGCCTGTCAGAGATACTTGCTCTGCCCTGGTGATCTATTTTTAAAACCTACTTCTCGCTTGTGGCAATTGAAACAAAAACGACCACCGAAGAGCTACTTCTCAAAGCTCATTCCTCATTTTCAATTATTTAAACTACTTCTTTATCACCAGATTGTAATTTGAATATTCTCCTTTCAAATAGCCTTCTGACCAAATTTCTTTCAACTTGATATGAAGATGTCCCAAGAGTTCTTTTTTCCCCCAAAATATTAAATGTGGCCTGCTTTATTTATCTTAAGAATCATATACAAATTAAATATTACCAAAGTTTAAACTTTTAAAAACGGTGGATAGTTCTGTAATTGTACATCTGTGATGGTAAATTTAAGGGAACAACTAATGAAATATGACTAAATATTAAGTCTTGGGACATGGAGATCTTTGTCTATGTTCTCTTTCAGTATTTTGTAGGTAGTTCAGTTCAGTTTAAGAAAGCCCACTATTTGAGATGCCTGGGTAGCTCAGGTGGTTAAGCATCCAACTCTTGGTTTCAGCTTCGGTCATGATCTCAGGGTCATGGGATTGAGCGCCATGCCATGCGTGCTGTGTAGGGTTCCCCACTCAGTGGGGAGTCTGCTTGAAATTCTCTCCCTCTGCTGCTCCCTCCCCACCCTCTCTCCCTCTCCCTCTCCCCCCTCCTCCCACTCATGTAAGCTCTCTATCTAAAATAAATAAATCTTCAAGCTAAGTTTTTTTTAAAAATGCACATTGAAAATCACATATATTTCATATGTTTAAAACTATTTTACAAAGTATTTGAAAATATCTCAATGTAACAATTAGTCTCAGAAGTTAACATCCTTTAAAAATGAATCTTCTGTCTTTGGTTTCTACGCACTTCACATGGAAATTCCTCTAAAACTCCAAATAGCCTTAAAATCTTAGTGCTTCCTAGTAATTCTGATCAATAACAGAAAGCTTCACATCCCCAAGTTGGACATTCTTCTTACCATAGAGCAGAGTGTATTCTGGAGCAGAAGGTCCAGATCCAGCTGGACGCTAGTGATTCTGTTCTTTCTCCACCCCTGGACTCACAAGGTGACCCTGGATGAGAATCCCTCGGCCCCTAGGAGCCCATGGTCACAGCTTGGAAATGAGGCTAACAACCCTTGATTCCTACTCCTTGGAGTAGTTGGAAGGCTTAATGAGTTCATTGCACACATTTTCATTTTCTCTTTCATGCCTTCAGTGAGTCCTAGGTAGGGGGCAGAGTAAAAGCAGAATATGGAAGTCTGCTTGTATGTCTGGGTGAAAGTCACTATAGCACAGTGTTATTTAATTTTTCTACTTCTTTCAGTTCAATGGATGCAACATTCACAATCCTCTCTCAGCCCATCAACCACAAAAACTTAATTAGATATTATATCTCCTTGGTTTAAAATAGTATTTAATTTTACATAATGTGTTCAGCCAAAATATTAGGATTCCCTAAACAGAAATGTTCCCTCTATTTTTTTCCCTCGGGCTTTTATTTCAATTTTTTTTGTAGCTTTTAAAAAAATTATTCTCCTTAAAGTATGATTTCGGCAGTTTCCCTCTGTGAAACATCACTATCTCCCCCGCTACCACTACTTAATTGAAGATGTAATCCCCACTTAGTGACTGCAGCCTCCCAGATACCAAGTGTGGCAACGAGTAAATATTAACATTCCCGTTAAATGCGCACTGCCTCCTATTCCTTTCCCCCCACAAATTGTCTTCCTGCTCCTCCGAGTGTCATCTGAAGTGAGATTATATTAACTGTGCCTTATATGGGGCTTAGAGCACTGGAGTGGAAATTAATGGGCAAATATCCTGTTCGCTTACGGAGTAAATGAACACTCGATCTCTGGGCCATACCCAGGTGTTACAGAGAGGCACGGGTGAAGGGGGCACATCAACAGTGAAGAATGCCACACTATGGGCCAAAATAGCACCCTTTCCTTGCTTGATGGACAAAAAATAAAATAAAATTAAAGCAAATTTTAAAGTGAATAAAAAACCCTCAGAACACAATAGCTTAGGGCTGTATTGAATCCAGCCAAGACTAGCCTTTTCATGATCTCTCCAAAAATACATTGGCACTCTGTTTCGGTCCCTGGGAGTCTTGGTATTCGGTCAGGTCGATTTTCTGTTCCAGGACACCTCAGTTCCATCTGTGGGGTGAACACCGAGGCTGACGAGGCAGGACACCTAGGCTCCATGGGGGGTATCTGGCCTCCAGCCCAAATAACTCGAAACAGAGCCAACCAAATTCAGGTGGAAACTTTGTTGGTTCGGGAGTGATCGGTTTTCCTTCCTCTCGGTAGACGTGGAGGACTCCCTAAAGAAGCGTTTGTTTCCCAGATGACAGCAGAGGGCGCTAGAGTCTATCACACGGTGGATATGGTTGCCCCCTCCTCACTCTCACCGCAAATGTGTGACACACGAAGGTCAGGAACATCTCCATTAAAAAAAAAAACAAAAAACCAAAAACCCAACCTGCTACCGTGTCAGTTATTCGGTTTGTGTAATATGGTCTGTGAGAGCGCCTTG
The DNA here is from genome assembly GCF_003254725.2 of Canis lupus dingo. NCBI lineage: Eukaryota > Metazoa > Chordata > Mammalia > Carnivora > Canidae > Canis > Canis lupus. The sequence goes on from NC_064246.1 coordinate 41,194,444, forward strand.
CTGTGCGGACACCCTGCTTATACTCTGATCCACATGGAGGGGTCTCCAGCCCGCATGTCCCCTTCAGCATCCACACATTTGTGTGCATAGATGCACATGGATCATTTTTTTAATCAAAACTAGAAGGGAAAATTATTACATAACAACAACCTCAAGTCTACCGAGAGACCCTGTCCCGGTGATCCTAAGGGGCTCTGTGAACATCTGCTCAGCATCAATCCCCCATGAAGAAATTATTCTTATGCTCATTTGAAAGACAGGTAAACTAACGGTCCTACTGCTACAGATGACAAAAGCAGTCTCCATCAGCGAAATAATCAAGCTTGGGAGCGCAGTTAGCAAAGGCTCTCAGAGTCAGACAAGCGTTCATTTGTTATTCCAAATAGCATTTAAGGCTGACATTAGTCATGAAGGCCAAAAACCATGGTTAAAAGGCTTCTTTCCTAGAGCACCTGGGAAGCTTCCAGGCCATTAACTGTGCTTGGTGGCAGCCCAGTTTCTCCAGAAAGCATTTGTTACCGAGGAAGAGTAGGAAATGAGTCAGATCGCTTCCTGGCCCATCAAAATGCAGGAGACAGATCTAGGTGTGTCCCCAGCATGGGAATTTTACCCTTATCAGAGGGACCATCCCAGGCCTCCTATGGAGGCAGTCTGTCCTGGGGTTTCCTCTTATAAAAGGGTCTGGAAAAGATTCATTTTAGGATAAGGCTCTTTTCTGCTGTCTTCGTTTGTTGTTCCTTTGCTTTCCTTTGAGGGACTCAGAGTTTCAACATTTTGCAGACTTGGGTTTTTGACATACATAATCGTTTCTCTACAAGGCAACTCGGTGTCTTTCACGAGCACTGTTCTGTGCTACCGAGGAAAGTTCCTCTTGGTCAGGTCAGTGTTTCTCTCAGCTGCTCTCAGTTCTGCGGGCCATAGGGCATCAAGGCAAGCCAGACACCTGCCCTCACCCATGCTAGCACCTGGGGTGATGACCATGATCCAACCTTGGTCCTGGGTTTGTGACAGCCGCTGCCATCCTATCATTCTCTCACTGCACTCTTCCAGACACCCCCCACCTGGGGCATATGGGAGTCATTTTACACAGCTTCTGTGCCCTCTGGGGTGCAGGCCACTCTGGGAGAGAGTCTCAGGCCCATCTGTCTAACTATATGCCATTTCTGCCACGAATGTACTTTCTTTGTATGTCAAGTGGGAAGCAAGGCCCAGGCATCCCCTGGGACAGATTTTTCATAGCACTCTGAGTTTTCTGCTGTTCCCTTAACCATCAGCTGCCTTTTGCTCACTTTTCCTCCAACCTAGACACTTCAGCCAGCTTTGTGGACTCATTATCTTCCTCTCAAATCCTCTGCTCAGGCCCACAGTCCCACAGAGTTTAGGCTTTGAAACTCAAAAGACTTTTCTCATTCTACTGTGATATCCCTTCCCTCAGGCAAAGATGCCACCTGGTCTTATTCTGCTCTGGACTGAATAAGGGAGGGGGCGGGGAGAACAGGGGTACAAGGAAATACAGGGAGGAAAAAAGATCAGTTGAAAACCCAAAATTCTATCTTTGTCCATATACAATAAAAGCAATCAAAATATAAATAGAGAATCAGGGTTAAAGAGCATGCCATAGAGGTAAAAAAAATCAAGTCTAAAGGAAAAAAGTGTGTAACCTACCATTCACATGGCTAACATATAATTGGGCTTAGAATTTGTCTTTGAGCTTCCTGGCAGCCAAAGGGGGGAAAAGTAAAAAGGAGACACATTTTACACACTTGTTTTCAAAGCAGAGAAAATGTACAAACTCATCAAGAACAATAAAAAGGTTTTCTTTTCCTCTGGATTTCAAAAGACTTGTCACTTGGGACCTTACAGTGGCAGCCCCAGGGGAGAGAGGAGGAGGTTGACAGGGCAATCCAAAGACAAGCCTCAGGGGCAGCCGGGGTGGCTCAGTGGTTTAGCGCCCCCAGGGCATGGAGCCTGCTTCTGCCTCTGCCTGTGTCTGTGCCCCACTCTCTCTGTCTCTCATGAGTAAATAAATAAAATCAGAAAGAAAGAAAGAAAGAAGAAAGAAAGAAAGAAAGAAAGAAAGAAAGAAAGAAAGAAAGAAAGAAAGAAAGAGAAAGAAACAAGCCTCAGACTTTTATGGAGTCCTGGTGGCCCCAGACCACAAGCTTGAAGTCAGAGCAGAAAGGCTGCTTGGCTGGCTCGACATCCTGTTAGCTAGCTTTCTTGCTGGCTCTGCCTCCCCCCCCCCCCCCCCACCTTTTTTTGAGCATTTTTAAAGGAGCAAATGTTTGGAATTGATTTCAAAAATACAGGGAAAAAAGAAAAGAAAATCAGAACACTATTAAAACACCAAAAAAGAGTACAAGTAGTAAATAATTGGTTGTACTTCCCTGTCTCCCATCCCCAGCTCCCCTCTCCACAGCAGTCTTGAAACTAGCTCTTCTTTCCTTCCAAAGTCAGTCTATGCATATGTTAAGAATATTTAGCCCTTCTCACCTTTTTTTTTAAATACTTATGTAAGTTAGCATGCACCTCATTCTGTAGTTGCTTTTTCACTCTACAATCTATCTAGAGACTGTTACATATCAATCCATTTTTTAAATGGTTGCATAGTATTCAATGATATTGTTATTCCCTGTGTTATTGAGTCCATTCCCTATTGGTATTTATTTAGATTATTTACAATCGATTGCTTTTTAAAATGGTGCTGCAATTGAATTACCTTATAGGTACTTCTTTGAAACATAGAAATGGAACTATTGGATAAAGACCTCCTCGCGGAATCATTCAATTAAAGGAATGGGCATTTTAAATTAGTAACAATATTGTCAAATTATGCTACAAAAAGGCTGGACAATTAACAGTCTGCCAGCAGTAGTATGAGAATGCCTGTTTCCCATACTCTTGCCAACATAGCATAGCATCATTTTTTGTCTCGGCCAATTGGATATTATTGTCTATCTTGACTGTTGGCACCTATTTAAAGAGGAAGAAAATTAGATGCGGGAATGCTCAACAGTCAGGAGCACCTAAATTATGCAGACAGGACCAGCTATACCATGTGGGGGTGAACCACACAATGAAAATATGGTTGAAAAATTAAGTATTCCAAGATGGCAACAGTAGGGCACTAAACCAAATGCAGGACTCTTCCAAGTGTGGGGCAGTTGCACCTGCTGCAAGCCCATGAAGCTGGCTCTGCCTATAGAGAAAAAGAGAACAACGGGATGCCAAGTAATCATTAAAAATGACAAGCCCGAGATGTCCATCAGGAGAGGAAAACGTATATGAAAAAGGAAACATCAAACTGCTCTTGCACACAGCCTGTAGCTTCATGGGCATGGTTATGCTTGTGTTGATAGACATCAGATCAGACATCTCAGGAAACAGAGCTTACACACTAATGATTCCTAGTTAAATCATGTGAGCTTGCTCTGGTTAGAGGTGGAAGTTTCAGAGGGTTATGTATAGGTAACCCCATGTTGCTGTGTGCAGATTCCCCCAAAAGCAGACTGCCAGACAAAAATAGGGGTACATGTAACTATTTGGCAGTGTTCCCAGGAGACAATAGCAAGAGAGTGGGGAGACGAGACAGAAGGGGAAGTCAGCCAATGAAAGATTGTTTCATTGCCATAAGTTTCATTGCCGCACTAGTTTCCCCCTGTGGTAACTGGAGTTCAGTGTCACTGGGGACCTCTAGGAGATGGGGGAACATGCCTCTCAACCACTGGAGTACTAATCCATCAGCATCCTGCCCATGATTGGTTGAAGGCAATAAGCAATACCTCCGTGTTTGGAGGGCAACAGAGCACATGCTTCCAAGGCTAGGGAAAAAGCTCTTAGGTTGAGAGGCACAGGTGCGGACCCCAAGGAGAAGGATGACACAGCAAAGCTGTTGGTGGCCCTGTGCCCACATCCAGTCCCGTTTCTACTCACCTCTCTGTGCCCACAACTGCAGTCACTTCAAAGAGCCACCAGAAGCACAAATAAGTTTGCACCGGTGTTAGTGTTCACATAAGTAGAGGTCCAAAGGACAGAAGTGCAGTGTCATGGTCATTAGGGTGAGCATCCTCTTGCTTGGTTTCTCCTAAAGCTGAGCTTATGGCAAACATAGTCTGAGCTGCCTTAGGAATGCAAGACTCAGGAATTGCTTACTGCTGGCTGAGGATGGTGGGTGCCTGTGCTGGGGCAATGTGTGTGTGGAGGGGTGTGGGGCAGCTACACACAGGAGCAAGGAAGGAAGGAACAGCCTGGAGTCCTTGCCAGATTTCTTGTGCAATATTTTGCAAGTACTCCATAGATTACACACAGTTGGCAGGTACAGCTGTGAGGATTTTCCCTCTTTTGACAGTTTCTCTGTTGAGACAAAATGCTTGTAGTCTCCCACTAACTCAATGCTCCTATTTTGAGAGCTAGTCAACTGACCACTCCATGACTAATCCACCCTTAATAACAGCCTTTCCGTCCCCTCCACGGTACCTGCGGGCTCATTCAGGGGAAGTGTGTCATCCGCCGCAACTCCTGCAGTTCCCCAAAGGCCCACTTTTGGCAAAGGCAAGACATTCTTTGTCTTTTTCCTTAAAGGAAGAATTGGATGCTGAGATTCTATTTAAATAGTGATCTTTTTTGTTTGTTTTCACTGGAAAATCTTTCTAGGGACATTTGAGCGTTAAGCATTTTCTAAACGAATCAAATAAATAGATACACATCTTTAACGTGTGTCGGCAAGGTTGCTTTTGGAAAAGTCTTTTCACAGTTTGGATCAGCATCAGCACTGTTTGTTCTAGGAGCTGAAAACTTGGTACCATCCAAGAGTGGGCCTCCTTTGCAGAGTTATCTGCAGGCTGGTTCCCTGAAGGCCATCCGCTCTGAGTTGCCTGTCGCCTCTCTGGAGTCAGCTGGCGGTATCAAAGCCAAGACTGTATGAAGGAGGCCAGAGGGAGACAGACAGAAAGAACAGCGGGGGCAGGCGGGCAAATGCATCTGTGGTCTCGGGTATTTCTGCCAGAACCGACACGCTGCCGCCTTTTTTTTGTTGTTGTTTTTTTTTTTTACTTAAGAGTCTGTTTGGAAATGAGTGTGAGTGTATCCAGACTGCTGGCTTTCTCTTTCCTTGTTCAAAGTTCATGTTCGGGAGAGCTGGGTGATGAACCCCCCATGGACCCAGTCCACCCTCAGCTCTGGTAAGGGCTCTGTGTCAGGGTGCAGTGCCTGTGGGTGGGCTTCTCTGCAAGTGCATTTGCAGAATGGCCTATTCCACCTCCAGGAAATCATCAGCCCTGCTATTCATTCAGCAGCTAGGATGTGGGGGGTAGACAGCGGCAAAGTAGGTATTGTTATGCCCCAATCACTGGGAAGGGCGCTGTACTTCAGAGAGGTTAAGTAACTTTCCCCAGGTCACAGAACTAGCAGGTGGGATGCTGGGATTGGAACCTGCTCCAACTCATTCTTACCCCTGCCTCCCTGTCAGACTGTGACTGGAGTGCCTGCCACACCTCTCCTCTCTCTTCTCAGAGCTTTCTCACTTGGGAGGAGGTTTCTGGAGTCCGGTGCCATCCTACCTCACTCTTCTGGGAACCCCTCTTTCACAGCTTGAACCTTTAGTCCCGCTCTTAGGCTCAGCTGTAGACCCTCCTCCCTGGACCAGAGGGACTTCCCTAAAGCTCAACACCCCTCCCCATAGCATACACACCCTTGCATTGAGTCTTTCCATGCCTCAGTAGCTCACACAAATGGATGTCCCAGCTCCTAGAAAGGAATTCAACCCCCACGAATGGACCCTCACCCACTCAGCTGTCTGGCATCTTCTCCCCCTTTCACACACTGTCCTGCCTCTCTCCACTTCCTGGGGCTCAGATTTTTTTTTTTAAAGATTTTATTTATTTATGAGAGATACACAGAGAGAGGCAGAGACATAAGCATAAGGGGAAAGCAGGCTCCCCTCGGGGACTCCATCCCAGGACCCCAGGATCACGATCTGAGCCGAAGGCAGATGCTCAACCACTGAGCCACCCAGGTGTCCCCTTGGGCTCAGCTTTTCCACAGGGTCAGCCCCACCTGCACCGTCGCAGACCAGTTCTCCTCCATTTCCTTCTGTGCCCATCCTTGTACCTAAACCTCCCTGCCATCGCCACCACCCCTCCCCTGTCAATCTGCCCACCCCCCCATGTGAGTTCCCTTAGAAGGGGAGCTTTTTATTGTAATGTCTCCAGCATAGGCCACAGAGTAGAGCCCCTGGTGGGGGAGGAGGAAGTGATCTGACTTCGCTATTTTTTTTAAAGATTTTTTATTTATTTATTCATAGAGATGCAGAGAGAGAGAGAGAGAGAGGCAGAGACACAGGCAGAGGCAGAAGCAGGCTCCATGCAGAGAGCCTGACGTGGGACTCGATTCAGGGTCTCCAGGATCACGCCCTGGGCTGCAGGCGGCGCTAAACTGCTGAGCCACCGGGGCTGCCCTGACTTCGCTATTTGTGAGATGGTAACCACACCTGGAAGGGTTCTACTGATGCCCCCCCCCCCCCCCCCCCCTTGACAGCGAAGGTTTCAGCAGCAGGTTTTGATCAAGGAAGGGGCAACTGGGAGATGTCACTAGGAAGGTAAAAGACTGGGAGGGCATTACGGTTGGAAGAAAGACAAAGGAAACTGAACTGATTCTAAATGGCGCAAAGTACATTTTCAAACTTCCTGTCATAACATTGCCTTCCTGTGCCTGGCTTACCTACTTGTCCAAGGTGACCCTGGGGCCAGGCAGGGACTTTTCTCCAGGTAATCTTCCAGGCTTCTGTCCTTTCTGCTCTCTTGTCATCTGCATTGAAACTGGCCTTGTGGGATCCCTGGGTGGTGCAGTGGTTTAGCGCCTGCCTTTGGCCCAGGGTGCGATCCTGGAGACCCGGGATCGAATCCCACATCGGGCTCCCGGTGCATGGAGCCTGCTTCTCCCTCTGCCTGTGTCTCTGCCTCTCTCTCTCTCCCTGTGTGACTATCATAAATGAATAAAAATTAAAAAAAAAAAAAAGGAAACTGGCCTTGTGTCTTCCAGCAGCCCCCCATCCCCACTCCACACACTCAGCACTGCAACCCATCCAGACCTAACATGTATCTAAATTTACTCATTACTGGAAAAGCTATTGGTGTTGACGTGTAGGAACATCCATTTTAATTATGGAAAGGGACCTCCTTATCAATTATTTAGAGCCCACAGAAAATAATACACTGAAAATAAGAGAGAAAAATTAGCTTTGTCTTATGCCTCGAAAATTTGACATGGAGGCTGTCATGGTACATGCACACACCCCTAAACTACACACACACACACACACACACACACCACACACACAGAAACAAACACTGCGGTCCATTCCATTCTCCAGATTCTAACACTGCTATCTTTTTAAAATGGATAAAACAACAGAAATTAAGATGTTGGCTGTTTGAGAAAAGCCATTGAAAAACAAAATAATATCATGAGTTGGCATAATGAATTTTCAAAGAATATTTAGCTGAAGTAACTGATACCCCTCTGAACTCATCACATCAGTCTGCAGAGCTAGTCAAAACAAAGTGAAAGATTGGAGATAATTATCCAAGTAATTTAGGGTAAAACTACCTTCTGAAGCATCCCACTAACTGAGATAAGAAGGTTTTCCCTAGGCATTCATCCCTTAGGGTTGCTTAGTTTAAAAAGTGTCCTCACGCGTTGCTCATATAACAGCCATTTTATCTCATAAACATTTTAGGTTCAGTGTGTCCATTCTGGCTTCTGATAATTGCAGGAAAAGGCAGTAAGTTTTGAAAACTTAAAAAAATTGAGGGCTGAGATCTTAGTGAGTTGCTCTCATTTTCAAGGCACGGTGCTGGGCTTCAGCAGAAATAAAGGCCAAGTCGGACCCTGCTCAGCCTCCAGTTTTGTCTTTTGATGTCTTACCTTTTCCATGTTTCATCATTTTTAGTTTTTTGTTTTTTTAAATCTTGGTGTCCTATGTGTTAAAAAATTTTTAAAAAAACTTTGAGCCATATAAACTAAAAAAAAGGTTTTGATGGCAGGACTATGGGTCACTTTCTTTTACCCTCACTACTCTCATATTTCTTAGACATTATTGTAACTTTTGACTTAATTCAAAGCATTTATCTTCCAGAAATCTTTAATTTTTTGGAAATAACCATGCAATTCAGTACGAAATGAAAGCCGCCTACCACTCCAGCATTCTTTCCTTGGCAAATCCTTTCAGACTTTCATCCTATGCCTATGTGAGGTACACCAGAAGGTATGTTTTTTTACTGAGTTGTCATATACACAGGATTTTGCAACTAAATTGTTTTACTTAATAATGCATCGTGGACATCTTTCCATACTAGTGGCTATTAATTTCTCCCATTCTTTTTTCGTCATGATTTCATTTATTTATCGAGAGAGAGAGAGAGACAGAGCATGAGCATGAGCAGGGGGAGGGCAGAAGGAGAGGGAGAAGGAGACTCCGTGCTGAGTTTAGAGCCCACACTCCGTGCTGAGCAGGGAGTCCAATGCAGGGCTCAATCCCAGGACCCTGAGCCGCCGAAGGCAGACGCTTAACTGACTGACCCACCCATTTGCCTAATTTCCCCCACTCTTTTGATGGTTGCCTTTTATTCCATAGTATGAATGATGTTATTTTATGTGACCAGTGATGGGCATATGGCTATTCCAGCATTTCCTTCCTGCAACCACTGCTGTGATGAACACGCAGGTATGTGGAGGTTGGGACATCTATGCTGGTATTCCTTAAGTAAGCTGGTATTCCTTTTTTTTTTTTTTTCAATTGAGGTGAAATTCACATAACATATAGTTAACTGTTTTCATCTGGGCACAGCATTTAGTGTATTCCCAATATTGTGCAACCACCACCTTGCTCTGGTTTTAGAACTTTTCATCACTCCAGAAAAACATTCCTAACCCATTAAGTAATCACTCACAATCCCTCCCTTCCCCTGTCCCTGGCTACCACTGATCTATCTTCTGTCTCTATGGATTTACCTTTTCTGGACATTTCATATAAATGGAATGAATCAGGGCAGCCCCAGTGGCGCAGCGGTTTAGCGCCGCCTGCAGCCAGGGCGTGATCCTGGAGACCCTGGATCAAGTCCCACGTCAGGCTCTGCATGGAGCCTGCTTTTCCCTCTGCCTGTGTCTCTGCCTCTCATTCTCTCTCTGTGTTTCTATGAATAAAAAAATAAAATATTTAAAAAAATAAATGGAATGAATCATACAATATGTAATCTTTCATGCCTGACTTTTTTTAAAAAGATTATTTATTTATTTATTCATGAGAGACACAGAGAGAGATAGAGAGAGAGAGAAAGAGAGGCAGAGACATAGGCAGAGGGAGAAGCAGGCTCCATGCAGGGAGCCTGACATGGGACTCGATCCCAGGTATCCAGGATCACACCCTGGGCTGAAGGCGGTGCTAAACCACTGGGCCACCGGGCTGCCCTGCCTGACTTCTTTAATTTAGCATAGTGTTTTGGAGGTTCATCTCGGTTGTAGGATGTATGGGCACTTCCTTCCTTTTGATGGCTGGATAATATTCCATTGTGAGTATAGACCATCATTTGTTCAATCCATTCATCTACTGAAGGACCAAAATCCCTTCTCAGAGGGAACAGCTGAGAAGAGCAAGGGGTTTGGCTGAGCCTCAGACACTGGCACTGGTCTCAGACATTGTTTCTTTTTCTTGATGGAGCCCAGGCTGTATTGATTGCTGCATATCATGGAGAACTTTTGTCCAAGAACTTTTGTTGTTTTTGTTTTTGTTTTTCTGTTTTTCTCTTTTAACCAAGAGTAGGATAAAAGAATCATTGGCCTGCAAGTGCTTCATCATACAGAGTTGCTCAAATTGGAGGGAATGTTATAAAACTGGCTTGGTCAAGTTTTTATTATGTGTGCTAGAAAAGAACCAGCTCACCCTACAAAGGATTCCTGCTGCTCCTAGACCTGGCCCTTCAGGGCTGGAAAATGGGGCCCTAGAAACAGCCTCTTATACTTCAGCCAGGGTTGTGTGGACTCGGTGGCAGGGAGGGGGATGGGTGAAGTTTCCCTAAACTTCAATAGAATGTATCTATCTAGGGTCAGTATTTCTCCTAAGCACTACAAATAGAAGTTGTATGCATCTCTCCTTCTCACTTCATTTTTTTCCCTGGTCCCCTAAATCTGTTTAAAAAGCCTATTCTGTGCCAGGCACAGAGGATCTAAAGGAGGTAAGAAATGACTCCTGCCCTTATGTCACAGAAGGGAAGACGAGCACATAAAGGAATAGTGCTGTTCCTTTGGGGCAACAGGACAGAGGAAGGATGAGCGCACACCAACTCATCCAGATAAAAATGGAAGCATCCAATTGCTTGGATGTCCATTTGATTGACATCAAATACACAAAGGTGCAGAGGAATAATGGGGTTGCTCACCTCTCTCACCTTGGTACCGCCTCACCAGAGTCAGCGTGCGACGTTTCCAATGACCTGGGTTCAAGTTCTGCTCTGCTCCCTCAGGTGAGGGCCTTACCCTTCCAAGGGCTTTACTCTCTTACCCCCAAAATGAGGCTAATGCTAGCTGTCCAGTGCAGAGGTTAAATATATGTAAGCAAATGGCACACACCACTCAGTGGATATCATCCATCCTTTTCCTAGTTCCACATTGATCCGTGTATCCCAGAGCTCATGAGCTACCAGCATCCAGTCTCTCACAGTCCTATTCCCTAAAGACAACGGTGCCCCAGGCAATGTCCCCGAAGGGCCCCAGGCTGGCCTGTATTCCTCTCCTACTATGCAGAAAACTTGGTGTCTTTCAAGTTAGAATTGGCATTCAGAACCCATCCTATTCAGTTCCCAGCAAACTCCCTTTAAGAGCAGAGCCCCTCACCTCCGGCCAGTGCTCCCGGGAGCCCCTGGCAGTTTCTGAGAATCACCCAAGCCTGGCCTCCCACAAGAGGGTTGTCCTCTCCTGACAAATTGAGCCCGAAGCTGTTAAGATCTCTTCTGTTCGAACTTTTTAACGGCGTCATAAATCTTTTATTAACATTTGGTATTATACTAATTAAAACTGTTCTCTGTATGTATTATTAATTTCCCTAGCACTTCTTGCTGGGGTGACGTTTTTAGCCAGCTAAGCAGAATGTAGCACAGTAAATAAGAAGAAACTCATTTCCAGACAATTAGCCTTGCAGAAAAATAAGTTGGTTAATGGAAGGCATGATGATTACAAATTTTACCTAAATAAACAGGGTATCTTAATGGTAACTCTTCAAGCTAAGTAAACAGATTGGGGTGGTAATGTCCTAAGCAATACTTAAATGTAACAGTTTAATAAATTGGTAAATTACTCATTTCATCTTAGAACAAAATGGTAATACTGTAGTAATAACCTAGTATATATTCCGTAAATATGAAGCATTATCACTTTAGCTCTGTAGAAATCACCACAGTGATATGTCAGCATTGATCTAAAACTGCAGCATTTTATCTCAAGTTTATTACCCATTTTTGAGAATCGCTGAGATTTTCAGAGCATAATGGCAATAAAAGAAGAATTTAAAAAGCGCTTTAATGTGCATAAGTTAATCAGAGGTATCCTCGGGGGGAAAAGGAAATTTGGTAAAACATGAATTATAAGCATCATTTAAACTTACTTTGGACACTAGAGATAATAAATGGCACCATAATTTAGAAATAGCTTTTAACATCAATGACGGTAAGTACCACTTTACTGTTCATAAGAATTGCAGAGCAATGGTGCTGAGGCCAATTTTATTAGCCATTTTTTTCTTTATAAAAGCAATCCAGCCCTTTCCACAACCGAGGAGACAGGAACGAGAGTTACGTGCTAATATGCAAAATGCATTTAAGTTTTTTGAAATAGAGAGTAATAAATTGTGCCAAAAGATAGAGTCTGGAGACAAATGAATGATCATTTAAAAAGAATAAGGCGCTCTCAGAGTTTACATATTTGGAGAAACTTGATAAAAAAAAAAAAAAGCCAACAAATTGTTCATACATTTTCCCATTTGCCAAAGCATGCGGGTGTGCTTTCAAATCCAAGAGATGAAGCCATAAATCCCAGCGATTGGGAGATGCCGCAACAGAAATATATTTTTATAAATTGTTGCCATTGACAAATCATTTTTAAAATATATAAAGTGCAGGTTCAACTTTCTCTTCAGGGTGCCCTTCCTGCAGAGGAGCCTCAGTCTCTGACCTCTGCTCACCAAGCACAGCCCAACGGGGTGGGGTTGCTGGCTGCCACTCATTTCAAGCCGTGCAGCTCAAGCTGTGGGTGGGACAGAAGCCAGGACTCACTGAACCACCTACTAAGTGCAGTGCCCAGTGTTCTGAACCTTATGGGGCCCAGGAGAAGCTTGTCTGGTACAGCGCAAGGTGAGGTTGGCCAAACCTGGCTTATGTGGAAGACAAATCCAAGATGTCAGCCCAGACTGTGACCTTCAGGATTTAGTAACTCTAGGCTCAAGGTCTTTAGCTTTTTATCTGATGAATTTGAGGAAAAGTAAAACAATACCCCATACTTGATCTTTAAGTCTTAGATACAAATGTGTAACACAGATACCCCCTGCCCTGCTTTTGCACACGAAGGTATAAAGGGCCTGGGAGGTCTTCATCTAAAGCAGCTCCTTCTGGAGGAGGCTGGGGATGGGGCCAATAGTACAGCGGGGAAGGAAGCAAGGAGAGGAGAGAGGAGGAGCCAAAGGCAGTGAGGACAGCACCCAGCAAGGCTCTTTGCAGTGTACTGGAAGGCAGAGAGCAGGCCTGCAGACCTTTTGTCCATCCCAACCCTGGTTTATCTATTTATGTTCATCTCACCTCCAGACACTTCATCACTGGCTGCTCACAATATATCACTGACATCCCCTCCCTCAGAAAGAGTCAGGAAATAGCCAGTTTGCCCAGCCTCCTTGTGGGAAAAGCCACAAGGCTTCTCATATTTCATGTGAGAACTACACCTTCCATAACCATGGCTATCTCATCTCCGTAGAGTATTCCAACTTTGGTTGAAGACCTCAGCTTCTGAAACAGAGTAGAACATCCTGGGCTAGTAAATAGAGAACTGCCCTAGTTAGACAGCTATGTGACCTTGGACAAATACACTTTCAAGTCATCGAGCCTTAGTTTTTCATCTGCAAAGTGGGGTTTCAAAACTGTTTTAAAAGATGATTGTGAGGGGGCAACCCAGGTGGCTCAGCAGTTTGGCGCCGCCTTCGGTCCAGGGCGTGATCCTGGAGGCCTCGGGATCGAGTCCCGCATCGGGCTCCCTGCATGGAGCCTGCTTCTCCCTCTGCCTGTGTCTCTGCCTCTCTCTCTCTCTCTCTCTCTCTCTCTCTCTCTCGCTGTCTCTCTTGTGTAAATAAATAAAATCTTTAAAAAAAAAGATGATTGTGAGGATTGCATGAAAAATTATAAGTGATGCCCTGAGTACAGTGCTTTAGTATGTGGTAGGCGCTCAGCATAGACAGGGTTTCTCACTGCTGCGGAGTCCAATCATCTGGATTCCAATACACATCCTGTTGGATGTTGGTAAGTTATTTAACATCTCCCAGCTCAAATTTCTCATCGTCAAAATGGGATCTACTTTTGAGGTCTGTTTTAAGAGTTAAATTGTGTAAAATGCTTAGTTCACTGTCTGACCCACAGATGTTCTGGAAACACTCCTTACTGTTATTATTTGACTGAGCAGTTGCAGTGTGCCACACATCAGCAATCCAAGTAAATTGAAGCCCAGAAGGCAGCAGAGAACCTCTGGTGACTCTTACTTAGAATAATCTAAATCTTCACCAGTCTAGAAGATTCTCTATGGGGAAGATAAGGCACAGACTGAGTCAGAGCTCTAAACTCTGCCATAACTGGGCTTGAATTCTAGCTCCATCACTTAACGTCTGACCCTGAGCAAGCGACTCATCTTCTCTGAGTTTGCTTTCTTCTCTCTAGGAGAACAAGAACAATTTTACCCTGTGAAAATTCATCTACCGCTGATAATAAGTATAGTAAATGTACCACAGTGCTTATTGTGCATCAGGCTCCTGGTGAAATGCTCAATGGATTGTGTCATTTAATCCTCAAACAACCTTGTGAGGAAGATCTACCCTTACAAAGCACAGATGACGACACTGAAGCTCAGAGATGCAAGGTGACTCGTTCAAGGCCACACAGCTGGTAAGTGGTAAAACTAGGATTTTAACCTAGGCCAGTTAAAACTCCATACCTGCTGTGGGCATCTTGGTACAGGAGGCAAACCACATACGAGTGCCACCCCTCTTCCTTGATCGGAAGTCGTCAGGATCTGGCAGCTGACTGGTATACCATGGCTCATCCGCACCCATGGGGGGCTCATTAGAGACTGTTGGTTAGCCTGGGCTTGGGGAGAGGGCAGTGGAAGACTGCTGAATCCCTTAAGTGGAAGACCCAATGCCTTCCAACCACCTTTAGGGGGCTCCAAAGAGAAATAACAGTTTACGACACTCTTGCAAATACAACCCAGGATATTCTGGTTTGTATCTGCAGTTGTTTGAGGATCATAATTTTCAAACCAGCCAGAATTCCCTCTGACAGTCATGAAGACGTTGGCTTTAACAACAAGGAGGTTTGAGGGATCTTTTTTGGTAAAAGTCAACGAGCCAGACTCAGTCCACTTGGGTTAAAGTCCTGGCGTCAGAGGATTTGGGGATGTTGCGTCACACTATGCACAGTCTCAGTTTCCTCATCTGTAAATGGGGATTACAGTAGTCCCTATCTCCTAGGGTCCTTATAAGGATTACACGAGAGTGTGCAGGTGTTCTCAGCAAATGGTAGCTGCTGGGCCCTCTCAGCCTGTCCATCATGGGAGAGTACAGGTGGCTGCAGCTCTGCAGGGACTCCAGGTGCTAGAGACTGGGTGGGTGTAGGGCCTCACCCCTGCTCAGGGTGTCCCGACCCACCCCCTGCAACAAACTTACTTGAAACTAGAGTCATTAATAAAGGTGACCCCTCCCAGGGCCCTTTCCCTGCTTCTTCCCTTCTTCCTGGAGTTGGGTTTCCTCTCAGCTCTCTCCACCCCCTCCTCCCTAGTCCCATTACTTCCTAGGAACAAAAGTGTGCCAGCTGTGGCGCCCCAGACAGCAGATGCGAGCGCCGCCGTGCTGTTTAGCATACTGGATATTCAAGGGTGCCCCTCTGAGCCCACACCGCGTTCTACAGCCCCAGGGGCTCAGCCGGTCTTGTCTATTAGTACCCATGAGGGCAGACCTTCGCAAGAGGGTTGCGTCTTTTCCTGGAGCATACCGCATTTTCCTGCTGGCTGCATCTCTGTCGGCAGGAGGAAGGAGTGAATTTTTCCTGGGTGGGGGATGAAGGAGGCAAAGGGTGGGCTGCCATCCCGGAGTCCAGGCCTTCCGGAGTCTCAGGGCATCCCGGATAAATCCATCGATCAATAAGGATTGATAGCAAAGCCCATACATTCCAGGTAGCCGGCCCCCGTGGGGGGCTGGCTTCTCTAACATGGGGGAGTCTGGGTCAGCACAAATGTCTCTAATGACCCTGTGGCGGGTGGAGCTTTAACAGGCTGCGATCTGTGGCCGGGTGGCAACACAGCCAGCTGGGCAGGCAGCCAGGAGTTCTGAATCCAGAGCAGAGTTCCGGCGGCGCGAGGTGAGCCTGGGCGAGTCTCCTGCTTTTCCTGCTCCTGTTTCCTTATTTGTAGAGTGGAAACACAGGACTGTTCTGGGATATCAGTGGGATGTTGGAAGGTGTTAAAACCTCCGATCAAATATTCCGTTCAAATGTGTTTTTTCGTCTTCCACCCCACCCCCTCTCCACACCAATTGGGAGAGGAGTTTAATAACTAACTCACTAATTGGCAGCTGGGCTCACTAATCTGACACTTAAGGAGAACAACTTTATCGGATCATTTTAAGTGAGAGTCAGATATGGCCACTGATCTCAAGGTAACACCAGATACTGACTCGTCTAACCCCACCAAGCCAAGCCCAAATTCCGGGATGAATTCTCTGCCAACGACTCCACCTTTAGCGGTGACAGGAGAAATGACCTCAATTGGGGGACACTGCCTTATTTCTGCCCTTTCCTCTCCAAGAGCGACACCTCCGATTAAACACCTATGTTCTTAGTAGGCATCTAATTAGATTTCTTACCCATAAATATATTTTTAAATGCTTTTATTCTCAACAGCTGATAATCAGCTGTACCATAAGCCACGGGTTTTTATTCCTCCTGAAAGAGTCCTTAATGACTACATAGCCCTAATTTCACAGATGCGGAAACCAAAGCACAGAGAGTCGAAGCCGCTCGCTCAGGCCCAGACAGAAAGGGAGGGACGGAGCCCAGCGGAGAACTTGGTCCAGCCGGCGCCCGGATGGCGAGAGGGAAGGCACCGAGCCCTGTGGCAGGCGCGCGAGGAAATTTTGCAAGTTTCGGAACCACGAGAAAGTGTGCGACTGGGTCTGGGCGTCGCAGAGAGGAGATGCTCGAAAACAGAGCGAACGCTTGCCAGTGTGGGGCCTCACCGCTCGGCGCGTGTCGCCCAGGAAGCCCGCCTTAGGTGTGGAGAAGCCCTCGCCGGTCCAGGCTGCGGCGCCTCCCCGCGCCGGGGCTCCGCGTCCTAGCGGCGCCCAGGCCCAGGCCCAGGCCCAGGCCCAGCCGAGCTTTCGGCGAAGGCGCCCAGGAACCGTCGGCGCTGCGGCGGCCGAGGCCCGCTTCTGGGCCCGGCGGTGTCGGCGTCGGCGTCGGCGGGAGCTTGGAGGCCGCCTGCGAGGCCCCGACCCGCAGCGCCCGGCCCGACCGCCGCCCACCTGGCCGCGCGGCTTGGGCAGCACCGCCCCAGCACCCGCCCCAGCACCCGCCCCAGCACCGCCCCAGGACCCACCAAGGCGCCGCGGGCCTCGGCCGGCCCTGGACGAGGCCCCGTCCTCCGGCCGCGGGTTTTCGAGAAGCGCCGCGGGCAAGAGGAAGTTGCCCAGCCCGGGGCGCTGCGGGGCCTCGGGAGTCCCCCCGCCGAGCTGGGGTGGCCGCGGCGGGGTCCCGGCTCCCGCGGCGAGGGCAAAGGCGCCGGCTGCGGAGGCCCAGCCCAGGCGGCAGGGTCCTTCGGGCCCTCTGACGGCCGCGGGGCTCGCGTCTGCGCGGCTGCAGGTGCACCCTAGGCCGCCTCCAAGTCCCCCTTTCCTTCCAAGTATTAGAGAGAGCGCCTGGTTTGGGGGTCGAGAGCGCGGGTCTGCTGCAGCCGCGCGACCCAGAGCTAATTCCTCAACTTCTTTCAGCCTTCCTTTTTCCAACTGCAAAGTGGCGCGGGCCGTCCGAACCCCCAAAGAACTGTGTGGGTCATCGCGAACCACAGAGGGCCAAGCTCGCCGTCCCCGGCGGCGCGGGACAGGTTGTGCTGAAGGGGAATCGTGCCGCTGGAGGGAAGCGAGCAGCCGGCCCAGAGCTAGTGTCTCTTCCAGCGCGGACGTGTGTGCACCTCAGTCTGTCTCTCTGAGCCGTGTCCCCCCACACTCTCCCGGCTTTGGAGCCTCCCGGGGAAAGCTGGGCGCTGCCTAACTCCTCGCCCCTCTTGGCCGCCGCTGCCGCGGGGCTCAGACCTCCCTGCCTGGTGGACCCCCCAAACCAGCGCACAAGGAGAGCCCGCGAGGACAGTGGGCGCAGGCCGACTCTTGCCTCCCAGGCTTGCATCTGTAAAATGGGCGCGGCTTTAGAGACGCTGGGACCAGGCTAGGGAGGCCTTGGGGAAGGGCAGCGAGTCGGTCTTCAGCCTTCCCCCAAGGCCTGCTGCTCCTCGAGGGTGGGGCTGGGCGTCCACTCGCACCCACTGCCTCTGGAGCCTCTGCCGCTAACCCCCGCAGAGGTGGGGCCTAATGCTGGAAGCCGATTTCCAAAAAAGCGTCCATGTGGGTTTCCCTGGCTACTCCGGATTCACTTGCCCCTACACGCAGCCCTAGGGGCGGCTGCCTGGTCTGGATATTGCTGCCCCAAGACTACGCCTTACAGCCGGCCAGAGGGTGGGGAGTGGGAGCTGTGACCCTAACAGGGCGTCCTGGGGCCCTAGTCTGGCACAGCCACAGTGGAGACCAGGCTGCGCCCATGGGGCGAGGAGGGGGTTTGGCCCTAAACACCCTTGCATCCCCCAGCATTCTGTCCTACCCGCTGGGGGCGCCCCCACTGCTCCTGGTGGCTGTGGGGGAGATACAGTTTCCACCGGCCCCATACGAGTGGGCTCAGCCCCCTAACTCAGAGGCACTCTTAGTCTCTGGCTGGGCAAGGCTTGTTGGGGCAAAGCTCTCCGAGAGGGCGAAAGCCCCAGAAGCACCCGGTGGGGAAAAAGACTGACGTCCCTGACAGCCCGAGCAACACTCGGTAGGTCCCCATCCCCTGGCCTGGCCCAGCGCCGGCAGAGGCGGGCTTCTGGGTCACAGAACTTTTGCCCGAAGCGAGGCACCAAAGAGAAAGAAAAAGACGTGTGTGCGATCCCCAAAAAGGCCCACGAATTGAGGGTGATCCTGGCAAAACGACAAAAACAATTTAGAAAAACAAAACCACTATGCCTTGTTATAGAGAAAAAGAGAAAAACAGTGAGGGAAGTTGGGAAGCGACGCCCGTCCCTGGGGAAGGGGCGGCTTGGCCAGCAGAGGACAGAGGGTCGTTCCTAGAGGCTCGAGTCCCCAGCGCGAGGGCCAAAGTTCCCCATCCCGGTGGGGGCGGTGGGGGGGGCGGTCATCACGCTTCCCAGCGGAGAAAACAAGCATTTCAGGAAACCACCCGCCGAGGAGACCCAAGGTCTGCGTCCCCCTAGTCCCTCTCTGGGGGTGCCAGGCGAGCAGGGCTTGGAGGGGGAGGCGAAGGCTGCAACCGTGGGAGCACCGGTGGCGTTTCTTAGACTCCCTCCCCTTTCTCGAGCCCTGCCGGTGTAGACAATCCCGTAGCCCGCGTACAACGAAGGCGCCCGAACACCCGCGCCCGCAGGGTGGCGCTTGGCCCGGGGAGTCGGGGTGGGGGGTGGGGAGGCGGTGTACCGGGGCCGGGGGCGGCTCTAGGGCCTGTGGGGCGGCCCCAGAACCGTTTCGCCCCAGGGAGCTAACGGGAGCCGGGTCAGGAGGAGGGGACGGAGGCCAGCGGGGAGTGGCAGGGACAGGCACCGAGGAAGTTGGAAGCGGAGAGATTCAGAGGCCAGAGAAAGAAAACAGGAAGGACAAAAGGAGAGGAGGCAAGGAGGAAGAGAGGCAGGAAAGGAAACCTGGGGAGAGGGACAGAGGACGGGAGACTCAGAAATGGAGAGAGGAGGGGGGCAGGATGCGACAAAAAAAGAGTCGGGAAAAACTAAAAGCAATAGTGAACGAACTATAGAGGGAAACAAAAAACTGTAAAAAAAAAAAAAAAGTAAGTTATAGTCACACGGAGGCCGAGAGTCACGAGTAGAGTAGAAAATAGAGAACATCGTACAGAGAAAGAAGTGGAGCGGCCGGAAGTAAGAAAAAATTTAAAAGACCGAATAAAAGGAAAACAAAAATGAGGGAGCAAGAGGAAACGTTCACGAGCGCTTCGAAGCCGTTTGTCGGCAGGGACCACCCACCGCCCATCCTGGTCCCGAAACTCGCAGCTTCCGGGCCCAGGGAAAGCTGCGGGACCGGGCCTCGCGGCTGTCACACCTGGGCTCGGCGGTCCAGGCTTCCCAGGAGCCCCGCCCCTCTCCTGCCTAGTGACGCCGCCAGGCCAGGCTGCCGTGACGTTGCATGACGTCACGCCCCACCTGCGGCCCCACGTAGCCCAAAAGGGTGCGAGCGTTCTGGGTTTGGCTCGGCGCTTACTCCTCAGCCAGCCAGCGCCTGGAGCCCCAGGACGCGCCCCGGTTCCGTGCACTCAGCCCGCCACGGTGCGCCCGGGGCCCCTAGTGCCAGTCCTTGGGGTCGCCCAGGGCCTGAGGCCTCACTGGAAGAAGGAGGTCAGGGGGTTGGCGGGGAGGGCTCCGAGTTCCTAGAAGTCCGAGGTCCCGGTGCCTTTCGCCCCCTAGGTGGGCCCGCGACGACCTAGGTACCCGCCAGGGGGCCTTTCATCCCCGGCCCTGCCCGGCGCCGACCTTCGACCCCTGGGCGTCGAGGGCCCTGCCCCGGCCCGCCCCACCCCGCCGGCGCCCAGACGGCCCACGGCCGGCACGCACTGACCTGCACCGCGGATCCTCCCCGGGCCCCGGCCGCGGTTGGAGCTGAGGCGAAAACCGACGAAGCTTGGAGATGTGGACGCGCCCCTGCAACGCCGCGGCTCGGCCTCCACCGCCGAAGGGGTTGGGGCGCGGGGCCGGGCTCGCCGAGCATTATTGGAACGAAAACGAAATAAAAGCGGCGTTAAGTGAAATAGCTAACTTTTTTATTAAATAAAACGACTTAAATAAAAGGAACGGAAAAGGAGAGGAGTGGACCCAGCGCAAACGCAGGGTGCCCCAGCCCTGGCGCTCCCCCCAGCCACCTGGTCGGCCGCCCCTCCTCCAGCGGCCCCCGCGGGGGAAGCAGGTGGCCGGTTTCTAAAGAAAAAAGCCAAAACTTCTTTTTTTATTATTTACACGTTTGGGCAAAAGTACAAAGTATAATACAGGCGCCCGGCCCGGGGGGGTGCGGGCGAGGGGCGGAGAAACGTAAGGCGCTTTCTTTGTCAGGCCCGGCCTGGGGCGGGACTGGGCGCGGGGCGGGGGCTCGGATTGTGCAGCCGCGCGGAGCCCGGGCCCAGCCCCCCTCCGCGGCCGGCGGGGATGCGGCCGCGCCCCGGGGCCTACTCGAGCTCGGAGGCCCCTGTCCCTCTCGGCCTCGGGTCCGCCCCAGCCCGGCTGGGGGCCCGGGGCGCCCCGCCAGGTGGGGGCGGCGATCCTTGGCGACTGTGCGCGCTGGTGGCTCACACCAGAGAGGTGACGGCGGGGACCTTGGAGCTGTCCTCCTCCCAGGGCTGCAGATTCTGCAGAGCAAAGAGCGACGAGTTGTGCAGACAGAGAGGGTCGGGCTGGATGGAGTCGTTGAGGCTCTTTTGGAAGGCGTCGTGTTGCAGCTGCAGCATGAGCCGGCTCGCCTGCTGCCGCTCCGCCTCCCGCTCCTCCGCCGTCTGCCGCCTGCACCGGGGGAGGGAGAGGGACAGCACCGTCATGCACCCGGCACTGCGGGGCCGCCGGCGGGGCCCCAGGCCTCCCGGGAGCGGAGGCCAGCCGGGAGCCTCGGGGCCGGGAAAGTCTGCACCCCTGCTGGCGCCGCGCGCCCGAGGCCCGCGCGTCCGGGGAGTGGGTTGGCATCGCTTGTTTTTGTTGTTGTGTCGGGCGGCCGCGGGGAGGGGACTCAGCCCGCCGCCCACCTGCACGTCCGGGTGTCGTGGCTTCGCCAACAACAAAGATGTTTCTTTTGCGGGACATCAAGGGCAGGGCGTGCGTGTAACCGACCCGGCCCTGCGGACGGTCGGGTCGCTAGGGCCCGCGGGGGGGGGGGGGGGGGCTGGCTCTGCGCTGCCTGCGCAGTGTCCCTGGGCCGGGTCAGCCTCTTCCAGTTCTCCCAGGCCCTTCTCGAACCTCTCTTCCAAAACGCGATCGCTTCGCCGTTCCCGGGTTGGGTGGAAATAGGGATCGGATAAAAACGGGGCTGGAGTCGGGATGGGCAGCCCGCGCGCACGGTCGGAAATCCGAGAGGGCAAGCGGGAGGCGACAGGGGCGGGCGTGCGAGAGGCCCCGGGCGGGGGTGGGGCGGGTGCCGGTGGCGGTGCAGGTGGGAGGAAACCGACCCGGCGGGGAGACGGAAGAGAACCCTGAGGGTTGGAGAGGCGCACGAGAGCGACGCGGGGATGAGGATGCGGGAGAAGCCGAGGCGGGGCGGGCAGGAGGAGAGAAGGGAGCAAAAATTTGGGAAGGAGTGGGGAGGCGCGGCCCCGGGAGGGCGGGGGGCGGGGGCACGGGGTCGGGAGAGCGCGAGGCCGCGGCGCGGGTGCAAGCCGGGCCAAGCCGGGCCTCTCTCACCGCCACTTGGTCCTCCGGTTTTGGAACCACGTCTTGACCTGCGCGTCCGTCATTTTGAGGGACTTGGCGAGCGCCGCCCTCTCGGCCGAGGCCAGGTACTTCTGGCGGTGGAAGCGCTTCTCCAGCTCGCAGATCTGCACCCGAGAAAAGGACGTGCGCGGCTTCTTCCGCTTGGGCGGCGTCCGGTTCTGGTAGGGGTGGCCGATGCGCCGGGTCACGGTGAAGGGCGTGAGCGCCGCCGCCGCTGCGGAGACACGCGAGGCCCCTGAAGCCCAGCCCGGCTCGGCCGCCGCTCGGGCTCCGCGCGGACCCCGAGGCGCCCGCTGGGGCGCAGGGGGCTCCGCGGCTCCGGAGGTCCCCCGCGCCCCCAGCGGCACCAGCCGTGTGGGAGACACCCCCCTTCCCCTGGGCGTGGGCTTATTTGCCCGCAACTCCCCGATTTTCCTCCCCGCCGGGGTCGCCCGGGGCCCCGGGCTCCGAGGCCTCCGCTGCTCGGGCCTCCGGAATCGTTTCCCGGGCGCGGCGCCCCTGGCCCGGGAGGGCCGAGGCCGGCGCCTGTTCGCCGGCCCCGCTCACCTGTGAAGCGGTCTTTCACGAAGCGGCGGCTGCTCTCCATCCAGGGGAAGTTGAGGCCGCCCAGGCTGGAGACCGTGGGCACGGAGGGCATGGCGGGCAGCGCGCTGGGCAGAGGCGGCGGCACGGCCCCGGGCAGCGGCCTGTGTGCGGGCACCCGGATCACGCCGGCGGGCGCCAGGCTCAGGTTGACACTGTAAGATCCCGGGTCCTCGAAGGGCGCGCCGAGGCCCGCAAAGGAGGCGGGTAGGGACGGGTACGTGGCGCCCGGACGGCCCCCGGGGGGCCCGCCCAGGTAGCTGGCGCCGTCGGGGCCCCGCGGGGCCGGTGCGCTGTCCTGGTCCGGGCTGTTGAGGATCTGGTCGATGCCGAAGCTGATGGGCTCGTGCGGGTGCGGGGTCTGCGCGCTGGCGGGCGCCTCCATCCTGGGCGGGCGCACGGGCTGGGCTGGGCTGGGCGGGGAGGCGGCCGGGTCCCGGTCACGGCGCGGCCATGGAGCGCCCGGCGCCTCTCGTCGCACTGAAACTTTGCCAAGAGTGCGCGGGCCCGACAGGCTCTGTGTCATCTTTCTTGAACCGAACCTGGAGTTTCCGCTGCTAATTCCTCTCCCGCCGCAGCCATTGGCTGCGATCAACAAGCCTCTCTCCTCCCATTGGCTCCCGGCTTTCAATAAAGGCCTAATTCATGGAAATAGGAGCTTAGGGACTGTTCCAAGGTGACATCATTTTAACAAACGAACAATAGGTCAAATTTATTAGCCGGGATAATGGGCGGCGGATATTAGCGCCCGAACCGCAGCCTCCCAAACCCGAAATCTAACGAAGCTGCAATTAGCAGACGCTCCCCGCTCCTCCGGGCCGGGGCCGCTTCACCGCCGCAGCGCGGGCCGGGCCGGGGCGCTCTGCCCGGGAGCTGGTCGTTGGCCGAGGGGGGGGTTTCGTTTTCTTCCAAATTTTTTCTCACCTGGGCAAACCCAAACCGTGTGAAGCCTTTCAATTCCAATGGAGTCGCAAGCCCGGAACGACCCCGTGGACCCCGCGGAAGCGCCTTGGACACTGCACCGCCACGGGAGCCACCCAAGGAGCGCACCAGCCGGCGCAGGGGCCGCGCCCCCAGCGCGCGGGGCAGGGGAGGCCGCGGCGTGCTCCGCGCTCGCAGGGACGCCGACCCGCGTGGGGAGAATTCCCCCCCCCCGGGCCCCTCTGGAGACACTCCCCGGCTCCCGCCGGGCGGACCGAGGTGTGACTCGCAGGTGCCCACGCGTGCCCGGCCCGGCTGCTCTAGCGACCCAGGGTCGCTCGGGGGGGAGTGGGGATCCGGCCCCTCGAAATCGTTGCAGGATGGACGGGAGTGTGGGCGCGCGTGGGAGCCCGCCCGTGGCACGGCGGGTGTGGGCACCGGGGTGCTCGGGCGAGGCGCGGGGCGGCTCACGCTGAGAGCAACAGCGGGATTTCCCCGGGTGGGGGTGGCGGTGACCGAGCCGCGAGTCCCCCGCCGCGGCCCGCCCCGCCCGGGCGCCGACCACTCCCTCCCTCCCCGCTCGGCTCACGCCCCGGGGACCGTCGGGCCGGCGAGGGGGCGCCGCGGCCGGTCACCCCCGGCCTCGCCTGTCTGCCCCGGAGGCATACAGAATCGTCGTCCGCCCGCGAGTTCTAAAGTCGTTAGGTGCGAACTGAGGGCTGCAGCCCGGCCAGGCCCCTCCGCCTGTCTCCCTGCCTTGCGGGGGCGAGAGCGCGGGCGTGCGGGCGGCCGGAGGAGCGAGCGCTCAGGTTCGGGTGGGTCACGGTGTAGCGCAGTGACCTTGAGCCAGTGGCTTCCTATCTGCAGGCTTCGGTTTTCTTGTTTGTGAAGCGGGCGATGCACGCATTGTGGGATTGTCCTAAGCCTTGACTGAGATACCCGGAGAACGCAGGGTGTAGGGCCTGGTACGAAGTGGGCACCCAGGGGCTGTGGCTGCCCTCCCACCCCGCCCCTAACGGGATGGTTGATGTATTATTCTGATGGTTCTTGTTTGTTTGCAGTTTTGTTATTTGCAGAGTCTGGGTCTCCTGGAGAGAAAAAAATGTATTTGTCTATCTAAGGGACCAGTCCTAAGAGGACCAGGAAGGGGAAGAGGCAGCATGTGGGAGGTTCTTCCTCTAATCTGCCCCCAAAGACCGAGAGGTCTCAGGATTTGTAGTCTTAAGGCCTGGGTTCCTGAGTCAGGTCACCGCCCGCTGCGTGACCTTGGGCAAGTCGCTGGCTCTTGCTGAGTGGGGAGGATGAGGTGATGAGACCACTGGGGACTGAGGGGTGGGGAGTAGGGGCTGGGTGAGCCCTCCTCTGCTCCCTTGGGGATGCAAGGGCCTTCAAGCGGAGCAGACGTCATTGTTTTCATGCTGGGGGCCTCCTGCTTCTAATTCAGACTCTGCCACTGGTGGTTGGGGGCTGTTTGCTCCCTCATTGCCTCTCCCGAGCCTCATTTTCCTTATTTGTAAAACAGGAAGGGTAATAGCTACCCCCAGGGTGGCTGTGAGAAGTAAATGAGATAAGGTCTGTGGACATGCCTGTGAGAAACTGGATTATATAATAATAACTTTAACGGCAACGTAGAGCCACTGTAGGTTGAGAACTTCGTGTGTGCCAGGCAGGGGGGTGAGCGCTTACTTATTCCTCACAACAACCCTGTGAGGAAAGGTGGTAATTGATCCCATTCTTTACCTGGTGAGGGAACTTAGGGTCAGAGAGTTCATGCAGCTCGCAGCCCTCCGCGTCCAGGGCTAAGGAGGCACCTCCGGGGCTCCACTTCCCTCTGGCTTCCAAGCCCTGGGTGCCAGGCCTGTCCTCCTCCCTTCCCTGCCTTCGGTAGATTGCACCCCCACGTGGGGATGTGGGCTTGGGATCAAAGAGAGGTGGGTGGCGTGGCTGGGACTGCGCCCAGGGCATGGTGGGTGGCCCAGTGCTTAAGGACCAGACTCTGGCCTCTGTTTACCAGCTGCGGGCTCGGGGAATCATTCATCTTTTGTTGCCTCAGTTTCTGGTCTAGTAAAGCAACAGTACCAGTGTCGTGGGAAGAAATGAGCCCAGCCTGGTGAAAGCAGCAGCAGACAGCACTCGGCCTCACCGCCCGGGGCCCAGCTTTCGGAGGTGCCTGGCTTCAAGGTCTTCCAGCAGCAGGCGCTTTGGGCCCCTGATCACAGCCCGTCTTTCTTCCCAACCCACACAGAGCAGAGCTGTTAGCCCAGGAAGGCCAGTAAATGGGGCAGAGAGTAGTCCCTAGGACAGGGGTTCTGGGCCAGCAGCAGCAGCAGCACCTGGGAATTTGGTAGAAATGCAAATTCTTGGACCCTAGCCCAGACCTACTGAATCTGAAACTCTAGGGCAGGGCTACGCAATCTGCTTTCACAAGCCCTCCAGGTGCTTGTGATGCCCGCTCACATTTGGCAGCCCGTGCCCAGAAGTGTCCGTTTCATCCAAGTTTTCAAATTCATTGTTACAATGCTGTGGGAAGATTCTCCGAGAGTTCCAAACTCTCCTGTGAATCCGACCTAATGTCCTCTGCTCTTTATTCCGTGTTAGTCAGCTGTGCCTCCTCTTAGCATATTTGCCAAAGGTTTGTTTATTTTATGCGTCTTAAAGATAAGACTTTTATTTCCTTCTCTTATTTTCTCTGCTGTGTCTTTGAGGAATGTTTTATTTTCATTAATCATTTTCTTCATTGTTTGTTGAGGTGAAAATTTAGTTTTTATTGGGATTTGCTGTCTTTTTAATACATACATTTCAGATCATAACTTTACCTCTAAGCACTTTTTTGCCCAAATGCATTTTGATGCGCATTTGGTCTACGTCTGAGATTGTAATTCTGATTTTGTGCTTTCCCTTCTTGCCTGCTATCAATCGGACAGTGACAGAGACACACGCAGACGCAGATGAAGAGAGATTAGGAAATGAGAATCCTAAGAACCGGGGTTGTGGGGGCCGGAAAGACTTCCAGAATGCAGCCCATAGTGTCTGCTTCCCTAAGGAGAGGCTGGGAGGAGGGGAGAGCTAGCAGAGAGGCCTTGCTGGGAGACACAGCAGAGAGGGGTGGCTTCAGGGTGGGAGACTGGGTGTGGGATTCCCAACTGCCCGAGTGCAGGAGGCTGGGTTAGTTCAGTCTTGCTCTGCCACCAACCTCTTGTGTGAACTGGACTCCATTTCCCCATCCATGAAATGGGGTGGAGGTGGAACCAGGGCTCTTAAACATATTCGGGTCGGCAGTCCTGTCTTAAAGGCTGATGAAGATTCCGTGGGATACTTCCATAGACAAAGACACAAACACATAATTGGCGACATGCCGCGTCACAGGTCGCTTACGTCTCCACCTTCCATTCTTGGTTCGCGCACCCTAGATAGAAGTCTCTAGGGGCACTGGCAGTTCTCAGGATGCAGGGCGCTAGAGACACCTGCCCAAATTTATTCACTCATTCAACACACATGTACTGAGCCCTTATGCAGATTTTCTGGACCATGTCTCAACTTTGGGCCTCAGTTTCCCCATCTGATAGTGGGAGTAAGGCAGTTTAAGCTCTTCACTGCTGACTCCCCACGATGGGGAGGACTAGGGGAAGAACGTTCCCAAAGAGACCTTCAAGGGCCCAAAACTCTGCCAGCTGGAGGAAGGCAAAGGCCACCTGGTACTGTATGCTGTGTGTCCCCCAGCGCAGGTCATGAGACTCAAAGGACAGTTGGCTTAGGGGAGTGTGCCCAGGGACACACAGCTGGGAAGGCTGGAGCTGCAATTTGAATCCAGGACTATATTGACTGGAGAGCCCAGGCTTTTCTCTTTACCCCAGACCCCCATTTCTACTCTGGGAGCAGGTGGTAAGGGTCCCATCACAGGACTGAGTGGGGAGGGGAAGCCAGTGGAGGGGCCCTCCGGGTGGAGGAGCTCAGGAGGGGGCGCTGGCCATGGTGGGGCTCACTTCCGTCCCCCTGCCAGCCCCAGGTGTCTGAGAGTTCCCTCAGGACAGAACAGTGGTCGCGGCGTTTGATTCCATGTCTTGGGGCAGGGGTCCATCGCAGGACTGTCATCAGAGTTTGTGGTCCTGAACTGAGGAGCACACAGCAAGGTCAGGCCCGAGGGTGGGGGAAGACATCCGAGTGCGCCCAGGCCTGGGCGTGTGCGGTTCAGCCCTCGCTTCCCCAGCTCTGCCCAACGGCTGGTGCCTTTCCATCTCTGGAGCCCCGGGTGGGGGCTCTGCTCTACCCCCTCTCTGCACGCCCTCAAAGCTGCTCCCCTCCCCCACCACTCTCCATCTCCGTTTAGTTTCCTCATTGCCTTCCTGCCCGAGGAACCCACCTGATTTATCCTGTTTGGCAGCTCTCTGAAGGCAGAGACTGTCTCATTCTCGGCCTTCTCTCTATGGTGGGCGAATGAAGGACTTCCAGGACCTCTTGCCTTGGGGAGGTCCCAGCAGGGCCCAGCCTGGCAGGGGGCCAGGCAGCCACATGAAGCTGGCGGGGGCTGGGTGGGGGCTGGGGGTTAGGATACAGGGTGGCAGACAGGAAGGGAGGGCGGCTGCTGGGCGGAGGGGCACGTGAGCAGGGGTGCAGGGACTGGCCAGTGCACCCAGACCAGGGGGGTGGGGGCGAGGACAGGGCCGAGGGCGGCCCGGGTGGGGGCCTTCTGAGGCACCCCCACACCTGACCTCATGCCCTGTTGTTCCCCTCCACCACCCAGCAGCCAATTTCTCCATTTCGTGTTCTACAACTTTCCTCTCTTCCTGACAGATTTCTCTACTAAATTTGACTTTGTTTCAACACTTTGGTTGGGCAAATTACATTAAGA
Organism: Canis lupus dingo; assembly: GCF_003254725.2. Classification (NCBI taxonomy): domain Eukaryota; kingdom Metazoa; phylum Chordata; class Mammalia; order Carnivora; family Canidae; genus Canis; species Canis lupus. The sequence continues at coordinate 41,222,822 of NC_064246.1, forward strand.
TGGATGTTGCAGGTACCCTTTATGGTTTATTTATCGTGATACTGTTTGTATCTCACGCTTATAAATAACTTATGTTATAGCTTTTGTTTGTGGAAATGTAACTTACATATTTTATTACGCTTTCTGTAAACCTCAAAAAGAATCTTGTCAAGGAAGCGCTCTTATCAGCAATCCAAACTATGGGACGTAAAAACCGACACTACCATTATTTTTTAATATGCCAAGGAGGCAGGTTACTCTTGCTGTAGTTTGAAAGGTTTGCTGTCATCGTAAACTTGCACCTCAATAAAACATTAAAAAGTCTCAAGAACGATTTTATAAAGTTTAGGGAGGAGGATGAATCGGTGGCAGAGCCTGTAGACACAGCACTCAGGAGCCCAGGTGTCGGACTGGCCTTTCTTTCCAGCCTCATTTGGGGGGGCCCCAGAAGGTTCCAGATCCACCTCCCCACCTACTGTCCCTGATGCCCCGTGGTGAGGTACCCAGCTTCAGGGGTTCGAGACGAAAAGAACCGTGAGTCCTAGAGTCAGGCTGACCTGATTTTGAAACCCGGTTTGTCCACTCTTCAAGCTTATGTGGCCTCGGGTTAGTCTTTCCGTCTTGCTGTTCTCATCTCTGAAATGGGGATACATCTACTTACTTGACAGTCTTATTGGGAAATACTAAATTTAAGTGAGATGGCAATTTACAATGCTCAGTGGGTGCTCAATAAATGATCATGGTTGTAATCATTTAACTTTCGCCTTGAAACCCCCCCACCCCCACCCTCCCGCCTTGCTCTTCTCTCCTTCTCTCCAGGTGCTCTTTCCCTTCTCACTGTAAGGAGCTGAGTTCCCCCAGATGCTACTGCCCCCAAACTGCTGGACCAGCCTCGATCTAGATGGGGGTTCCCATATGCCACATTTTTCCACTTAGGCCAATTGCTCTCATCCAGACTATCCTGTTCTTTATTCTCATGCCCCATTCTCTGTTTGTGGGTAGCTAATCGTCCAGAGTCTCAGTTGGTGGCTACGTGCCAGGCCTGTTTTGCATGCTGAAAGAGACCTCCAGTACCATAACCCAACAGCACTTCTAGGTTGGCAGGGCCAGTGGAAGCGAGTCTGGGGGACGAGATGGCTTTTCTGGGCAGTTGGGATGATCACACGGTGCCCCCTCACGCCCCACTCCTAGAGAAGCCTGAATGAAAAGCACAGAAAAATGGAAACATCTAGAACACATGCAGGATAGAGCTTTCTCAGGGTCAGGTTGTTAAGTCAGTGTGGAAGTCAAAACACCTTCACACTGTTCCTTGCTTCAGTATCAGCTGGAGCAGTTGGCTGGATTTTGAGCCTCCCCCACTCGCCCCTTGCATGAACGATGCCTGTTTGCACAGCAGACTCAGGAGAATGAGGTGAGCCAGCTTTGGCCTGCACCTTCCACCTCACCCTCACTCTGGCCTCACAGAACTGTTTGCACCATTTATTTCTTCCTGTTGCTGAATGTGAATCACACACGCCTGTGATCGTGTGAGAGCACGTAACAGATCCACCGAGTCCTCTTTTTGTAGATTCCACATGTTTGGGTGTCCCTGCAGAGAACTTTCTGCCCAGGGGTCCTCACTATCCCTTCCCAGGGCAGGCTGTGGGTGGGGCACAGTTCCCAAACAGCTTCAGTGAGCGCAGAGCATGCAGTATAACGCGCTCCTGAAACATCCCAGCTTCCCTACCCCCTTTTCGTCCTCAGGGTACAGAATGGAACTTAGCCCTCCAAAGAAAATCAGGGTTCCTTTCCAGGTTTCAAAGTAGAAACTGGGAGCCAAACTCAACCTCTCCGGCAAAGACAGGATGAGAGAGCCCTGGCAGGCATCTCAGGAAATGGCTTCCACAGGTCCCTGCCTCCCGGTAGTCAGGCCCTTGTGTAACCCCTCCCCTTGGACAGGGAGGGGCCGGTGCCAGTGATTTACTTTTCTTTAAAGAACGATTTTTGTTTCTTAAGAATTTTTTTTAAAGATTTTTAAATTTATTCATGAGAGACACAGAGCAAGAGAGGCAGAGACACAGGCAGAGGGAGAAGCAGGCCCCATGCAGGGAGCCTGACAGGGGACTCGATCCCCGGAGCCCAGGATCACACCCGGGCTGCAGGCGGCGCTAAACCGCTGGGCCACCGGGGCTGCCCTAAGATTTTGTTGATTTATTCATGAGAGACGCAGGCAGAGGGAGAAGCAGGCGCCATGCAGGGAGCCCGACGTGGGATTCGATCCCAGAACTCCAGGATCAGGCCCTGGGCTGAAGGCAGATGCTCAAGCACTGAGCCACCCAGGCGTCCCACATGTGATTTACTTCTAATGGAATACAGCAAAAGTGATGGGATGGCCCTTCTGAGGTTAGCTAAGAGGTTGGACTTCGGACTGCAGCACTGTCTCTTCTCTTTTGCTCGCTCTGACGAAGCAAGGTGCCCCTTTTTGTGCCACCCCATGGAAGGGCCCACTTGGCAAGATACTGTGGCTCTCAGATGGCCAGTCTGTGAGGAACTGACACCTAACTGTCAGTGAGCATGGATGCAAGTCTGTCCCCCACGGAGCCCTGGCCAACAATGCCAATGGCAGTCTGTGGGAGACCCTTGAGCGGACAACCCAGATTTCTGACCCTCAGAAACTGTGAGACAATCAATGTTGTTCTAAGCCACTGCATTTTGGGGTCATTTATTATGTAAGCCACAGAGTTCAGAAAAACAAATGGAAGTGGATGTAAATACTAACTGGTTTCAACTCACCGTTCTGAAATACAGGTCTTCTTGGCAGAAAGCAGGAATTGCTTTGAGGTGAGAGAGACATGCACCTGTGTGACCTGTGCAGGCTATGTACCCACCTTTGGGCCTTAGCGTCTTCTTCAGAGTGGGAGTAATGCTGTCTATCTTCATAGGGCTCTTGTGAAGATCAAGGGAGAGAACACACATAAGGGGCACGGCAGGTGCTCTGGTAAGGGTGTGCTGTGTCTGTTCTTAGACTGTGTGTGGCCTCCCCGTGCATTCTGGAAATCCCCCACCACGATGAAGTCGGCAGTGGGGGCAGGCCTGACAAGTCCTCCTGTGGGAGCAGCTCTCCAAGGCCGAGGTTGACAGAGCCTTCCCTGGCTGGTGTAAAACCACCACATGACCTTTGGCAATGTGGCAAAGAAAAGCAAGTGCACACTCTTACTGTTTTGTGAGCATTTCAATGTAGGTGGTGCAGTGCTTTTAGGTTCTAGACTTTTACAAAGAAGTGTCAGGATAGGGTAGGCCTTCTATGAAGCATTTTTGTGGGATGAGGATGCAGTAATGAGCCCCTGAAACAGAAATTGTCAAGTCAGACTTCTTCCAATAGCTGATATTTTATAAAATTTAGAGTTTGCCTTCTCAAGGAAAATTTCCTGCTGCTAATGAAATATAGCCAAGGCTTGCTTATCCATGGAATACCAGAAACAATGCTTTCTGTGACACACGTTTCTTTGATTTCCTGGGCTCACATACAGAAGAAAAACATTTTCAGATAAACTTGGGTGACTTTGCTTCTGTGTGACAAGCCTGTTGCTAAACTCAACTATTGAGAAAGCTTTCAAGAAACACTAGTTTGGGAAACGTGATTATAACGGGAGCCTGTGGATTTACTTCTTCACCAGGAAGGCCAACCTTTCATGTCTTATTAGAAATAAAAGGCACAATATTTACTACAAGCCTGAGCCATGAAGACAGAGAAGTGAGGTACAAAAGCCATTTGACAGTGGCAATCTCAAATTAATAGCCTAGTTACAGTCCACCACAAACTGGAAAGCCTCCTTCATGTCCTGGGTTTGGGTTAAGTTGCAATCCTCACAGTGGTAAGAGTTTTTGTGGAGGGATGGAAACCAGCTGTGCTTTGTCCTCTAAAAATCTGAACTTTAAGCACCTGTTTTGGGTGGCCCAAGGGGTCAGTGTTGCTTCGAATGTATATTCTAATTAGGCACCTTCAGCTTGTCTTAAAAGTTAAATGGAAGCAGAAGGACTGACTGGGTGCCAGCACCACCCAGCACCTCTTGCAGGGGCTACCCGACTCCTTCTGAAGGAATATCTCTGCAGGCAGTAATTGCACAGCTTAATTCTTCTAGACTGAACCACTTCAGATTTATGCCAGTGAAAAGCAAACGTTGTTTGTAAGTCATTTAATTGTGTTACTGTCTCTCAAGTTTATCAGATGCTGCTGAGGCCAAGAGGGCTGTGCGCTGTCCTGTGGGATGCTTCAGAGTGCTCCCAGGCTCGTTCTAAATGCCTACAGCTCAGAGACCCCCAACGCTGCTTCTTCCAGACTCATAACAAACTACTAATTTAACGGGTTCAAATGGTATTTGTCTCAACTCAGGGTGCATGTTGAAGGCTGAATCTCCAGCAAGAGTTCACGACCTTGATTACAGAGTACCATTAACTAGTACAGACGTGGGTTCAAACCTGGTTTATTAAGTTCTTTGGTTAAATATTGTTTCTACATCTTTTCGGAGCATTATAAGAACAAAGATAATGGTATTTTATAGAAAGACTGAAAACATCTTTCGCTTTTTCTGAGCAAAGACTGAATTTACATTGTGCACTATTATAAATTCTTACAGTTAGGCCAGACTTATAAAAAGGCAGGGCTTTTGTTGTTGTTTGTTTTGAAAAATAGATTCTCCTGGGCTAGCTAACATCACTGTCCTGGGACCCAGACGCACAAGAGTCTCTGGATAAAGGCTGCTTGGCACATGGTCAGGGAAGGTGGTCAGCTCATCATGTCCAGACTGCATGGCTCGCTGCTGCCATCATTCCGCAGGGCCTCCGCCACATCTCTTCTGAAGACGGACAGGTTCTGGGTGAACCTGTGGAAAAGGAAGAAAGGCCGAGGGCAGTGGCAAGGCTGAGGCTGTATGAGCCTCTGCACGAGAAAGCCACTGTGGAGCTCAGGACCTTGGAGAGCGCCCCGATCCTGTTTGAGCTCTTTCCCCCCGCCTCCGCCGCTGCCACTACTGTTAAGCCACCAACACCACCCCTCCCCCACCCCCTTTCCCTTCCGGAAAACAAGGGTTACCACCAGATACACTTGGACCATTTTGAGGGGCGTATTTCGTGGGTGTACTATTTAAAACCTGTTTTTAAAAGTCAAATTACACATGGATGGTAAGGAATATAAAAAGAATCAAAGCTTATGTGCCAGGCACTGTTTTGAGTTTATTTTTATTTTTTTTAAACTTTTTTTTTTTTTTTTTTTTTAAGATTTATTTATTCATTTAGAGAGAGAGAGAGGCAGAAACACAGGCAGAGGGAGAAGCGGGCTCCATGCAGGAAGCCCGACGCAGGACTCGATCTGGGGTCTCCAGGATCACACCCTGGGCTGCAGGCGGTGCTAAACAGCTGCGCCACCCGGGCTGCCCTGTTTTGAGTTTATATATAAATTCATTTAAGCACCACAAGTCTTCTCAAAGGTAGGTATTTGTATTCTCATTTTGCAGATGAGAAAACCATGCTAGATTACTTGGGTTCAAATCCTGACTCCACCCTTAGCTAGGTGATCTTGGATGAACACTTAACTTCTTGTCCAGGTACTCAACTTGAGTAGCTACCTCATGGGATTGTGCAAAATGAGAATTTACCGAATCAATTGGGACAATGCCTGTAAGTATTCAACATAATGCATGGCACATGGAAAGCCTCACTAGCTGTACTCACTTAAACAGGAGGGCTGTCACACATCATTTCACAGGGCAGCTCAGGGGGTGGTACTCAAATTCCCAAGCCTCAGGTGAAGCAATGTCCCCTCCTCAGGTACCTGTGGTGTCCCCATTCATTGAGTCTCTTCTGCAGGCCTCAGAGGTTGCCCCTCTGCCTGACAGAGGATTGTAGCATGGGATGAGTAGTCAAGAGTGTGTCTATGGAGCCTATAGGACTTGGTCTTGTATTGCCAGAGACCAGGCTAGGGACCCTACCACATGCGGCTGTGGTTACTAGGACTGATGCCTTGCACTTCAAATGATGAAGCATCTGAATATTACCAATTCTATTAAAGAATGGGGCAGGCAGCCCCCAACCCCCACCCGTTGTTTGTTATTGTCTATTTCTTCCATTAGAAACTCTGTAAAGCAAAACCTGGAACAATTAGTTCACCACTAGTGTCTTCAATGCCTGGCACATAGTAGATGCTCAATAAAATTTTGTGCTCTAAATAAATGAATGGATGAAAGTGTACCTGGTAAGTCTGGGTTCCTTTCATTTAGATCTCATTGGCAACTCTTAAAGGTCGGAAAGAGGGAGGAACTAATGTTTACTATGGCTCTTATGTCCTAGGCACTATGCTTCATTACATCCTGTCATTTAAGTGTCACCACCAGTTTTGTTGGTGAGAAAACGGAGGATCAGGGCAGCTGACTGCCTTATCCACTTCCACACAGCCTGTAGAGGGCAGGGATAAAATTTAAATTGGAGTCCATCTGACCTCAAAGCCTGTGCTTATTCAAATGCTGGGAAGCCTTTCCTTGACCTTCATAGTAGATCTGGGCTTTCCTTCTTTTGACCTTTGCAATGAGTTATATTTTATATCTTCTGTGGGACTGTAGAGTGTGTAAGGGCACAGGAATGCATTTCATTCATCTGTGCATCCCTATGCAGTGCCTAGGACTACATGTAGTGGTGCTTTAAAAAAAAAAAAGCAAGTACCCAGGAATATTTATTGGATGGAAATAAACTGAGTCTAGGATTACGAGGTTTCACATCAATGTGTGAGCTGTGCTCAGCACGATGCTGTCATTCTCCACAAGCCAGAGATGCTGAGCTCACCAGGCAGTGCTTACCTGTCTCTGTTCTTGATGGACAGGTTCTGCTCCACTCCTTCCATCAGGTTCCTGAAGCACTGGGCCAGGACCTCCTGCTTGGGGAGAGGCTGGCTGTTTATCAGGCTTGCCCTCAGTTCACTGAAATACTGTGGGGAGACAGAACAGCCTCAGGGCCCTGACTCCAAACCTGGGCCCCCAGGGAGCTGGGGGGAGGGTCTCAGTGTTCCTCACTCTCAGAGAAGTCTCGGTCCAGGCCCACTTTGAATGTTAAGCCTTCAGAGAAAACCAAGGCAAGAGATACCTTTCTAGGTATAAACTGTACTGTTCCTTCTCAAAGAAATCTCTTGCGATGATTGTTCTACTGTTACAGAACAATTGGGGTCCTCTGTGGGGGACCGAGCACATGAAGGCCGTCCTGATTCTCATCTCCACTCATCACAGAAAGGATGAAAGAGGAAGTTCTTCCCCTCATCTAAAGCCGAGGGGAAGGACTTAAGAGGGAGAACTTGGGGTAACTGGAGGAGAGACCCAGGGCTCTCTCAGGCTGCGTCATTGTCCAGGGCTTTAGTGACTCACTCCTCACACGTGCCCAGACTTTGTCACACGTCCCTGTCCCCTGGGTTAGGCGGGGTGGGGTCGCTTTGCTGAGGTGGGGCGGTAGGGGGGCTTGCTTTGTTCTGGGAGGGCCTTAAGGCACGAAGAAATGTACCTGTCATACCTAGTCACAAAGAACTGCACACCCCTTCTCCTCTGCTGGGGTCTGCAGGCTTTTATACACACACAAGCTCTCACGCGACACATAGCCCCTGATCACTGGAAACAGCTTAATTTCAGCACAAAGACAACATTTTGCCAGTCATGTGTTTATCCTTCCAAGCCCAAACAGCTTGATATTTAATTTCCATCATACATTAAAACAGCCCACATCAAAAACACACATAATTAATATGTAGTCAGACTAATACTTAAATACTATATATCAGAGGCATTACGCTTAAACCACAGTGTCTTCCTGAACAAGATTGGGAATGCACAAAACTACTTATTTTTCCCTTTTATAATGATGCAGTGACTCACACCAAATAGAAAATTATTAGTTTTTCATCCCAAACCATGAAATATTGCCTCCATCAGTAAAGTATAATATTGTGATGTCATAAGCTTTTTCTAAACACTGAATTTGCCCTTATTCCCTCTCAATCATTTTAAAAGAACTGCTCTCTTTTATAGAGCTTGGATTTAAATCACAATAACACCGAGGGAAGATGAATGACAGTGCTATTGAATGTGGCTAAAATTGGATACTTCAGCACAGGTGAATGATGAGACAGCTCTTCTCTTTTTGATATATTTTCTTCTTCTATTAGTTTCCTTCCAAGGCTGGGATTTCAGTTTGAATTTTAATGTATGCGGCTGCCTCTAATCTCACTGTCTTTCTCCCCAGTACTATCTTATTGTATAGACAATTCATTCTCCTGAGCAGTAATGCACTGTTCCTACTGACTGCTGGGGAGACAGGGGTGGGGTCAAGAAGCTGGAGGGCCTGGGAGGACGCCCAGGGTGGCGAGTGGACTTAGAAGCTGGAGACTTGTGCTCTCAGATGAAGGGTGCTTGAGTCCCTGAGGGGACTACTATCGTGTAGGTTAGTGGGGACCCCAAATAGAAGAGGGAGCCAAACAAGGAGCAAAAAGATTTGTAGCTCAGAATTCCCCTGGAAATAGGGAAGGGGAGTGAGGGTGAGCTTGAAGCACTACTGAGCAAAACACCTGCACGATGACTAATGGGGGTGTTAGATTCCAGAAGTGCTGCTCTTGAGGCCTCCAATGATCTGAGGCCTTTGGGGGAATATGGCCTTGCCCCTGAGTGCTCAAGGTCCCAGCTCAAGCTCTGTTGGTTCTTCTGTTCTTCTTGGCACAGCTTGGTTTGGTGTCTGGCTTCTCCCTCCCCGCCAACTACCACCTCCTGTGGACCTTCCTGTAATCACACTCACCTTCTCGTTGAGCAGGATGAGCCCCAGAAGAGGCCTGGACACTGACCACTGGTTCCGACAGTCTTCAAAGACAATGATGTTCATGAGGACAGACATCATCTAGAAGACAGAGTCCAATGAAGACCTTGGCTCAGAGGTCTCCCCAATCTCAGGTCTTTTATGGGCTCACCTTCTACCCTTACATCCTGCCAACAGCCATGAGGACTCCTCCTGGACAAAAAGCTTTGACTCTGTAAGCCTCTAATGCTGGGGACTCTTGGCCAAGAATCCCAGCTCCCTGAGGAAGAGTTACTACCACCAAAAGCTTTGGTGAGAACCTTCTGGGTGGGCAGAAGTCAGAAGTTACAGAGCTAAGAGGAGCAGTCTCTGCCTTTCAACCCTGCTATGCTTTCCTCCATGTAAGTAGCCAGGTAAAAGCCCAGCTCGCCTTCCTTCCTGACTCTCACTTCACCAGAGGTCAAGTTACAGAGGGACAACACCTCTTAGAGGGAAGGAGAAATGGGACATGTTCCATGTGACCTCAGAATATCCTGTTCCCTGCGGGTTCAGGCACATTTGTTCTTCATTCACTAATTCACTCACTTACTTGCTTTGCTTTTATTTATTTTTGTTTTGAAAAAAACTTTTTAAACATCTTATTTATTTATTCATGAGAGACACAGGGAGAGAGAGAAAGAGAGAGGCAGAGACATAGGCAGAGGGAGAAGCAGGCTCCACTCAGGGAGCCTGATGTGGGACACGATCCCGGGACTCCAGGATCACGCCCTGGGCCGGAGGCAGGCGCCAAACCACTGAGCCACCCAAGGATCCCCCTGCTTTGCTTTTACATGTACATACTCATCCATCCTAAATTCAAAGTCTGCAAGACACATAAGGGAGGTAAGATAACAGGCGTCTACTGCAACCTCTGTTCTGGAGGAACTAGAAGCATCCTGGGGCAGAGCACAGAGAGATACCCAGAAATCAGGCTGGGCCAAGTGCAGTGGGCTAGCAGCAGATGGAGGAATGCTTCTGGATCTTTGAGGAGATGACAGGGAAGATTCCATAGAGAAGGTGCGGTTTAAGGAGAACATCATAAATTTGTTGTAAGCAGAGAAAGCAGTGAAAAAAGAGGTTTGGAAAAAAACAGAGTGTGGCTGGAGAGAAGGGACGGGGTCCAGAGAAGCCAGACGCCAGGGCCAGGCTGGTAGGTCATGCTGGTGAGCCTGGACTTCATCCTGAAAAAGTGGGAGCCCATGATGGGTTTGTGGCAAAGGAGAGACACGTGCAGATCTGCACTTAAGCAAGATCCCCCTGGGGACAAGCATAATATGTATGGCTGTGGGTGACTTAAAGGAGGAAGGCCAGGGTTGGGGCTGCAGGGGTTGGGCCAGTGGCAGTGAAGTGAGCTTCGCTCCCCTGCATGGAGCTGACGGTACACTTGCCTTTCCTTGGACTCTTTACCTCCCATCTCTAGTCCCGGTTCCACAGCACCAGAGCTCCTGTCCTCCAGAGAGTACAAGGGAAGTGGCAGTCATGTTGCAGAGCTACCACCCACATGACCCAACTGGGCTTTGGTGAAGTCTGCTCTTGTCCTCTGGCACTTCTGCAATCCAATCTGCCCAGTGATCTCAGGCCAGTTACGGAAGCTCTCCCTCTCTGTGTCAGTTTCATTAGCTATCAAGAGGGAAATAATAATCTAGCACAAGAATGCTCTGAGAATCAAATGAGATGGTGGAAATAAAAAGTGTTGCAGAGAGTAAAGAGTGCCATAAAGATTTAAGGTATATGATAACAAGAGTAATGAGCATCTTTGTAGCTTGAAACATCCGCCATCCTATTCATCATCATCATCCTAACAGTGAGGCTGGTTGCAGATGAAATCTGCCAATTCCACATTTACTGTATGTCCAGTCTCTCTGGGGAGAGGCTAGGTCTTAAGCCTGCCACGTTGAACATCCCTTGGAGATTACACATTTCCATGTACAATCTGACAAGCCACCCAAAGTCTTAGAGCCACAAATTAAATTGACAACCAAAACTAACAGATCTATGGAGACAGTCTAAAATATTATGGGCTTCACAATCTGAAGGCAGAATGGATATTTTAATGGAAAAGATTAAAGTTAGAGGCACCAAACTCCTCCAGTAACTGACAAAGCATCCTGAAGTGATGTGCCAATTACTTTATACGGTTCTCCCGTGGATTCATTTGTCTGAATGCATGTATTTATGTCTGTAATAAGTAAGGAGATGTTTGAATAAAATGCTTTTCTAAAAATAAAGTTGGCTAAAATGTCTGATTTAAAATTTTTTTTTTTACTCTTCTGGAAAAAGGGAGATCAGTGAACAAATCTGCTCAAGTGGTATTGATGTAGCAGCTCATTTCCAGAACTCTTTTTTTTTTTTTTTCCCTAATAATCCAAAAGGGTTTGGGGGAAAAAGCACAAGCAATGTGGTGAATTCCTTTGGAGAAGCTCCCCCATCCCACTCTGGAAGAATACTGGGTGAAATGCTTAAGTACAGAATCCTGTTCCAGGTAGTGCAAAATCTCTGGTAGAAGGCTCTCTGTGCTTAATGACACGAACACCTGAACACTGAAAGGAGAACCCTTGGCCACTCTGCAGCAGTGCACCCCAGCCTGCATGGAGTCACACAGCACCACAGGACTTAGTACAAGGAGTCCTATGAGCAGGGCCCCCACTCCCCCAACTTCTGCTCACTTCCTCTCCTGTTATAGGACGGCTGGCATGACCATTTCAGATTTGCCCAACCAAGGCTACATTTTCCAGGCCTTGGTCCAAAACATACACATTATCCACTGTATTATCTCAAGAAGCTCTTCTACTCTACCAGGGAAGGGATCATTTGGGAAGAGGAGTTGTGTGGCTTGGTCCACTTAGAAAAAACCATAATCCACAATGCTTCAGCACTTTCTCCTTTCTTCTTCCCACAAGCTTCGGCATGAGTTTGTAGGAAATGTCTCTCAGTGAAACAAAATCAGCATGGTGTGGTAGGGACGGGTTTTGGAGCCAGTCAGGAATGAGGCCAAATCTGGCCTTGCCACTTACCTAACCTAGGATGCTGGGCAAGTCATTAACTTCTCTGAGCCTTTATTTCCATACATATAAAATGAGAGATTATAGGAACTACTCTGAAGGGCTGCTATGAGGACTGACTTCCTTCATCTGTGTCAAACATTTTGTACTGCCTGCCACATAGTAGGCACTCAATAATTACTAGCAACTATGGTTTCCCTCTGTGGTGTGAACTAATGGAATTTCAGGGCTCAGGGAATCACCCCATTTCATGTCTTGATTATGTCCAGATAAATGAGATTACAGTCTCCTCACAATTATCTAACATCACTGAGAGTTGCAGTAAAAAAATAAGCCACCATAGGAAATAGTCCCCAAACCATCCATATTTGGTCTGGCACATGAATTAGCATGGAGTCTGAATAACAATGTTTCTGCTGTTCTGAAAACTTGTCATCTTCCAAGTCAAACACAAAGCTACTACAAATACCTGACCTGGAAAGGTAAGACAAAGTAATGTGTCATCTGGATCTCTGTTCGCCCCTTGGCCCCTCTCCTATGCTTCCACTCTAAGACGCTTTGGGCACAAGCCTGAAGCACAGTGGGCCCTGCAACCCAGATATGCTGGTCACACTCTCCCAGTGGCAAGGTGGTGACCACACGCTCTCGCATCAGGAGCTTCCTGTTCACCTCCTGCTGATGTAGAATAAGCAAAGATGTGGTTTGTACTGAATGCTTTGCTGCTACATGGTGAGCGTGTACACTAAGGAAGTTGGAGGCTCAGTGGTAGAAGCTGTGCAGAGCAGGATGGCTTCAGTCACATGGCCCAAGTGAGTGCACGGTGATGACTGGTAGTGAGACTAGTCTGTAAACCCCGGGGTACTGCGACCATGAGGGACTGTTCTCTGTTTCCCTGGTGCCCGGCATGGCATCTGGCACATATCAGAAGCTTAGAAAATAATACCTGAATAAAAGAATGAATACATGAATGAATGAATGGGAAAGGATGAATGAACTATCAACAGTGAAAGTATAAAGAGCTGAAGAACATTTTGAAAAGGGATTGTATAAAAAACAGAGAGTTCTAGCTTCAATCTCTGGCTAACAACCGAAATGGGTAAATACCTAAATTAGTACACCATTCATTTCCAAGGCTCTTGCCTCTGTGTGCAGAGCCTGAGAACCGTCCTAAGCCCCTGGTGTCCCTCCAGCCAGCAGCTCCTGGGGAGAACCCTCGGGGGCGCTACCAAGGCTGAAGGCTAACCCACGGTCTTCTCTACCCACCAGCACTTGCACCTAAGAGAAGCCGTGCCCGATGAGTCTTCTCATTGCCCAACTGTCCTAACAGTTGTTGCTTATGGAGAGCCTTCTGGGTGCTCAGCACTCTGTTTGGCACATGCATATGCTGTCTCTAACCCTCAGCTAAACTTGAAGGAGGCATTATCATCACTCTGTAGACTAAGGATCTGAGGTCCCCAGTCAGTAAGTTGCTTGCATGAGGCATCAGGCTACCAGCTATCAGGATGTGAGGGACAACCCAGGTTTGCGCATGGGTCTGCCTGGTGCCGGAGGCCATGCCTGCTCCATCACGCCAGCCTGCTGCCTGCCACTGTTGGGCTGTCTGCAAACACAGCAGTGGTGACGGGGCAGTGTGTCTGGCTCCTGCTGTGGACTGCTGGAGCACTGATGCTGGGGGAGGGAGGCTCACTTCTGGGCACGGCTCATTTGGGCACCTTCCCAGGTATGATGCCCGCATACGTCTCCCCTGCTCAGCCCCCCTGCCACCTGCTGAAGAGTCAGGCAGCTGCTGCAATCCCTGCAATTAGAATCCAGGGCAGCAATTCCTAGAGAGTTTGCAGATCTTCCTGCCTCCTACCTAAAGCTTGTATAAATGTGGTTAATGTATTTTCAGACTCTCAAGATGAACAACTGTAGACATAATTAATAGATTGTCTCTGGAAAATGGTCCATTGAATGTTTTTCTAAAAATAACAATTTCCCTCCCACCAAAAGTACCATGTACACAGTAATTTAAATTAACATCGTTGAAAACATTAGTAAATTAAGATAATTTCCTTTGAGTTACAATGTTCCCTACAAGGTGAACACTTTTCACTGTCAGTGTTCTTAGAGCATATTGAATAATGTAACTAAAAACTATTCCACAGAGTTCTAAGAAATAACTCTAACCCTCCTTCTGGCTCCCGGCCTATATCAGAAAGACAAGAACCTGAACCTGGAACGATGCTATGAGCCCTGACACTGCAGGGATCAAAGCCTTGGTCTAGTGAGGGAAATCCAGCTCTTTCATCTCTAGCCTAGCCTCTTCTTTCAGGGTCATGTTCATTTCAGGTATACTGCAACTCTGCTGCCTGTTGATTGGGGATATGGAAGATGGGAATGGGATAAGAGTCATCTGTCTTGTCTGAAAGATGGTAGAAAGGGGGCCTGAGAAGGAGGCTTTGATTTGACAAAAGAAGGACAGCTAGAGAAAAGGTGAGGGCCATGGATGAAGCCTCCCTGTGTCTGAATCTAAATGGGAGTGGGGGAGGAAGACAAAGCAAGGATGGTCAGGGTTGTGCCCAAGATGGTGTATCTGCAGAATGAGGGGTCTTAATCCATTAGGTAAGGAGCCTTAATGGGAGAGGAGTAGAATATAAAATTATCTGCATCTCTGGCCAAGCTAGATTGTTTTTGATTTTGATACAATGAGCTGATGATATTTTGAGGAACGACCAATGATAAATGGACCCAAAACTGAAGAGCTGCTCCTGAGTCTCTGGAATCTCTTGGTACATGTAATTGGCCTTTCAGAAGCCCAGGAAGACAGGAGCGGGAAGGTTGGCCCTAGCTCAAAGCAACGAAATAAAAACAGGATTGCCTGGATAGTGCAGTAGGATCTGAAAAGGCAGAGAAACCTCTTACCCAGCTCCACAGTAATTTCTCTGGAGCCCCATGCCCAGGATGGAGATCCAGGATCTGAGAGAATCTGAATGCTGCCGAAGGAGGAAAAGCTTCCAGGTTCTCAGTGCTTGTGGAAGTAAGGGAGTTACTGTCATTACCGAGTGCTGTTCCTGAGGCCACGTGCACAGCAGATATTGAAATGTGATCCTCCTCAAATTAGATACTACTCATCTTTAGGGAAAAAGAATCAATTGTTCTCTTCGTCTGCTGTCGACTGATGTGATATTAGCGGAATGTTATGAAAAATGAAAGCAATAGACAAATAAGCATATATTTTCCTGCCTGGATTAACTAAGCCTCACCATCTATGTTACATTAAATCTTTTAATATCTGTACATATTAAGTGCTTTCCTAAATACCTATTGTGTCTTTACAGCATAATAATAGTACCAAGTATTTAGCACTTTAAATGAAAAAAAAAATCGAACAAAATGCAAGATACAGTGAGCCTCTTTTTTTTTTTTTTTTTTTTTTTAAAGAAATGAGATTGCAATCAATTATAGGTGACCCATTCTCCTTTGGAAAGTCATTTGGGAGTCCTGCCTACTTGGCCTTTACAGAATACTAGTTTTGCTCTTGAAGTAAAAAAAAAAAAAAAAAAAAGCAAAAAATCCTTTTACCAATAAAGGTATTGCAGGACTGGTTAACTAAGCTGTTTTTGGTCCTGAATTAGCAGTGCGTATTTCCACATCTAATCCAACATCACTCTCTTCCCCGACCCCCTCCTACACAAAGTTAAAGGATGCTTTTTCTCCAAGTGATAAACTGCCTAGGATATTAAAAAACACCTCTCTCATCCACTGTAAAATCTAAGGAAATACACAACCTAGTTTTGCTGGTGTCTCAATTTTCTCCATTACCAACATTACCCCTAGTTCTGAAAACATTCATTTTAATCATAGTTTATTGGGGAAAGAATTACCTGCCAGTCTTCTGGCTTATAAGAAAGAAGATAAAGTTGGGATGAAACTTCAGGATTAATTAATTGAGAGTACTGCATGTAATGTCTCTACTCTGAACGTTACAGTGCACATCACAATGAAAACAGTTTTATTTTCCATGGTTGAAATAAATTATAATAAATAATTCATTTCAATGGCAGAGATGTACTGGAGAGCAAGAGCAACAAAATTGACTATGCTACACTGTGAGTCTCATTCTTGAATCTTCATTATCCATTTGAAACTTTTTACGAGTAGTAAATCATATTTCAAGTGGCTGCAGATCTCATAAAGCAGCTTGCTGCATTAAAATAAAACCAGAAATCCTGGGGCACTGGAAGTCTGCAGGGTTTGCCACTCAGCATTATTTGGGAAACTCTTTCTCACTCTGCTCTTGCCAGCATCAAACAGAACGCTTTTCCATTTGATGTAAAAATTAAACATCACTTGTCAAAAGGATCATCAACATTTCCTCTTGGTGGGAATGTTGGGAAAAATCTCTGTGTAGAGAAATAGCCTTCACCTCCAAAGACATTTTCCTCTAATTTTTATTCCCAAATGAATGAGTGCCACACAGCCAGGTTCTAGAACCTCTAATGACCTCTACTGGCCTCTGGGGGCCCCTAAATTAGCAAAAATGTGTTCAAGCTCTAGAGAGAGGGGGGCACATGTGCTAGGAGTCTGCCTAAAAAGACCAGTCTATCTTCCTAGGATGGGTGATATTTAACTTGAACCTTAAAAGATACATGTAAGCATCATCAGGGAAGAAGGATGTATTAGGAAGATGAAATAAAATGAGGAAAGACAAAGAAGACAGGGCTTGGGATGTTTGAGGAACAGCTAGCCCCTGTACAGGAAGCTTTTGGGAAATTTTGTTTTGAGTAGAAAGGAGCAGAGCTGAGGGCGGGGAGCTGAAGGCTGGGTCGAGTCCAGGCTCTAAAGGTCTTCACAGTCACACTCAATGCAGAAATGAGTCTGGGCCAGTACATTAAAGGGCAGCCTTCAAAGGATTTCTGAATAATGCTGAGCTCCGGCGTCTAGAACAATGACTGATGGGAGACTGGAGCAAGGCAACAAGGTAACATGTTGAGATACTACTGCAAAAGTCCAGTGGAGAGATGGTGAGGGCCCCAGCAAGTCTGGTAGCAGAGACAGAGAGGAGTGGTCAGAAGCCTTGAGAGCATATCCCATTTTCTTCCCAGGCAACGAGATCTTTCCAAGAAATATAACCTGCCACTGAGGTTGTAGATAGAGTCAGAGCTTTAAGAGCATGGCCTCCAAATCAAGACTGCCCGTGGAGAGAAGGGGCTGGGTGCTAGATGGCCCCTGGAGCGCTAAGTGCGGTGGAGAGGCTGCTGTCGTCTTACAGACCCACGGTCCAACAGTGAACTCAGAAAATAAGGAGCAGTGAAATGAACCCCAACTGGCGTACATATATATGCATGCTGGGGAAGACTCCAAGCATGTTTATATTAAATATTCAGTGATAAAGTAAACTCTAACTGAGGCCATTCAGAATCAGGGAAGGGAGTGGGAAATAGCATGCTACTTTATTGAACAGTCATCACAACAGTTCCCAATGAATATCGTATTTCAAAACAGAGCAACATCAGGCATAATGGCACGAGGGCATCTCATGCAGTCATCCAAGCAGAGTGCAATGAATATTGTATTTCATAATAAATATATTATCCTTACAGTAGGAGGTTCAATGTTTCATTGTCTCTCATCTGTCACTACATTCTCCCTGATTTCCTGAAGGGATTTAGTTAGATGGACCTAAAAATCTTCATAACCAACAGTGGAGGATTATTTTACTTATTATGTTCAAATGATTTTGTGTGGGTAGAAAAAAGTATTTTTGTGGCACATTCACAGGGCCCTCGGAAGCATTTTCCATTAAAGATTAGTCTAGAGTTTTTGTTTAAACCACAGAGGACAGCAGGCTGCCTTTCAGATTTGAGGGTTTTTATTTATAGTTGTCTAAATGGCAGAGAGTGCTGGCCAGGAGGCCAAGGAGATGATTCAAATACGTTATTGAGATTTGGAAGCTCGTTTGTCCTAATAATTATCTAGGAAGCCTAAGGAATGATAGGAATAGAATGCTGTTCCTTGACTTATTCAGACATTGCCTGACCACCTGCTTTGTGCCAAGCTTTGTGTCACACCCTGGGGACACAGAGATGAACAAGACACAGTCCCAGCCCTCAAAAGAGCTCACAGTCAAGTCGTGAAGGAGATACAGTTTATAAACCATGACAACACAGCATAGCAAGTGCCACAAGCAGAAGCTTGCACTGAAGGCTCTGAGAGCCCAGAAGAGTCTGATGAACTCTGCCTGGGGGTGGGGGACAGGCAAGGAAGGCTTCACAGGTGACATGTGGAGCTGTCGTAGAGAATAAGCAAGACAGGCAGACAGGCTGGAAGAAGGCCGGGTAGGTGCAAAGGTCCGGAGAAGTCTTTGGGGGACGGCGAGTGGTTCTGCGGGACTGGACAGGGTGTGGAGGGGGTGGCGGTGGCAGGGGAGGCTGATTAGGTAGGCAGGGACCAGGTCTTGCGATGGGCCTTGTACTGGGTGATACAAAGCCTGGGCCTTAACTTGCAGGCAGTGGGGTGCTATTCAAGTTAAATGAAGCTGGTGGTGACACAGAAGACCGGGAAACTGCTGGTGAAGCCCCTCTCCAGATGGTCTGATGCTTTAGGAGGCCTGGGCCCTTGGACTTCCCTAAGAAAATGCAGCTTGGTTCCTGTTGCAGGATTGGGAGACCACAGACACAGAAGGATACCTGCTTAGCTCCTGCACCTCGCTCAGGCTGGATCTCTCCTCCCTCTTTGTTGGCTCTGTTGCCAAAACCCTGAGAAATGGCACTGCCACTATTTCCCTTGGCCCACAGCACGTAACTTACTAGTGTCCTCTGTCAGGAACGGTTCTCTTTGTCAGGAAGCTTTTTATTGATGTTCAACCTTCATTTTCCCTTTCTTAATAATATCCCATTATGCCAATACTCCATTGTGCCATGCTAAGTAATTCCCTTTCCTCCTTGGCATTTACATCTTCCAAGTATTTATAGACTTATCAAATGCCCCATTTAGTTGTCACTTAGGCAGGCTATACATATTTAGCTTCTTTAATCTGGCCCCATAAACCAGGCCTTCCATTCTCTTAAATCACTCGAGTTCCCTTCCTCCAGGTTTCTGTCAATTTGTTTCCAGCCTCCCCATGATGCAGGGGGCTCAGGGAAAAAAGATGGGGTTGGGAAAGGAGGGTTTGCTCCTTCTGTGGGACAAGAACACATCATTTGTGGAGGGCAGAGCTTCTCCCTTAACGTGCAGACTCCAATACAGGCCAGGCCTCTGGCGGAGGCTATGGGCCCCTCTTGTTATGTATTAGGTTTCTTTCACCTGCACATGTTTCAAGTCACTAATATTCTACTATCAGTGCTTGCTATGTGCTAGGTGCACACAGGCAACACATACCTATTACACGCTTACTATGCACTGGGTGCCGTGCTAGGGGCTTCTCCCTCCCTCTTTTCCTCTCCATCTTCATTTCTCACACTTATTCAATGGTCAAAGCATTACTGAGAGCCTACTGTGTGCCAGGCATTGTGGTATGGAATTGAATAAAATGTGATCCTTCTGGCCTTAAGCAGCTCATGGAGCCCAAGTATTTATCAATCTCTTACTGTCCACCCATCAAGTCATTTCCTTCCAATCCTAAAGGGTCTTTGAGAAATCATCCTAAATGCACTTAACTCTAATTGACGCTTTTAGTTCCCTGAGTGGAACTTCTTCATCCTATCTAAAACTAGATGCCACATTAAGTATGGGCATTAACACAGAGCTCTTGCTGAGGGTTTTCTTTCTGGTGCATCTCTCTGGGGCCTGCGAGAATTCTCTCTAGGCCTTGCACTTCTCATTGCTCCTTCTTGGCAGTTTACTTCACATTCCTTATTCGCATGGCCTCAACTAAGTATGCACTTAACTGTTGTTCTTTTCCATGGTAGCAGTGTTCAAAGTTATGGGGCAGGCTGAGGAATGACAGAAAGGGGAAGAGTGAAGATGATGGGTCTTGGGTAAAGTCTTGGGAACTCTAGGCATAACCTCAGGAATGACTAGTTCAATGACCTGAGCCTGGGGGCCAGTTCCAGTGAGGCTGAGAACTACCCTGGTTGAGGTGTTGGTATGTTGGTAGAGGTAAAATAAATACCCCAAGGATACAGTTAGGAAGTAGCATAACTGGTATTTGAAGCCAGGTGCATGGACTGCAGAATTGGTCTGCTCTGATTGTTGTAAAGCAGAAAGTCTTCACAAATACAGAATTAGAATTAGCAAATCAAACTCTGAAAGGAGATGGAATTTCCTCAGTCTGAAAGCACTGTCTATAGCTTCCTAAGTATCACTAGATGAAGAATTAACATGCAAGAGTTGCATTCTTGATTGCAAAGCAAGCTACAAAGTAGCAGTAACTCATGACAGGCCAGAGGATTTGGGAATCTTTACCTTTTTCTGTAAGTAGTGATCAGACTGTAATCAAATAAGAAGTTTTCTTGAACATATTAGATGAACTTGTAGCCTCACCAATGGTTGCTGCTGGTTAAATTCTCCAAGAATTAAGACAGAAAATGAATATGAAAGTTCAGTTCACAACTCTAGCATACTAATATGCTTTGGGAAAATTTCCCATTATTTACCCTTCAAGTATATGAAAAACCAGTAATAACTGTAAAATGAATAAATCAAGCCATCATTAAGCTGACCCTAACTTTATACAGTACCATTCTTTCAAGAAACTCACAAAGCTTCTCATACCATTCACAATGTCACTTGGAGAGATAAAGGCTAGAGAAATGCCAGCAAAGAAGAGTAGGTTAAAGCCCTGGTAAGGTAAAAGCTATGTGAGATCTAGAGACAAAAAGCCTTAGTATAGTCTCGGTACTGCTATTTTATTGTTTTTTTCTGACTTTTGGACAAGTTATTTGCCTAAGATATATATATCAATGGAAAGAGTCCTGAAGCTTATTTTTATTCTTGCCATCACAAGGTCAAATGTCTAGGGTGTGTAGGAAAAGTCAGTTTGGAGCCAAGAATCAAATCCACATTACACTGTAACCCACTTCCCCCGCAACTAGTGAAGGTTTGTAATCTTGAGAATGTGTATAGCACAAGGAACTCTAAGAAAGGTAGAACACATGTATGGGACTATGAAGACCTAGGTAATTTCGCTGAAGTCACGGCCTAGAAAGGACACTTTTCACATTTATACGTATGAACAGCAGGGATATGTTCTCCTTAGGGGACATAAACAAGTTACTGGTACCTGTACGTTGTTTTTCAAGTTTTACATATTTACTAAATCCCTTTTCTGTGTTAGGTGAGTCTATACTCATTGTCCATTTTGTCCTCACACTTCCCTGAGTCAGGAATCTTTTGGCTGTGAGGACAGCAACTACCACAGAGAAAACTCAGGTCTAAATGGGGTGACCTGAGGATCCCTGGATTAGGCAGTGCAGCTGGGTCGCTCGGTGGCCGGGAAGGCCCCAGGAAGGCCCGTGGAGTCTTTCTCAGTCTTTCTCTGGGGCTGTTGGCCTCCTTCAAGATCCTCCCAGCATGCCAGCTAAGTTTTTCTCTTGTCATCGACTTCTCTGTGCAATGCAGCAAGGGACGGCAGCCACATGGCTCTTGGTTTTTCAAGTCTTCAAGTCAAGTGAAGACCAGAGGCTGACCAATAACTTCTAAAAGCCAGTTTCTAAGTCCAGGGAAGAAGACTCAGTGAGCCAACCTGGGTCAAGTGCTTACTTCTTGTCTAATCAGTTCTCAAAGGAAGGGCCCTTGGCTCAATCAAGGATTGACCCATGAATGAATGTGGGGTGTCCCACCCTGCTCCCTCCTGTTCTACCAATCCTGTCTCTAGGTCAAATAGTATTGTATAGTAGTTAAGAGCACAAGGTGCTGCTACTTAGAAGCTGCATGATAGTGACTGAGCTCCCCAACTTCTTGAAGCCGCAGTTGATATTTTGATTGTAAAATGTAGAAAAGAGTATCTGCCTCACAAAGCAGTACAACTTTATGAATACAAATATGAATAAGAAATATATATATTTAAGCACTTAGAACAGAGCTTAGCATATGATAATTATTTTCACTTCTTTCTCATCATAATCATTCATCACCACCATCATCTGAGTCTGAGGTTGCTCCTCCATAGTGACCTCTTAGGTCTTAGCAACCCTGCAGGAAATAAGGCTTCTATTACAGGATGGAGGAAAAGTCTAGATCTTTAAGAAGGAGGTGTGGAAGTTCTTTCACTTCGGGGTGGTAGGGTGAGGATGCACTTCTAACTTAATCTTTTCTGGTCAAGATAATTAGCTTCTTTGTGATGTCCATACAAGTTGGGGATCTTTCTGGTGAGCCCTGGGATGGCTTGGGTGTGACACAGGAAGATGGCCTCAGGTGTCATATTCACGTGTCACAGAAACACTGCTCACAGTAGAAAGACTGCACTTGTGTTATAACTTGGGGAGTGCTAATCCTGGATAACTTCTGTTTGTGAAATAGACTAACTGCTGCTACCTGCACTGTGTCAGCATAAAAAGATATCATATGCAGAATTTGTGAGAGCAGACAAAACCATCCTTTTAGAACACAGATTGTGAAGGTGCCTGCGTGGCTCAGTCGTTTAAGTGTCTGACTTTTGATCAGTTTATGATCTCAGGGTCTTGAGATTGAGCCCTGCATTGGGCATGGAGCCTGGTTAAGATTATCTCTCTCTTTCTCTCCCTTGCCCCCCCATCCTGTACACATACACACATGCTCTTGCTCTAAAAAAAAAAAAGAAAAAGAAAACAGGTTGTGAGACACTTCCCTAGAGTTCGTGTCAGTATTTGATCTATAGATTAGAAATTTTCCTTGCAAAGGCTTTCAATCAAAAAGGATACATTTAGGGAACTTTTAATTTATAATGATAGCCACTTACGCCAATCACCATTAATGAAGAGGCTGAAAACTATCTTGCTTGCCATTTGCCATACTGAGTGAAGGATCTGTTATTAGCATGCCTAATTATTTTGGGTGAAACCTGTGTAAAACTCTGCATTTTTTTCCATATGCAATGTTCTCTGTTTTATATGAATATGAAGGTAAAGGTATGGCTGTTGTTCATCTTTTACAACTCCTTTGCTATTCTGAGAACATTTGCTGCAGACTACATAGCAAAACTGGGCTCAACTGTAGATAAAAGAACAGTGACAGATTGCAGTCACTTTAATTCATAAAGAAAATACTTGGAGCCCCTGGGAATGCTGAATCAAGCCACTAGCACCCAATGACTTCGTGCTAAGTCACAAACTACATCATATATTTTAGTTGAAATACAAAGCTAATGGACATGTGACTTACTTATTTCAAATTCTTCTTTATGAAGAGCTGGCTCTTTTTCTTTTTTCTAGCTCTTTGGAAAACATTATACTTCCCCTATTCTATAAACATACAAATATAATTGTAAAATGACATCATTCTGTTTTCATTTAATTACCCTTGAAATGCTTTCTATTTAATATTCATTACTCAAAAGCTAATTTAAAAGAGAAAGAGATGCGACTTATTAAAAAAGATGTACTGTCATTCACAGCAATAGTTATCTAATATACAGAAGTTAATAAAGCAGATTAATCTACAAGTCCCTTTAAGCCATTCTTGAGTTTTGAACAACTGCCTCTTTGACCTTTCACCTTCATGCTGTGCACCAGTAGCAGGTGCCAGCTGTACAGAAATTATGGCTGTGCGTTTGAACGCAAAATCTTTTCTTACTTTGCTTCTGACCAGCAGCTGACCCTGTAGGAGTGATTGTTTCTGGTGCCGGCCTAAAGGCTACATAAACCAGTAGCAGATAAACAAAAGGCTACATATACCAGCTGCCTTGCCTAAGGGTACCGTCCTAGGCTGACACCTCCACTCCTTCTCCAGCGTCCCAAATTGCTCCTTGTTTGTTTCCATACATGCATTTCATCCTTGTTATATTGTGCAAGGGGTGGGTGTAGGAGAAAACCCTCTAAAACAACAAAAAACCCTGTCCCTTCCTTCGAACTTGACTTTTGAGTATTCCATGTCAAACTGTGTTATTATGATGCTAATCTAGGCCTGATTTAGCAACTTTAATAAGAGGCTAAACCCTCTTGTAATTAGATAATAAAATTTTATTATGCATTTTAATATTAAAAGTCCTAAAATCAAACTCTTCAAATCATACACTGGTACAGAACTAAGGTACTTAAATATCATAGCCCCAGAAAATGGGAACTTGAAAAAGCACATTGTGGCTAATTTTTCATTCTCAGAAATGTAAACATGGAATTCCTATGTGGTGGCAGGGAGAGCTCCAACACTCTTAATTATGTGCAGGGAAGAATGAATCTATTCAAGTATGAAGCACACTGTACCATTTCCAGCAACAGCATGAGATGGCTTTGACAGTTATTTCTTGGATACAAATTACACAAGTATAAAAACAATCCCCATAATGATTAAATGCAGTTATGTACATAGGAGAATACCAGTGCAAATGGTAACATATTTAAATGGTTTTTCCTTCATTAAAAAAATTATATATGATATTAAACCATCAATCACTGCTGAGGCACAGGAGCTTCAATGTATTGTCACTGGTTGAAATAAATGACTTGGAGACTGAATTCTGGCTCATTCAATATGGTGTCTCTGCTGTTGCTTAGTCACCCAACTCTCTGCTGGTTTGGGCTACATCTGGTGGATTCCGTCCCTTTCAATTAATAAGGCAAGTTATGCCATCAATGGATTACATCTTTAAACTGTGCTTAGAGGTAGAAAAACACATGTCCTAGTTAAAAAAAAAAAAAAAAAAAAACCCAAGAAACAACAACACTTCTCTGTTCCGTTAACCATTTGAAATAATACCTGAAGTGATTATTCCTTTCTTCACCCATGTTTAAGATGAAATTTTCTTGTGGAATTTCAGCAGGCTCATTATATAGTATATAAACACAGAGTCTCATTTTAGCATTCCCATCTTGTTTATTACATAGCTGTCTGTGACCATGCTGGATTTGAAGCCTAAAGTCATTGCCTAAGGATTGTAATTCTGCAAATCAATTTTAGGGGGTTTGTTTTGCAGACATTCATTGACCATCACAAAGTGTTAGACTCTGCTAGATGCTGAGACAAATATCAAGCTGGGGGATCTTTGGGGAAGAAAAAGTACTCCACTGAAGACAGATTATTACAGTTTTGATGATAGTTTGATGATTCATAAATCAAGA
Organism: Canis lupus dingo; assembly: GCF_003254725.2. Taxonomy (NCBI): domain Eukaryota; kingdom Metazoa; phylum Chordata; class Mammalia; order Carnivora; family Canidae; genus Canis; species Canis lupus. Next base: position 41,247,816 of record NC_064246.1, read on the forward strand.
AGAGGTTTTTCTCTTAACTGATTTTTCTGTTTTAAATACCATTTTTTGGGTTATACTTGAAGTAGTCATTCAACAAATATTTCCATAATAAAAATATAACCCAAATGGCAAAGATAGGGTATATAACAAAAAAATTTAGACTAGAATCATCTTTCTAAAGATGGATACATGATTTTATAATATCACAGATAAGATGCCATTTTAATAAAAAAAACTGTGTTTTTCTATTTTTATTACATACTTTAACTTTCTAACCTAATTTTTAGGGGTGGTGGTCACAAATCCATCATTTGTATGTGTTTTACTCCCTTCTGGACTTTTATTTTATTTTATTTTATTTTTTTTAATTTTTTTTTTCAATTTTTATTTATTTATGATAGTCATAGAGAGAGAGAGAGAGGCAGAGACATAGGCCGGGGGAGAAGCAGGCTCCATGCACCGAGAGCCCGACGTGGGATTCGATCCCGGGTCTCCAGGATCGCGCCCTGGGCCAAAGGCAGGCGCCAAACCGCTGCGCCACCCAGGGATCCCCCTTCTGGACTTTTATTATGTGGCTGTTGCCTAGTTACTTTTCTCCAACCGTGGTCCTCTCTGATATTCTGATTTAGTAATTAGACTGCATGTACACACACACACACTTACTTGACCAAACTGAACTTTAATCTTTGTCTCAGACAAATACAGTTATTTCAAGATTAAAAAAATGTTTGGGGAAAAAAATGTTTGGGAGGTGTTAACTGAGTTTCATTGCCTGTTTAATGCATCCATTTTGTATGCAAAGACACTACCCAAATGTAAATAAATGCCCTCTTTAAATTTTAATAGAGACCTATGTATAGAATCAAATGTAAGAGCAAAATAACAGCATCCTTTTTAAACAAGTAAACAAAAAAGTGTGCTTCAAAAATTACCCAAACATCAGCACTGCCACATGAGACGGCTGCGAGAAATATCAGGGATCATGCCTGGGGAGATCTTAGTTCTGAAATCCTCTAGGATTACATAATACATTGGTGGAAAACTGGTAACCAGACATATAGCATTGGCCTGCAGAGCATTCTCCTTTTTTGTTTCATTTTAAATTTTCAGTCAGTGGTCAACATTAAAAACCTGGATTTCTGGTTTTCTTTGGGAGGGAGGTAACACTGGGTCCTACCTTTTTGCTGGGTAAGAATGAGCTGGCCCTGTGTGGAGGCTCCTGCTATAGGACCAGGATGTGTACTCAACTTAGGTTTCTTTCCTAAGTTTCAAGTTTTCTGCTTGGCTCTCTAAGGCACCTTAGTTTGTGATACTTTGTAGAATGGAAAGGATAGGGAGAGGGATGCTCAGAGCTATCACTTTGAGACTTGCTAATGTGAGAAGCTCTTAAGAGCTCTAATGGTACCCAATAGTAGAAGTTTCTTTTAGAGAAGAGAAGCTGTTTGCAACCAGAAAGAGGTGACAACTGGCATTCTATACTAATGAGTCAGGGGTAAGAGTGAGGATGAAGATGCGATGCACTGGGTACAGAGGACGGATACAGAGCACCTGTTGCTTCCCCACCTTCATTTCACAGCTGCCATATTGCCTCTGAGAAAAACCAGGTTGGGCAAACCTCAAGAGCTACCTCAAAGACGTTGAAGGAAAGGAACAAGGGAACATAATGAGATAGTGATGCTATTAGACTCTGGCCTCCTTGAGGTTACACGTCCCACTCCATTTTATATTTTCAGTGTCAGGCTATAGAATTAAGGCTTAGTTGTGGGTGTAGAGGAAAGGAAGGGAATGTTTGTTCGCTCTGCCTCAGTGATGGTGGGAAGCACAAGACTCTCCGTACCAGCTGGCAAAACAACCTCCCTCTCCCTTACCCACTGTCTCTTTAGGTCACTGCCCATCTGTTTCACCCTGCTGCAGTACAAAGTTGGGGTAGAGGATAACTGCTCTAAATCATTCTACCTTAAGGATGGCCCCAGTGGGACTTGCTGGAAAGCTCAACCTGCCTCAGTGTGAGTGTTGAAAACATACATACTACCTCACATTAGTAGCCACCAACAAACTATAGCTTTGTGGTTAAGCATGTGAACTCTAGAGTTCAACAGGGCCGAATTTTAGTTTTTCCACTTACTATGTGTGACCCTGGGAAAGTTACCTACTTAATCTTTTCGTGCCTTAGTTTCTATATTTACAAAATGCAATCATAGTAGCAGTGCTTCACAGACATACTATAATGATTAAGTCATATTACATGCATATGTAAAAAACTTAAGCTAGTGCCTGTACACAGTAAGCGCTTATATTTTGCCTATTTTTCCCCCCTAGAAATAAATATACAGCCCGTGCACAGAGTACTGTGAAGACGACCAAGATCATGGCAGCATGTGCAAAAACCAGTTCTGTCCTGAAATGTGGGTTCCCATGTCCTACTTTTGGTGTCTATTGACCTAATCCTGGCTTCCTTTAGAACTTCTATATCCATGTTGTCCTCTGATCCAATTGCGAATGTTCCTTCATAATGTGTTTTTGGTACCAATCTACAGCCGTATTTTTGCTAATAAAGTGGCAAATCCATGAGACAGAGCTAATGGGTCATGTGGAGGGCACACTTTCTATTTAGGGTCCACTGGAAATATCTTTAGTTAACAATAGAAAATCTAGCTAATTATTTTTAAGAGGATGAGAGGCATGAATATACTTCATCTGCTTAAGTGTTTCCCACTGTGAGAGTGCTGCTGAGGTTCTATAGGCAAAAATCTCAATATCAGTTAAATAGGCGACTGCACTTTCTCCTACTTAGTATTAGGGAATGAGATCTCAAGTATGAAAGATGTCTTGTATGGTATGTCAAAATGTTGAGCAGTATCATTTCAATCTAAACACAAAAATGAGAAAAGAGCAGATGAGTTCCCTTTTGCTATAATTCACTTTGGGATGCATGTCATGAAGAGCACCAAACAAAAGCAATTTTCATTGATTGACTGACTGATTGAGGAAACGGGTGAATGTTCCTTCAGCATACACCCCTACTCAAGTATGAGTCTTATAGCTCCTGACAGCTCTTCACAATTTGCCGTTAAATCCCAAGTTGGGGGTGGATGGGCGGGGGGGGGGGGGGGGGGGGTGGGGGAGGGGAGGAACTGAAGGAGGAAGGGAAGATGGGAGTGAAAGAGAGATAAAATCATAATTAGAACTTTTTTTCGGGGGGGGCGTTATTATAGCTGACTTATACCAAATAGTTAAATAGATGAGGGTGAGATAAATTCAAACCTAAATGTTCTAATTCTTCCCTTCAATGTATTCAGATTTTTGAGAATATCATTGCTAAAAAATCCCTTGTTAGTAAGTTAATGGCATAATCTAACACTGACCACCACATAGTCCTGGTTCTACTTCTGAGGAGGGTGCCCATCTTTCTGGAGTACTTCCTGAGAGCTGCAATTCTGATTTAGAGAAGCATTTGGCATCAGTGTCCTATTCTTATAATCTGAAAAAGAATCAGCCACATCTCTGAACTGCCCCTCTAATTCTACAAGACACACTCCTCCACTTACATAATTTGGACAAATCTTTCCCTCTGTGATATAACTAAATGAATGCTGATTTAAAGCTTATGGATGCAAACACTTAACATGACCAGAGATAAAACTGAAAAGAATTCACATAGAAATTTAATTTTCCAAATTACTGTAGCAGATCTGTGCCTAATCACTGTTACTATTGGCTTATTCTTAAAGTCTTCGTTTATCTTTCTAATGGCATAAAAACACATGGGGAATATTTATTCTTAATATATGTAAACTGGGTTTTCCTCAGTTGTTAAGTCCAAGGAATGCTGGCGAGACTGTAATTCTTATTTGCAATAGATTCACTTAATTACAGTGGATTTTCAAATGGACTAAATTTAATGGTAGCAAAGTTAGATTTGTTTACAGATTATGGAAGAGGGCTTATTTGGAGAATATTTTTAAAATGCTGAAGATCTAAAGCTACATAAGGGGTCACAATTAGCGCATTTCCAGGTGAGAGGTGCTGAAACTAGGCTTCCCAGGCTGTTGTACACCAATCGAAAGTCCTGCAAGGATGTTGGAAAACCTTTTAAATTTGGGTTCATGCTTTGTTTGCTATGGAAGCTTGAGGAGAGAAACTTTTGCAGTTTGGAACTGACACCCTTCATGCAATTACACTTCCAGCAATATACATCTAGGTTGGGGGGAAAACAGTTCAAACTAGTAAATAATTGCAGTATCATTGCATCAGTTTAAAGAGCTGACAAATCCTCTCTAAACTCCAAGCACAACTAGTCATTAGGGTCTAGTTTTTCAGCACTGTTAAGCAATTTGTAACCCATTTCTTTTAATAGGGTTAGGCATTACTTAACCGAAACAGATGCCTTGAAAACTGAAACCTCGAGTTATAAAGCAGCCACCTTGTTCATTACCTTCAGTGATAGGCAAATCATCTATAAAAACAGCATTTAATGGGCAACCAATGAATAATCAATGGCTCACTTTTCATCTGAGTGTGAAAATGAGAATAATCTAATACAAAGTCCCTCTGGTAAGATGCCGAATCTTGAGTTCTGCTGCTCTTCAGGGCTGATTTATAAGGTCTTGGAAAGCTGATGTAAACAGATGATCAATGGGGCCCATCCTCGCTCATAATAACCCCCAACTGGCCCACTCCCTCTTTTCTGAGTCCACCCCTTCAGGCTATTAGCTCTGTCCAGCTAATTCTTCCCACTGCTCCTGCCTGCTGCTTTTACTCCGGCCATCCGTTCAGTCCAGCCGACTCAGAAGTAATTTTATACGCAGCAGAGAGCGGGTTGAATTGATTTTTCACTCAGCGCTCAGTTCCCATCTGAATAATTATCAATTTTACTGCCTCATAAAGGGAAGAGTCAAAATTTCAAATCAATTCAAAAGAGCTTTTGAGACGACAGAAACTGTGCATAAGAATAGAGGTCAAAGTTGTCAGTGACCTAAGGAGATGATGTCAGATATTACTATACCCAACAGTTGACATCAGAGGCACTCAAGATGATATAACCTAGTGCTAATGCAAATCATATTTATGCTGACTACCAGAGACCAGTCATTAATATTTAAAATGCTATCTGAAAGCCTACATTCCAAATAAATAGAATGTATTCCACTGTTAATAAAGATATATCACTACTGAGTCATATTCTTATAAAGTAAAGGATTACTAAGTATTATTAACACACAGAAATTACTTAAACCAACAAATGCATGGTAATTCTGAGTAGAAACAAACTTGATTGTCTCCTGTACAACCACATCACTTGATCTGCATGGTCTGATGGTATTTGTCTAGGATAACAGCCTATTGATTTGGGTAAAATCTACCAACCTGAAAGTTTCTACCAAAGTTTATGGGACATTATTGTGATCAAGTTGAGTGCTGGCAAGAGGGATCTAGTGGTGGACTTATCATTTGCCATGGTGGGGTAGGGGCTGGGTCTAATTCTGGCCAATCCATGGGCATTTATTTCTCCACTGGCTACATGCTTTAAATCTGTGGTTTTCAGCCTTCTCCTTGCAGAACACCTGAGGGCTATGACACATTCCTGACAGTATCAGAGTCATTAGAGTCTAGTTCTTCCAGACCCTAAGACATCAGGAATACTTGGCAGTATTAGAGGCTACTGCGGGGTAGGTGGGGGAGGGGGAAGAAAGGGTACACCCAAATCTCAATAGAATATATAGTTTAAAATGGCATTTCTGGTGAATCTGAGATCTTATCCCTACCATCTAAGCCCTTGAGAATCAATCATGTAAGTGGTAAGGACCTGGGCTTTTGAGCCAAACAGACCTTGGTTCACATTCCACTTCCCAGCTGCTCTCTCTGTGTCTCAATTTATTCATCTGTAAAATGGGGATGATGATATCCATATTTCAGGGCTGTCATGGGGGTGTAAATGAGAAGATTTCTCTGAAAGTCCTCACCTAGAGTGCCAATCTCTGTCACCACTATATTAATCAAATTACCATGTAACTGATTAGTTACCTAATAACTAATCAATCATCTCTGTCCCACCTGAGAGAAACTTTTCAAGGAGAGAAATTATGTCCTATGAGTCTCAGTGGCTCTTGCACTTTGTGCACAGAAAGTCCTCAATACATGTGCTACGTATCTCTTCTCTTTACTCTTTATCACCAACATGTCATAACAATTCCAGGGTCACACCAAATACCTACAGGCCTACAGTACATTGTCTAGTTACACAAAAATCTTAATTACGCATCTCCTTGCGTAATTAAGAAAACAGAAAGGTTTTCTCAGAAAACAACAGGTTAACTGAGACATCACCAAAGATAAGTTTATGTAATTTGAAGATTTGTTTAAAAAAAAAAAAAAAAAAAAAGGCCAGGAAGAAAAACTCATCCACAGCTAGCTCATTGTACATTCATCATTTCTTTACTCAGAGGCACCTTGTTTGTTGACTAATGACCTTCTTAAAAGTGTTTACATTTGCAAACCACAAACTATTACGAAGATAATATTGGCAAACTAAAACAACTGGAAGCAGTATAAAGTTTCCACAGTTAGTGGAACTGGAAAATACCATAGTGATGGTATCACCACAGAAAAATGGTATTATTATTCTCTTTGAAATATTTCTGGCATGTGTTATTTACTTTTATGCATGCCGTTACTGTGATTTGCAGAAGTGAGTTTTTCAAAAACAGTATTAAACTTGGACCTAATTCATATTAGCCACTCACAAAGCACATTTGAAAATAAAAGAAGTTGTGGCTTTATTATTTATTACTTAAATGTTCTGGGGAATATGATCTATCTGAATCTTGATTTCTTATCTTAAATGAGGAGAAGACCAGTTGCGGTATGATGAATGGGAGGTTCTCAGCAAAGCTCCCTGGCACCGCCCAGGAGCTCAGCAAATGGCAGTTTCCTGATGTACCAGAGTACTTACAGGGCAAACTTAAGAAGACATTATTAGAGGCTCCAGGAAAGAAACCAGAGCTTGACTGTTTCTAGTTCTGGCTTTGCCTTTTATTTCTCTCAGCCCTCTGGAAGAGCTATCCTTTTTTTAGCATTCTAGCTTCACTGGGAGAAGATGAATGACTTAAGAGATTTCTTGAGGTGAGGCTTGTGTGCTACTCTATCTTCTGGGAAAATACTCCTAGAGAATAACTGGTAAAGAGCCTTGACAAGACCATTTACTCTAAGAGATATTCAGGGTCTGGGAAACTCTGTTTCTTAAGCTAGGTGACCAACCACCAGTTACCTGCTGTAGGACATCTGGATTTTGCTGCATAAAATGTAATAGTCTCTGACCGGCCTGGGTAGCCTCTCTGCATCGAAGTGGCTTCTTGCCCTCTTTTGCTATGTGCTTGAAGAGGTAGGTGACGATGTAGTCTAAACTGGTACAGCAGCTGGAGGAGACAACTGTATCTGTACGAACAATAAATGAGAATTCCTTCGCATTACTGAAGTGTTTTTTTCATCTGATTAATTATAATGCCTCCAATTAAAAAAAACCACTAGGGCAGGGATTTTGCCTTGCTTATCTCTTTAAACCCAGTGTCTACTACAGGACCTGCTATAAAAACTTGTTAGTAAGTAAATTATTTTTGGATTGAATTGGACAGAATTTTCCATTTGTGACCTTAATGACCCTCTGTTTAACACAAGTGATTTTATTAAATATCTATTGGGTACAAAGTGCTCTGCTTCAGACGAAACAGGGTGTAGACCTGGGGCAAAGTATTCTGTTTCAGGGGTAACCCCTACCTTGTTGTCAAAGCTCTCATGATTTAGTATATAAGTTACCGGAACACAATGCTGGGTACAAATGAGTGACACAGAAAGAGAGAGGCAGAGACACAGGCAGAGGGAGAAGCAGGCTCCATGCAGGGAGCCCAATGTAGGACTCGATCCCAGGACTCCGGGATCACAGCCTAAGCCAAAGACAGACGAGTTTAACTGCTGAGCCACCCAGGAGTCCCTGCTATGAGGATTTTGAGGAAGACATCACATTTGGATGGGGATCATAGAGACTTTCTGAAGGAGACAGAACTTGAGATGAACCTGGAAAAGTTATTTTAGTTAGGTATAAGGAAGGACATTTTTCAGATAGAGAGATCAGCACAAGGCACACGGTATGGTGGGAAGGCAGGAATTCTGGAGTCAGCTCTGGTTTCAAATCTTCTCTTTTCCAATTACTTCCTATTTTGTTACTTCGAAAGAGCCACTCAACCCTTCTCATTATTTGTAAAATATCTTGCAGAGTTGAATGAGAAGAAAACAACTAGAAATTCTCATATAACAAAAACAGCTGATATTTACTGTGTTAGTTACATGAATTACTGTTTTGTATCCTCATAATAATAGTTATATTATTATCCTCACTGTAATAGTTACTATTATTATTTGCATTTACAGACAAGAATAGTGAGGGATTAAGTGACATGTCCAGTGCCACATGGCTAGATGACTGTGGAGTCACTGTATGAAAATAAACAAGGAGCTGGAGTTTTTCTTTTTTTAAAAAAAAAGAGAGAGAGAGAGAGAGAGAGAGAGGCAGAGACACAGGCAGAGGGAGAAGCAGGCTCCATGCACTGGGAGCCCGACGTGGGATTCGATCCCGGGTCTCCAGGATTGCGCCCTGGGCTTTGGCCAAACCACTGTGCCACCCAGGGATCCCAAGGAGCTGGAGTCTTAACCACTAAAATCAAGTAGATATTAAAACTAGGTATTGAATAAAAATATATGCAAGCATCAAATACTTTCTTAAAACACATGGGGCTCAAAAGATGATGTTACTACTAGTTTGTTCTCACAATGAAAAGAGGAGGCTGTATTCTGGAGCAGGACTTTTGGTTTGAGTGAAACAATGTATAGGGAGTCAAAAAAAATAAAAAAAAATGTATAGGGAGTCATAAGACAGAAGGGTGACAAAGTAGGGTGAGCTCTTCCTCAAGGGCATCCAATAGTGGGCTGAGATATTACATTTAATTTGAAAGACAACAGAGGTGTTATTTAAGGCTTTTTAAAAATTTTATTTTATTTTTATTTTTTAAGGCTTTTTCTTTTAAAGGCAAGTGAGTAACATGATACAGCAACCACTTATTATCTACTTTGTACATGAAAATTATTATTCACTTACTTCTAATAACCACTTTGTATATTGTAGGTGTGGTTATTTGCATTTTTCAAATGAGAAAAATGAATCTCAGAGGTTAAGTAGCTTAACCAAAAGTTTATATTTATGATTCATAGCATGACACTGCCTTGATTTTTTGGTAACACCTGGACAGGATCCTGAGGAGTTTATGGTTAGTAACAGAAATGGCGAGAGAAACAATTAAAAACCTTCAAAAAATGGCCAAAATGGCAGGCGCAGTTGAGGAATGTGGACTAGGAGAGTAGGGCTGGGAAGCAGTAGATTATGAACTCCCTAGGCAATCATTAATCTCCTTATAATCTCTGAGCTTCTGAGACACGTGTGCCTTTCTTAGATTAGAAGTGTACTCACAGGGATCCCTGAGTGGCTCAGTGGTTGAGTGTCCTCCTTTGCCAAGGGCGTGATCCTAGGATTCTGGGATTTAGTCCCGGCATCTGGCTCCCCGTGGGGAGCCTGCTTCTCCCTCTGCCTATGTCTCTGCCTCTGTCTCTGTGTCTCTCATGAATAAATAAATAAATAAAAATCTTAAAAAAACAAACAAGTGCACTCTTAGCTGAATTAAAGAATATATAATCTTTCTGAAGAATCGCAGATTCTTCTAATCTAATCTAATTCCTCTAAATCTAATCTGAGAAAGGTTTCAGAAGGTCCTGAGTTGTGTTTAGTAATAATACTATAGCAGTAGAACTGGTATAACACCACAGTTTAAAAACTCTTTCATATTTATTGTTTCAGAGAGAATGGCATAATAAATAGAAAGAGGTAGTCTGGGGGAAAGTTCTGAAATACAGATAGATGAATACATTTAAAATCAGAGATAATGGTAACTGATGCAGGACTAAGAGGGGTTGTATGGAGGTCTAAAAGATGGGCAGGCACAATAGTTCTGGGAACTGTGGAGCTATAGAAGCTATATATGTAACCAAACTGTGGTGCTATTATTTTCCTTTGAAGAAAGGAGCTCTTTTTCTCCCAAAACTATGGTATTTGACTGAATGATTAACTGTTTATTTTCCCCCACTAATTGGGTTACATTATAGAAAAGGGAGCTTTGGTTGTATAATTCCAGGAGGTAATATAATGCAGTGGAAAACATGTGGGCCTAAGAGTCAGGCACAGACTTGTTGAGCTTGGTTGCTTTTCTCTTTTCCTTCACATTTCTACGTCTGAAGTCCCAATCATGAAAGTAAATGGATTAAGTAACTTAATATCTACAAAAGGAAGCAGGCAGGAAATAGATATGGTTTCCCTCACCAGTGAAGAACAATATGCTATCAATCACACAAAAATTATAAAGACTTCACATAGATTTGGTGACCACATGCCATGCAGGTTGCATTAAAAGGTTCCAATCTACTGAGTCAGCTATGAAAAAGCCAGGTAAACACTTTAGACATGAAGGTTGGAGCATATATCCTTGCAATAAAAGCAAGAAGAAGAGCTTCCATTACGGTTGATTTACGGTTGGGGAGTTCGAAATGGCTAAATGTTAGTTTAGGGTAGATTGAAAGGTGTAGAATCATAAGGATCAAGGGCCATTTGATAAAAAACAGAATGAATAGTGCTGAGGACTGTGTATTATTATTGGTTTTATTTGCAGCTCAAGCTACTATTTGAGATTCAAATAATGAAACTCTCCTGACATAAAAGGATGAGCAGAAGTCATGAATTTTCATATTTTGTCCTAGCTCTTGGTATTCAGAATCTTGTAAGGATTCATCTATGATTTAGATAATTTTAGATACAATTTTTAAACCAGATAGGCACTTTGTCCTCTCCAGCAACTTGTTGTTTGGCACTAGAAACAACCAAATGCTCCTTCTCTCCTGCACCCAGTCTCCCCAGGAAGCCCATGCATCCTTAATAGCCCTTCTGTTCCCCAAGAGTCATCATGGAACGATGTTCTGAAAAGTTAACTGTAGAGGAAAGAGTTGCTTAACTGAGTCAGGAGAATGGTAACAGGGCTGAGCTAACATTTGGCTTGGGCTCAAAATTTCAGAACCAGAAGGTCTGAATGGGTGGTGTAGTAGTTTTGAAATAGGTGGGTCTAGGTTTGAATCTATATTTTCTAGATGTTTTGACCTTCTGGAGCTTCAATTTGCACCTCGGTAAAACATGCTTGCCACACCTACTTCACAAGATCTTATGAGAAATCAGCAAGAAGCCTGTAAAGACTCACATAGTGCCCACCACACAGCATGTTCCCCCTTTTCACTTTCCACGTGTTTTCCTGGCTTGTCCCAATACCTTAAACACCAAGCCCATCGTTTTGTTTGGCTAATTCATAGCTTTCTTCCATCTTTGGCATGTTTTTGGTGGGAGAAACTAATGTACAAGGTCTCAAAATTTCTAAATAATTCCTGAATGATTTGTTCCCATATTATATTCATACAACTTCCTCCAGTTCAAGAATGTGCTCAAAATAACAACATATGCTATTGATGATGAACATTTTCTTGGAGGAAGGGTCTGGTGAAACGTTTACAATGGTTCAACTTTTTGCTTGCCTCCACCATTTCTAGTTCTTGCCTTTGTGCCATCCTTTACTTCTTGTTGGAATCCACCCCTGTCCCTGCCCTGGCTAAACTTCAGAGGCCTTCCCTTATCACTTCGTCGAGGGAAGCCACATTTAAACATTCTCCAATCATTATCCCACTTCAAATCTTTGCTTAGCATGTATCATGACTTTTTCTTGTGTGTGTGTGTGTGTGTGTTCATTTATTGTTTATCTTCTCCCTTTAGAATCTAAGCTTCACATAAGCAGGGACCTTATCTGTCTTATTCTCTTTAGTACTGCCAAGTACATAGTAGGTGCACAATTGATACTTATGAATGAATGACCTGAGAGTCATTATTAAGAGCAGCTTTGTAAGTCCTGCACTTGGTCTCTGTATGTAAGAGGATAGTGGTGGTGGGGAGGGGGATGGTGGCTGGACAATTAAAAAGACAGAACATAGAATTACTTTTCTCATTCACTTTTCTCCTTCCCCATATTATAGCTGGCTGAAACTAAAAATGCTGATTACCAAAATTTTTTAATATCACATTAAGCATATTAGGTGAGTTGCTACTTCATCACTGATTCAGTTTTTTTGTGTGACTCCCTCTCATTTTTTCTAAAGGCTAATGCAGAATTGAGACCTGCTTGAAATCCAAACAATAACTATAAATGCCTCTTTGCAGATCTATTTTTGTTGGAAAAGGAGAAACCCAAGCGGTTACTCTCAATAGTCCTTTTTCTTGAAGACACAGCATGATTCATCTGCCAAAATGTGACCTATATTAGACAGATCTAGCAGGGTGGTGAGGTGAAGAGGAATGGGTTTTAGAGTTAGAAAGACTCCTAGATCAGGCACTTATTAGTTGTGCGACCATGTGCAAGTTGTTTCACTTCTCTGAGCCACAGCTTACTCAACTGTATAACGAAAATAATATAATCTAATTAATTTAATCAATAAATATTTATTGAACACTTATTATATGCTAGGCACTGGGAATAAAGTAGTACCTCAAGACACAGGTCTTGTCCTTTGGAGACTTGCAATCAAGTAGGAAATAAGAACAAACAGCACTATTAGAGTATGTAACCCAGTTTTGGTATGCATAGCAATTCTGAGAATGACAAAGGCGAAGTACGTATCTTAAAAATACCTATGATAGCATCAGGCACAGAGTACTTGTCCACAAACATACACTCAACAAGTGGTAGCACTGGAACTTACTTAGTATTATCTTCATAATGCCACCCCATCAAGAACTCCCTTGAGAGCCTTGTTAAAATGTAGATTCTTGGACCAAGACCACACTTTGAGAACAACATACCCACTTGTAACTAATTAAACATCTTAAAGTATTACCATGATATGAGACAAAAGAATGTCAAGCCAAACTATAATAAGAAAAGACTAAGCTTCAGTTTCTGTCCATGAAGGATTAACTGCTATGAGAAATTTTCCTTCTGCCATACACAACTAGAAAACAGAACAAAAATATGAAACATTTTTCTCTTATTGCACAACAAGCAACGCAAACCTATTAAACCAGAGAGGAGGGAAACAAATGGGGTCACACCTACACAATCACTCGAGCTTATTGCCCTAAATACTTTCCAGGCTATGGGCCTGAAAGGAGGAACCCAAACAAAGCCAAGTGGTCTCACTAAGTTGAAAAGAAACCGTTTGAACTTGGGGAGGCTGAGGCAGCTAGAACTCATGAGACGTAGTTTCAAAGAGTGGGAGCCTTTAAAGGAGTCCTTTCCATCCAGTCTTTTTTTAAAAAAGATTTTATTTATTTATTCATGAGTAACACAGAGAGAGAGAGGCAGAGGAGTAGGCAGAGGAAGAAGCAGGCTCCTTGAGGGGAGCCTGATGTGAGACTTGATCCCAGGACCCCAGGATTGCGATCTGAGCCGAAGGCAGATGCTCAACCACTGAGCCACCAGGTGCCCCTCCATCCAGTCTTTGACTAATAACAGAGATATGTAACACATGTGTAGTTGGAGTTCCAGAAGGAATGGATACAGAGGGAAAGAAGGAGACTGTGATTATCTGAAGGCAAACTGTGATGATATTACTTGAAGGTGTAGATTAGAAATCCTGGAGTGCCATTAAAAATAAAGAAGTCTGGCTTAGTAAACTCATAGAGGATATAAAATGGATTCATAGGAAATATTTAATTGATCCAAAGGAAGGAAGGAAAAATAAAAAACGAAAAAAGAAACAAAGCTCAGTTAAAATAAAAAGAAAATAAATAGCAGTATTATAGATTTAAACTTAAATACACTGGTAGTTACATCAAATGTAAATGGTTGAAACACTAATTAGAAGGCAGAGATAGTCAGATTTGATATAAAAATATGACCCACATATGCTGCATATTAGGCAAATATGTCCACATGCTAATTCCCAGAACCCATGAATATGTTAGATTATATGGCAAAGAATTAAATAAGATTGCAGATGGATTAAGACTGCTAATTAGCTGAGTGAAAAATATGGAGATTATTTTGGATTATCTAGGTAGGCCCAATGTAATCCCAAAGGTCCTGAAAGGTGAAAGAGAGAAGCAGGTCAGAATCAGAGGGAGATGTATCTATGAAAGAATGTTATAGATGCAATCTTGCTGGTTTTGAAGAGAGGCCATGAGCCAAGGAATTTAGATAGTCTCTAGAAACTGGAAAAGGCAAGGAAATGGATTTGCTCCTAGAAAAGAACATAGCTGACACCTTTACTTTAGCCTACTGAGACTCATGTCAGATTTATGATCCAAAGAGCTATAAAATGGAGCACCTGGGTGGCTCAATTGGTTGGACATCCGACTCTTGATTTTGGCTCAGGTCATGATTTAAGGGTTGTGAGACTGGATGCTGTGTCAGCTCTGTGCTCAATGTAGAGTCTGCTTGAGATTCTCTCCCTCTGCCCCTCCCCCACTTGAGTACACATGCGCACGTGCTCTCTCTCAAATAAATAAATAACATCTTAAAAAATAAAAATAGCTATAAGTTAATAAATTAAAAAAAATAAAAAATAGTTATAATAAATTTACATTGGTTTAAGCCACCAAATTTGTAAAAATTGTTACAAAATCAATAGAAAATACCTCTGTCTACAAGAAACCAACTTTAAATAGAAAGACATAGGATGATTAAAAATGAAATGATGGAAAAAGAGGCAACACTAATCAAAAGAAAGCTGGAAAAGCTGGTAATACCAGACAAAATAGATATATATATATTTTAAAGAGTATTACCAGAGATAAAAAGGGCCATTTCATGATAAAGGGGAAAAGTCATCAAAGGGACAGAAGAATCATAAATATTTATATACCTATTAACACAGCTTTAAAATAGTTTATATAAAAACTGATAGAACTGAAAGGAGAAATGGAAAAATCTATAATTATAGTTAGACTTCAGCACTTTTCTCTTGGTAATTCACAAAATAAGTAAAAAACAAACAACTAGTAAGAATGTAGAAAATCTGTGCATTATCAATTAGACCACTATAGAACATTCTTCCCAACAACAGAATGCACATTCGTTTCAAGTGCTGATGGAACATTCATTTATTTTGAACCATAAAAAAGATCCAATAAATATAAAGGTTATAACATTGAGTATATTCTGTGACCATAATGGAATTAAAGTAAAATCAATAACAGGTAACAGGAACACTTCTAGACATACAGAATTTAAATACTGTGCCTCTCAGTAACAATCTATTAATAAAAGAAGAAATGAGCAGGACAATTAGGAAATATTTTTAAACTGAACAGAAAAAAAAAACCCAAAATACATAAAAATTTTGTGAGGAACAGCTATAGCAGTGTTTAGATGAAAGCATTAAATGTGTATATTAGCAAAGAGGAAAGGTCTACAATCAGTAATCTAAGTTTCTGCCTGAAAAATTCGAAAAGGAAAAGCAAAGTAAACTGAAGGAGGAAAATAATAAAGGCCACATGTGAAATCAATGAAATAAAAGAAAAATAACAGAGAAATCACTGAAAACTAAAACCTGGTTCTTTGCAATAAAGCTGATAAATCTAGAGCCAGAATGATCAGGAAAAAAAGAGAGAAGACACAAATTGTCAACTTCTGGAATGAAAGAGGGGATATAAAAAAAAAATAAAAAATAAAAAAAAAAAAGAAAGAGGGGATATCACCATAGACCTTACAGAAATCAAATTGTATAACTATGAGATATAATGAATAATTCTGTGTCAATGTCAGGTGAGCTTCAGATGAAATTGAGAAATTCCTTTAAAGACATAAACTACCAAATGCTACCCGAGATCTAGTAAATAACTGGAATAGCCCTATGTCCATTAAAAAACATTTAATTTATAGTTAAAAACCAACTAAAAAAAATCTAGGCCTAATGGCTTCACTGGGGAATTCTATCAAACATTTAAGTAAGAGCTAGTAACAATTCTATGCAAACTTTTTTTTTTTTTTTTAAATTTTATTTATTTATGATAGGCACACAGTGAGAGAGAGAGAGAGGCAGAGACACAGGCAGATGGAGAAGCAGGCTCCATGCACCGGGAGCCTGACATGGGATTCGATCCTGGGTCTCCAGGATCGCGCCCTGGGCCACAGGCAGGCACTAAACCGCTGCGCCACCCAGGGATCCCCTATGCAAACTTTTTAAGAAAATAGGAGAGGAGAAAACAATTCCCTAGTTATTTTATCAGGGCCTTAGACTGACACTAAAACAAGGCAAAGATACAGAAGAATAAACAAAGAATAAAAGGTATGGAAGAAAAATTATAGAATACATCACTATCTGTCATACATATAGATATAAAAACCTGTATCAAAATTTTAGAAAGCTGAATTTAGTGATACGTAAAAAGGATAATATGTTATAACCTAGTGTGGAATGCAAGGTTAGGTTAGCCTTCAAATATCCATCAATGTGATGATCAACATTATGTAATGTATAAATAGAACTAAAAAGGAAAACCATATGACCCTTTCAGTAGACACAGAAAAGTAATTTGATAAAACTCAATATTCATCCATGATAATAGCCTCAGAAAAACCACAAGGGAAGAGAATTTTCTCAACAAGATAAAGAGAATCTATGTAAAAACTTACAGCTAACATTATATTGAATGGTGGATGAATGGAGACATTTCCTTGGAGACAAGGAAAAAATGTGTGCTATGATTACTTCTGTTCAACACTGTACTGTGGGTCCTAGCCAGTGTGATAAGATAAGAAAAAATAAAATCTATACAGATTGGAAAGGAAGGGATCAACTGTCTTTATTTGCAGACAATATATAGAAAATCTTAAGACATCTACAGAAACCACCAGAATTAATAGATGAGTTTAGTAAGGCTGTATAATACGAGGTCAACATACAAAAAAATCAACTGCACGGTAGCCAAGAACAACAGGAAATTGAAAATCAGTACCATGTACAATAACATAAAATTACAAAATAGTTATAAATACAACAAAATATGTACAAGAGTCATACATTCAAAGCTACAAAAATGCTGTTGAGAAAAATTAAGGAAGATCTAAATAAATGGACAGACATGCCATTTTCAGGAATTGAACACTCAATATTACTAATATGTCAATTCTCTCCAAAGTGGGCTAGAGATTCAATGGAATCACCACCAAAATTCCCCTATTCATTTTTTTTTCCTAACAAGAGAAACTGACAAACTGACTCTAAAATTTATATAAAAAGACAAAGGACCCAGAATAGTCAAGACAATTTTAAATGAAGAAAACAAAATTAGAGGGCTATGCTATCTGATTTTAAGAATTAGCATAAAGTTAGGACAAAAATTAAAAAAAAAAAACAGAATAGTATAGAACTGGCACAAAGTAATTCAACAGAGAAAGGATATTCCTTAACAAAAGGTGCTAGAGTAATTGAATAACTGTATGTTAAAACCAGCTTTTATCTCATACGTAATATAATACTATATACAAAATATTTAATTGAAATGGATCATAGACCTAAGCGTAAGATAAAAAACTATAAAACTTCTGGAAGAAAACTAAGAACAATCTTTTTGGCTTGGGTTAAGTAAAGATTTCTCAGCATAGGACCCAAAAAGACAAGAACCATAAAAGAAAAATGAATAAATAAATTAGACTTCCTCAAAATTAAAACTTTGCTCTTGTGATAAAGGCATACTGTCAAGAAAACAAAAAGACAAGCCAAGACTGAAAAAATATTTGCAAAACATACATTTGATAAAGGATTTGTATCCAGAATATGTAACAAATGCTTATAAGATAAACAACCCGGTTAAAAAAAGAATGAGTTAAAGATTCAAACAAATACTTCACTAAAAGATACACAAATGGTACACAAGCATGAAAAGATATTCAAATCATTATTAAGTAGTGAAATAAATATTAAAACCACAATGAGATTCTTATTCATACCTACTAGGATGGCTAAGATTAAAAAGATTAATAATAGCAAGTGTTTGGGAGGATACAGGGAAGTGAAAGCCCTCATACACTGCTTGGAATTGCAAAATGGTACAGTCACTTTGGGAAACAGTGTCACAGTTTTCTTTATAATGTTGAAAATATACTCAAGCATCCCACTCCTAGGTATTTACTCAAGAGAAATAGTATTTGTCTACAGGAAGACTTGCATGTGAACATTCATAGTAGTATTGTACAAAATAACCAAGTAATGGAAACGACCCAAATATCCATCAGTTAGTGAATTTAGAAAATAGATTGTGGTATGGTAATACATACAATGGGATAATACTCAGCAATAGAAAGGAATACATTGATTCACAAAACAACATGGATGAATCTCAAAGGCATGATGCTAAATCAAAGAAGCCAGGCATAAAGGTCTACATATCGTATGTTTCAACTTAGACAAAATTCTAGAAAAAGGCAAATTATAGTGAAAGAGAGTAGACAGTGGTTCTTTGGGGCTGGGGCCAGGGGGAAGGGATTGGTCAGAAAGGGACATGACAGAGCTTTTTGTGGTGAAGAAAATGTTCCGTATCTTGGTTGTGGTAGTTTATGACTGTATATATACATGCCAGTACTCACTGAACTGCTCACTTAAAATCAACGAGTTTTTTTTTTGTGTGTAAGTTATAATTAAGCTGATTAAAAGATAAGCTGTACATCCAAATATGAAAAAAAAGGGCATTCTCTCACTTGCAAGTAATAATTATAAAATGTTCTTTCAGTTTGGGTATACAATCTTTTCCCCTTTGTAGGATAATCATCTCAGTAGGCACATAACGTGAAGAGACTACAATGAAGTTTTTCCTCTGGAAATAATGTTCTCCATGATACTTACCAAAAGTAGTGAGTCCCTCTGAGATAGATGTGAGAACATACAGGAGTACAGGAGGATCTAAGTTGGTGATGAAACTCATGTGGTCCTGCGTAAGACATTCCAGGAGTGGATAATAAGACTGGCTCAGTTTCCGATATTGCTACAACACAGAGATAGCTAAGTGTCAAGGGACAGGGAAGCAAAAGACATGTTAAGGTCTAGTGGAAACTGCCATTTATAATATTGGAAATTGTAAACTTACCTAAACACAAATATGTAAAATAAATACATGGTACAAATGACATCATGATTCACAATTCAGTATTTAAAGGGGGTCTAATAGGAACTTCTTAATCTCTAGAAATCCTAATTTGAAGCTATAGCATAGTAAGTAATCTCAATTTTACATTATATGGCTAACACTTAAATGCAAATAAAATCTCTGTAGTATGGAATTTAGAAGGCTGAATTATTTTTCTGGATGGGGATACTGTAACACTGAATAATATTAATAGTTGCAAGGCAGCCTTTTTTTTTTTTTAAATACAAAGGTATTTGCTATTATAATAGGACTTGACATCATAGTCCATTGTACTTATAAAATGCCAATCCACCTAACTAAATCATGATTTGGTCAATGGCTTAGTATATACTATGGGCAAAAGATAATTGCATGAGAAAGATAACCTGAACAACTTAAATGGAACTCAAACCAGTTTCAAAGAAGCATAACACTCATAAGAGAAATAAACCAGAACAGTATTTATTAAAGACCACGTCCATAAGAGCACATGGGGTGCTTATTAAAAATGCAGTTTCCTGATCCCCACTCCAGATCACCACATGGAAAGCTCTGGAATGAGGTCTTGACACATGCATTTTAAACACGCATGCTAAGGGAGTCCTACGCACCCTTATTATTGAGAGGTATCAAGTTAAAGATTGCTTGCCTGTCAGAAAAAGGATTAGAGCAATTCCTGAAGCCACAATCAGTTTTTTTTGGTGGACCTCAACTGTAGTGAAGAGTCCTCTCAGTGAGGTAAGCTGTCAACACATGCCTGATCTGAGTCAAGTTTCTACTTTACAATTTGTCATATAGGCAGCCTTCAATGAGCATCCCATTCTACTACTGAGGTTAAACCACTCTGGCTTGAGATGTGGTTCTATTGAGACTACTTAGAACAGTGGAAGAGGGTGCCACTAGTTCACTGGTCCATTCTTGTCAAGCAGCATTTCTCACACAGGTTGACTAACAAAGGCCCCCGTCTCCCCTTGGCAGGGAGCAGGGGAGAAAGCCTGAACTAAGCCTGAGCATGAATTTGGTTGTTGCTGAAGTAATTACTACAACTACATTGGGCATATATTAGCTTTTTTTGTAATCAGGCAAAGATGTTTAAAAAAGGTGATAATGACAGAGCTCAGTGGAGGAGCCTGGAAATTTAAAATTCCAACCAGCACCCCTGGTGATTCTCCTGTACCTCAAAGTTTGAAAACCACTGACATAAATCATAGAAACTAGATGGTAGAGTTGAAAAGGGACCTAGAGATCACCTTGATTAATTTACTAATTTTAAAGGTGAGGAAATTGAAGCCTGGAGAAATAGAGAAGGTTATTTATTCAAGGTAAATAACTAGTGAGTGGCAGAGGTGAGACTGTGCACCTATACACTCAACTCTGAGTTCACTCTTTCTCCCACATCAGAACTTTCATGGAAAGGAAGGCCAGATAGTAGGGGAAGCTGATGGAGTAGGAGGAGGAAGGAAGAAAGGAGAAGATCTTGCAGACATTCCTGCATTTCTGCTTCAGGAAACAGACATTTTCTGAATTATGATCATGGTTGTAAGCAATTAGTTGAAATTGCTAATTACATTTTCTAGCTGCTGAACCTGGAGCACTCTGAATGACCAACCTGTCAGAGGTGGTAGCTGCAGTTTTCAAAACTATGCATTTAATTATATAGATACAGCCACTTTAGTTGTTCAAATTATGTAAGTTAAATCAAGATGCTGTCCTAAAACATAAAATGTTCTGGTGCTATCTAACTCCCTGGGCTTCATTATAACCATTCCAAGCCTGTGGTGGTGTTACTTCACATTTCACACAATGACTCCCATGATGCGTGATTGCTTACTAGCAAGTCACTGTGGGACACTGACAGCAGCATTTTGACAAAGGCCTGGAGTACATTGTCAAAATGGTTGTCCCCATACAACTTGAAGACGCCAAAGCTGACATAATTTCCACACAAGGCAGATTTGAGAGCTGAATAGCAGATGGAGATGCCCTTGAGTTTCATTGGATAAATCTGATCTTTTGAGAGGCTCCCAAGGGACAGGATCTGATTACCTGTTTTAGGGTAAAAGCAGAAAGAGAAAGTGATATAAGTAGATGTAATTCAAAGCAGTTATGAGGCACATTATTTAACATTCTTACTTTATTACTAAGGTTCACTTCCTATCATAAGACTTATACCATCCATGTAATGACAAATATAAATATATATGACAATTTACCTGAGAAGTACAAATGGCCCAAGGAAAACCAATCAAGGGTATTGGAAAAGTTTTGTATTTTTATCTGGATGGTGATTATATGAATATATAGATAGATATGAAATATGAATTCATACGATTATATGAATATATAGATAAAAATTCATTGAGTTGTACTCTTAATATTAGTTCACTTTACATACTTTATGTGTTATCTCTTCTTCAATAAGATGTTAAAAAAATAGGAGTAAATAACCAACTAAGTCAAGAAAAAAAGATAGCCTAGACTGAGATATTAAGTTACTCTAAATTCTGGGATGGATTTTCAATGGTTTTACATGAATTTGATCTTGAGTTACTTCACTTTTAGAAGACTCACAGGTTCGGTACATGAATTAGATGAAATAAGACACATAGGAAGTTCTTTGCACAGTTCATAACAAATGTTACTTCCTTTTTTCCTTAGATCATTTTTCAGATGATTATTTAAAAAACTGTACTTAAATTCTATGTTGACGATCAGAGGACAAATAAATACTTACATAATCACCTTAAGATTTTTTAGAGCAGTTAGCATTTATAACCAACAGCTTCTGTTTCTGAAATGTGTGCAAGTAAGCTATGTTTCTAGGCAATACCCAAGAATGCTTTTTGAAAAACTATAAAGTCATACGTGTTTCTTACCTTCATTTTTTCCTATTTAAGTGAGTACTGCTTCTGTAGTTGAAACTAAATTCAATTTACAATATTTAGAGGTAATACTATTGTGGTTTTGTACTGCCTCAATCCGGCTACCTAAGAATTAAGTTTCCCAGAAGTCATTTCCCTGTATAGTAGTGGGCTAGAATTGGGCAAAAGAGAAACCTGCATTTGTAAGGTCCAAGTGACTAACAGCCATGTTTTTGTGAAAATTACTGTCATCACAGATGGTGAAAAAAAGAGCATAAATGCCATTGGGTTTCACTTTGTCCTTATTCTTTCCTCCTCTGTGACTAGAATCACCAACTCTCTGATGAATGACTTCAAGGCCACCACCAACTACCGTGCAGCAAATTTCCAGAATGGCAGCTATGCAGAAGCAACAGTCTTCCAATGACTTCTATCCTACACCAGTTCCCCTTTCACTCCACATCTTTTCACGGCATGTGTCCAGCTTCTAGATTTTTGCAAGCTCCAATTTGTCCATCTATGCCATTGTTTCAGGAGGGCTGATTAGTGATTTTTCTCCTAAATTTCAATTCTCGCTTTTGATCTATTTCTCCATCTTCATCCAAGATGGTGCAAAATCTAATTCATAAAATAAATTCCCTATTCTGTAAATGTCATAGTGCTTGTCTTTCCCTGTTTGGACCCTGACAGATGTGTGTATTATGGTAATCACATGTGTATCAAGTGGTTAAGAAGGAGCAATACTTCTGGTGGAGCATGAAACACAGGGCCGCTTCATGGCAGTCTCTTCCCCTTGCTGAAACACCTCCATGCACAGGTCTTCTTCTGTGCATCCCTAGAAGCCCACAAGGCTTTACTTATAATTTACACATCCAAATGACAACACCTGACCCACACCTTCAAACTAGAAGGCTGAGACGGATCCTGGAATTTACTCCATATTAAATTCTGTACCCTCTCTCATGACCTCATCTTAACTTACCTTAGAGATATACAGTAAGTTCCATAAAGATTCAACTCAATATGACAACATTTACTTAACAGCTACTACGTGTGAGGTGGTAGGACAAACAAATGAATGAAATAAAATTTCTGCTCTGAGAAAAGTTCAGTCTGGTGAGGGAAATAGACTTATAAATCAATGATCCCATACAATGTGACAAACACAGAGAGGTGTGTTAAAATGTTAGGGGAAAGAAGAAGAGACTGGCTGCTTGGGCAGGAAGGCAGTGGGGAAAGGCTTCCCAGAACAGGTTATTTCTCAAGGACCAAACACAGTTTTCTAGGTAGACTGAGAGGGGGAGGAGTGTGTGCTGGGTATATTAAGTGCATAGGCACAGGGGTCTGAGAAAGCAGGGTACTGTGGGAGAAGAAAGTTCTCAACCACTGCTTTTCTACCTTTGCTCAAATTCAATATAAACCAAGGTAGACATTCCCCCATTCTTTCTTTCCCAGAAAAAGAAAAGCACTGCTTGTATGTGATGAAAAGAGCTAGGGTAATTTGGGGGTATGTATGGTTTACACATTCTGGTTTGTTGGAAAGGTGCCAGAGTCAAAGGGAGAAAACTGGATCATCTTTTGGGGTCTTTTTATGCTGATGTCCTTATGGGAGAATTAAACGTCTTATATTCTGTAGCAAAAGGTGGAATAGGCAGACCAAGAACTGTGATGGTCAAAATTTAAAATTTTGATTTTAAAGTATTGGATAACCTATCATCAAGAAGGATTGCTTATTTAGAATTACAACTTTCCTTTCTGTGTTAAAGTTCAATTTAATATACATAACATGTCTTTTGGACTGTTCAGACATATCTGTGTTAATTTGTGTACCATCATGACCTTGGAAAATTAGAATGAGTAATACTTTTGAAATAGGAAACTGCATCTCCCTGTGCCCAGGTGCCTCATCATTCCATGGTGGTGATGAAAGACCATGGGAGAGAAGGCCTGGCCAAGTCATTTATTCACTGTAATTCAGCTTTATTTAATATATGATATTCAACAATACTTATTGCAATTGGGTGCCCTGTCCCCCAAAAGCTTAACATCTCACAATTAGACTCACATTACTGTAAACAAAAGTGACAGGGCTGAAGTTTGGTTGTGAAGTTCCTTTATAGGTGTGACAACCCTCCTTGTCTACCCTGTTCACCCCATGACTGGAAAGTGCTACCTCCCTCTTTCCTTCAGGAAAGAAGCTCCTGGGATGCAGATCTTATATGAACTGATGGACAGCTGGCAGTGAAGGCACTGTCAGGCTGGAAGCCACTGAAGCCAGTGACAGTTACCACCCTGGTACCACTGTAGCAGCACAAAAGGAAGTGGTATGTGCCTTAATGAAATAAAGATTTCCAAACCTGAGAATCAAAAGAAAAATCTCTAATTGTTTCCCACTGACTATAATGCCAATGATTGTGGGCAGGAGAATAGGTACTGTTACCTTAACATTAGGCCTGGGCAAATGGGTGCAGAGGCTGCCCTGGGGCTCAGGGAAAGAACACTGTGAAGTGAATGGATGATCCGGCCAAAGGCCATTGTGGACAAGAGTGGGGGGCAGAGGTATCATGGAATTTCTGTTCTTACTCTTGTACATGTGCAGCAGGAAAAGAAATCTCGTTAAAAATAAGGAAAATAAGGAAAAAACTGAGAAGCTCAGAGGACTCCTGATACAGATAATGCAGCTTATTAGAAACATTTTCCTCATTATTAGCTCATATTAATTGTTTGGGTTCTTCTTTTTAACCTCTATTCTCTGTCCTTTTTTTAAAAACTCTTTTTGTTGTTGTTTTGTTTTTTTGGGTTAGCTTCTAGTACTCAGAAGTACTCTTCTAGACAATTCTCAAGATCTAGATTCAGAAAAGGACATACATTAAAACTGCAAAACCTCCTCTTTTGTTTATCTGAGATCTACTTCAGGTCTTTAAAAAAAATTTTTTTAAACTTTTTTTTCCTTCTGAGACCCCACCTCTTCCTTGAGTGACTGACTCCATGATGTTCTCTTCCTACACCCCAAGAGGCATGGCCTTCCTTCATAGGCCTCAGCTGGAGAACTATATAAAAGATAATATTCTAACAGAAGATTAACATATAGTGCATGAGGTAATGTTGAACCAGGTAGGCTTCTGAGACATACTGATTGGAGTTTGAATCTTACATCTTTCCTTACTACCTAGGTGTCTGAGCAGACCATCAACTTCTGTAAGTCAATGTCTTCATTTATAAAAATAAGGATAATAACAGCACCTACCTATAACTCACAAGGCTCTTATGTGGAGTAAAGGAGAGAGCATATGTAAAGTGTTTACCATAATAACTGGCACAGCACTCAGTAAATGTAAACTATAACAACATATACAGCTGGGGGTTTATTTCTTTTTGAAGTCTAATAGCCTGTAAGTTCACACATAGGGGAGTTATGGCCTAGGAAAGAGGAGGAGGTGAAGCTGGGTGTGTGGGGCATAGAAAAGTATACTTCCTTCTAATACATGATTCAAAGTGAGGTCATGGATATATCTTTGAATACCTTCCCTCCATTTCTTCAGTAGAGAATCAGCTGCATGGGGTCACAAGGTGGTTCTTTACCCCACATTCTACCAATTCTCTGTGTCCTCAAAAGAATACTTAAAAAAGAAGGTTCAAGGGATAAAACACTATAGTAGCATCTTGTACCAGGAAGAACTAATAGTATGAACAATGCTATTCCTGGCTTATAAAACAATCCATTACATTGATTTACTTTTCTTTTTCCCTTTTAATCTCTAAAATTTTAAAGTGATACTTAGCTGACAGCTCGATAGGTTGAATGCCTTCATTCATCATCAGAACTGTTATGGAAAGAGAACCACAAGCTTGTTGATATTACTATAGGTCTCTCTGCAAAAATCTTATGAGGTCCCTGGACATAAATGATTTGGGACAGAACTGAAGCTATGAAGAATGGAAAGGAATATAGTATTTCCATTTCAGATGAAAAAAGATTAAAAAAACAGGGCAGTGTTGATAAGGATACAGGAAAATAAATTGTTGGAGAGGTAAATTAGCATAATCATTCTAGAGGGCAATTTGATAATATTTATTAAAAATATTTAAAATGTGTAAATCCACTTCTGGGAATATATTCTAATTTTAAAACTTCATTACAATATCTGCCTATCTACTAGCTAGCATCTGCACTCACGTGCACGGTCTCCTGTAAAAGCCAACCCTTCGATATGTTCAACTAGCTTCTATCTCCTCTTATGTACTTAGGACATGGCACCAATAAATTTCTCCCTTTTCCTCCTATGCAATCTCTTTTTTCTATTAGATCATCTCTTTGGAATCTAAGTCATGCCATTATATCTTCCATTAAAAAACAACAACAACCTCTTGGCCTTACCTCCCTGCTAGATAGTACTCCTCTATATAAAACTCTTCCAAAGAACTGTCTTCACGGTCTTCAATTCTTCTCCTCTCATTCTCTTTCATGCCCACTCCACTGAAAATGCTCTTTTCAAGGTTCCCAACAACCTCTTTGTTGCCAAATGTAATGGTCAATCCTTATCTTGATTCATGGACAGCTTCTGCTCCAGCTGACTACCTCTCTTTCCTTGTCTTCCAAGACACACACTCCTGATCTTCTTTTAACTTCAGTGCTGCTCCTTCTCACTTTTCCTTTGCTGGATGCTCTTCCCCTTTCCCTTTAACACTGGAGTACCCAGGACTCAAACCCAAGTCTTCTCTATTTATATTCACTCACCACCTAGGTGGTGATCACCTAGGTGATCTTCACAATTTTTGCAACTTTAAATATCATCTAAAAGTCAATGACTTCCACATTTGTTTCTCTAGATTGGCCTTAACTCCAAACTTCAGACTCACATCGCCAACTCTGTGTTTCATATCCCCACTGGGATGTCCAATCAACATCTTGAACTGAACATGACCAAAATGGAACTTTTCATTCTCCTCGCATGCATCTTAGTTAACGGTAACTTCATACTTCCAGTTGTTCATGCCAAAATTTCTTGACTACATTATTTCTCTTGTACCACATTTTCAACCCATCAAGAAATTTGCTTTACTTTCAAAGTATACCCAAAAATCTAACCACTTCTCACCACTCCTACTATCACCTTGGTCAAAGCCAATATCAAATCATGTTACTCCTCTGGTCAAAACATTCTAAAGTTCCTCTATTTCACTTGGAGTTAAAATCATAGTCCTGATAATTGTCTGCAGGGATGACTTTACATGAAATTGTTCTTGTTATAATGCCCCCTTTTGTTCACTTTGCTCCAGCTACTGATTGCTTGGCTGTTCTTCAGACATGCCAGATATACTGTTGCCTCAGGACCCTAAGACTTGGTATTCTATCAGTCTAGAATATTCTTCCCAGAGATATCCACACAACTAACTCCCTTATTTACTACATGTCTTCACTCAAATGTCACCTTCTCAATGAGGCTTACCTCTATCCCTTTACTTAATTTACTGTAACACGTTCTCCAATTTCTGGTACTTCTAATGTTCCTTCTCCTTCCTTCCTACCTCTCTCTCTCTCTCCCTACTCTCCCTCTCTCCCTTCCTTCTTCTTTCTTTCATTGCACTTATTACCTTCTAACATACTAAGTGATGTCTTTTTCAGTTTTGCTCACTGATGTATCCAGAGTCAGGAACAGTGCCTCTGCTCCCAACATACATTTGTTGAATGAATGAAGCTCACAAAGCTAAATGTACAAAGTTGCTTACTGAAACAAAGTATAGGATAGTAAAAAATTACATGTTTATAAAAAATCACATTTATTAAAAGGTGAATAATAAATTATAGTATGACCATAAAATGTAGTATTTTGCAGCTATTTAAGAAGATGTGGTAAGGATGCCTGGCTAGCTCAGTCAGGGAGTGGGTATGTCCAACTCTTGATTTCAGGGTTGAGTTTGAGCCCTACATTGGGTGTAGAGATTACTTACATAAATAAACTTGAAAAAAAAACCTTAAAAAATAAATATATTTATATATATTAGCATTGAGCAACGGCCATTATATAAGTAAAAAAGTCAATTACGTATTAGCAAGTATATTATACTACTTTTGAAAAAATATATCTATATGTACACATAAAAAATATGAAAGAACACACACTAAACTGCAAATGATGGTTTCCTTTGGATGATGAGATAATCAAGATTTTCACTTTCTATTCTCTAGAGCAATTCTGAAATTCTGCAGTTTGCTAATAGACCATGCTAATGCTTTGTATTCATATAATTTTGTAAAAGCTACTGTCTGCTTCAAATAGCGTCTTTAAACTTCTGGGCCCTATTCTATTCCTTCAAAAGATACTTCCTTATCTGACTCCTCAGTTTGAGTTAGAAGCTTCTGGGCTACCATAGCACTCTGTATGCCTCTCAAGCATAAAAGTGAGTACAACGCATCCTAAGTCTTCATTTACTTGACTGAATCCCCTGCTGGACTCAAGTTCCTCAAGAGAACAATCAGTAAGATTCTTTTTAGTGTGTTGTAAGTCTTATTCCTTATAACTCTCACACCATCAGACACAGAGTAAATGCTCAATAAATGGATGAAAGAATCCACTGC
Organism: Canis lupus dingo; assembly: GCF_003254725.2. Taxonomy (NCBI): domain Eukaryota; kingdom Metazoa; phylum Chordata; class Mammalia; order Carnivora; family Canidae; genus Canis; species Canis lupus. The sequence goes on from NC_064246.1 coordinate 41,276,488, forward strand.
ACTCTACACATTTGTTTGGAGATCACTCTAATTTGATAGCTTATTCAGTATTTTCTGCTTGTGTGCAAAGGGGAGGCAAGTCCAACATGTGTGGATCTGCTATGGAATGTGTTCCTCAAGGTGTTGCTTTGGTAAGCCACCTGATCTTGGTGCTGGGATCCTCAAAGTGTTCTTCATTCCACTGCCTCCAGAAGACTTTTGTGAACTTTACTGTACTACTTTGTCACTCTATGTCCCCAACCAAGTTTCTTATAGGATGTAAGGCCATGTACATGGTCCCTGGGTAGTTTGTTTTAGAACTGTTATTTCCTGGTGACATTTTATGAAGTCTCTAGTTATTTCAAGACCAATGCATTCTTCAACTACCTTTTAGTAATCATTCAAACATAAATATACAATCATAATCCTTCATCCTTACAATCCTTGTAATAGTACATGCCAAGTAAATTAAAATAGTAATTTTCAAGCTCTTTTACCAAAAAAAAAAAAAAAACAAAACCCAAAACAAACAAACAAACAAAAAGAAAACAAAAAAAAACCACAACACTTTTGAAAATGGTGATCCCTTTTACAAACAAATCTAGTGCAACTGCATAGCTGGGTGGTTCTGGTCAAGGCGGCAGTAGGTTGCCTTCCTCCCCGCTATCTGAAAGGCCTCCATGGTACTTTCACAGATTTCTTGGGCTGTGCAAAACCCAGTTGGAAAACCACTGGTCTGTTTTCTAGGTCACAATAAACAACAGTGGTTTGTACACTGCTTTACAAATCCAATTTAAGCATAGGATTAAATCGTACCTTAAATGCACGTGGAGCATATATACTGCTTTAAAGAACCCTGATGTAAATTCTTACATGTAGTGAATAATCATAACTGTTCTACTGATTTTTAAAGTTTAGGTTTTCACACACTGAGCTCTCTTAAAATCAGGTATCTAAGGAGGGAATAAAAGCCTTTCCATTTTGGCTAGTCTTATAAGAATAATCACTATTTCTCCCTTCTGTGCACTCTTCAACCAATAGATGTCACTAAAGATACCAATACCCAGAGGCTAAGGGAAGAAAAGATTAGACAAATGGAAATTGAGCATAAGAAACATCCAGTTCTTAAAACTGAGAAGTAGGTTTCCAAAGTAATAACATTTATTACATTGCATGCAACATTTTAACCAAAAATTTAAGAAAGAAATTTCTTTTATTAAGTTGCTCAGGCTGAATGGATCACAGCACTAAGTTTTGAAATACATGTTCTTGAAGCAATTTAAAACTCATTAGAAATAATAGGCTTGGGCTAGTAGAAAATGTGGTAAAATTTAATCCTCATCCAAATGTTACCTGGGCTGTACAAACAGGAAATTGTTTTGTGCTACTGTGGCTAACCTCATTGCTGACCCTGAGCTGTAATGGCGAGAACAGCTGAGAGCTGAAGCAAAATTAAAAACTTACATCAAAGTATATCATGACAGAATGCAGATAAATAAAACAGCATATCAAAAGTATTATTTTTCTGCCAGTCTCACTGAGCAGTGAGGTAGAGGTGTTCTACAAAATATGCAACAAATCAGGTGCATGTGGAAAAGACTCCCCATGACTGCACCGCCCCAATCACTGACTACCCAAACACTGCCCATGAGACGTGAGCAAAGAAAACCAGTGAAGATGGGGACAGAAGGGATCACAGAATGTTCTGGCCTCTTTCCTCCATGGGCTTTCTTGCCTTCTGTTTGCTTACTAAAGAAATAATGCAAAAAAAAAAAAAAAAAAAAAAAAAAAAAAAAAAAGAAAACAAAAAACAAAACAAAAAACAAAAAATAAAGAAATAATGCTGCTCTTCTGTGTCCTCCCAGTCACACTCTCCCTCATCTTCCAACCTCCTGGATGGTGACCACATGATCTCCTTCCAGGAGCATATTACAGTCTCCAGAGGGAAAAGCATACATAATAAAGCATTATAGGGGTGAAGATAGATCAAATCAGCTTGGCTGATGGGGCCTGCATGGGAATCAACGAAGGGCAAAAAACATTTTTCTATTATTCTATGTAAAGCGCAGGTGTCCAAGTCACTACTTACAAAGTTGAAGGACATTTTCCCACTGAGCCTTTGGTTTTCCTTAAGTTTTAGGATAGAAATCACCATACTTTAAAGAATTGTGCTTCCTCATTAATATCCAAGGCACAATCTTCCTGTGGCAATTCCCAAGTGGCAATAAGGACTATGGAGTCCTACAGGACTATTGTTTGAAGTTATACAGACTTTGAATGAAATTCCAATTCAACCACTTGCTAGCTATGCAATTTTTGGCAAGTTTCTTAATCTCTATGGGCTTCAATTTCTTCATCACAGAAGCTAACTGGTCTAAAAGCTTGCCTTATGAAGTAGGTATCCTTTTCTCTGTCTAACCAGAAACTGAAGCAAGAAGGGCTTAAGCAACTTAGCCAAGGCCAAATGAGTACTGAGTGGCAGAAAATAATAACCACCTTGAGGAATAAATAGGCTAATGAATGATAAATGGTCTAGTGTAGGAGCAGGCATGTAATAGCTGATTAAAAAATAAAAGCTACCATTATTATTGGTCCAACCCAAGGTACAGAGCCTTACTTTAGTGTTCTAGTTTTTCCTTAGGGTAAGAAAACGTACTGGCTTTCCTTCTCGAGAATGCCTTGAAGGTTTTTCTCTTTTATGCTTCACCTCCTTTCTCTTCTTCCTACCCTTCCTTTCTCTCCTGTCTGCTGCTCTTCTTCTTCCTCCAATGTAATCCTCACTTAATTAACTTTCTCAACTTTTGCTGCAATGCCTTTGCCCGTGTCAGACAACCTGACAGAGGACTAGGTACCCTTTGGAGATTTGGCATTGTTCTGAGATTCTTTTTGGTGTCTCTTGCTGGATGTACATTCTGTACGTAGGGGCCCAGTAATGCTGGAAGAGAAAGTCACTGCTCTTAACAGTCCTACTGTAATAGTGAATATGCCCCAAAGGAAAAATTACACTTAGTGAAAGAAACTGGATCCAGAAAAAAAAAAGGGGGAAAGATATAGTCATGATTGGTAACAGAAATCTAACATTTCTGTAGCTAAAGCTCTATCAACTACTAAGAAATCCTTATAAGTACACTGTTTCCTAATAAATATTATTTCCTTTTTAAAAGCAAGGAAATAGAAGCAAAATTCTTATTATAGGCCGAAGGAAGTAGAACAGTGTGGTCCAAGCTGGGGCAGAACAAAAAAATTATGTGGTCAGTGAAACCTTGTCTGAAGAAGTGAGTGTAAGAGAATGACTTTGGATTAAGGAGATGCATGTTCACTGAATGTGACACTCCATGTCACACCCTGTGGGAAGCCCTTTTCCTGGAGGAGCTCACTTAATCACCTCTTCTAAGTGGATGCGTAGGTCAGCACATAGTCTAATCCTAATTGTGTGTATGAGAAAACTAGGCATAAAGGAGCATGGTGTCTTGGTAGAGGGTCATGGAGCTAATAAGGGTTGGCACTATGATTGGTACTCAGATCTTCTAATCTCCAAAAACATGCTTTTTCTTTTCTTTTCCTTTCTTTTTTTTCTTTTTTAAAGTAGGCTCCACACCCAGCATGGAGCCCGGTGTTGGGCTTGAATTTATGACCCTGAGATTAAGACCTGAGTTATTATCAAGAACTGGATGCTTAACCAACTGAGCCACACAGGTGTATGCTTTTTCTAAGACACTATTTTGGGAAATGGTGTAGATATGTATCTTTGTATGGTAAGACAACGAAAGGAATTAGATATACATTGGAAGTACAACAAACTGCACTGAGAATATTTGAAAAGGAGTTCATTTTCACCTTTAGGAGGCAAAGCATTTCTATTTTATATGATACTAATGTGTCTCTTTTCAACAGATAAAAAAACTTGTGACAATGTAGTTGTGGTACAGAGTGCAAGTTTACTGCCTTATATAGGTGCTTCCTGTAGTTTTTCTACACTTATAATCTCAAACTCTACAAATCAAATGCACAATTAAGACTAAGCATTTTTTTTTAAAGATTTTATTTATTAGAGAGAGAGAATACAAGCATAAGTAACAGGGAGGGGTAGAAGGAGAGGGAGAAGCAGACTCCCCATTGAGAAGAAAGTCCGACTCGAATCCCAGGACCCTGGGATCATGACCTGAGCCACAGGCAGACACTTAACTGACTGAGCCACCCATGTGCCCCAAGACTGGGCATTTTTTTTTAACAGAGGCCTACAATGCATAGATTATCTTCCTAGAATGGGTTTTGAATTCAAGTGAAAACAATTTAAAACAATTGTTCTTCTGCCTTTTTTTAAAAAAATAGGCTTTTACTTTTAAAAAAGAAATACACTCTCAGTGGTTGTTCCTATAAATATGTGTGTACACACTCATAAACATACTTAAAGAAGCTTTACAAAATTTTGCAAAATCTGGTTCAAGGTACTCAAAAAGAAATATGAGAACTACAGGCAGCTTTTGAGACCAAATATACTCAGAGTTGGCTACTGATTTGGAAAAGCAAGAACCGATAGGCAAAAAAGAAAACAGAGAATAAGAGAAGAGGGCATAGGGAACCATCTCTGAAGGAGAAGACCACTGCACAGAGCCCCCAGCCTTTAGGCAGCACGCAGCCAGAGGGGGCACAAACCAGCAGAGGCTTCTTAACCATCCTACCCCCATTCCCAGGTTACATACAGTTCTCAGAGAGTTGAGAATTTCATTGATGAAGCTGTCAGAATTGTCAAGTATTAGGGTTTATGGTAATTCTAAGGTTCAATTCTAACTGCTAACTGAATTTTTTGACAATAATTGAATAGGACCAACTTTATTACAGAACTCTGACTATAAGGGTGCAGTGTCCAAAATTCACTGTAATAAAATATTTACTGCTCTTTAGCAGGATATTTTTCCAAAATTCAGTGCTGGTGACATACTGGTTTAAGCATTCCTTGATTCATCATAGAAAATCCCCTGATGTAATTTCTGGCAATTTTGAATATGCTATAACTTTTTAATATTCTATCTAGTGTATTCTCTTTGCCTACTGACGCTGCAATTTCATCCAAAAGAAATTCATCAAGTTGGTCAGGCATGATTTGTAGTCAAAGGCACGCTGCTTACTTACTTTTGATGCCAATATGACAGCTACCTGGCTTTTTGCATTCCTATTACCCAGTTCACAAATTCATACAGATACAAAGGTTCAAGAGAACAAAATAACTAACATCTTTCTTTTCTCCAAAGAGATAAAGTTATATTGCTGAGACAAATATGGAAAAAGATACTCACCATAAGTGCAAATCATTTTACTAGCTTCTCTGAAGAGAAGAATTCCATTAGGAGATGATACATCAAAATTCAAACGCTGGGATCTAAGAAATACAACAAAAAACCAGACCCTATATGTAGATAAATAAACCAGATGTAGATTTAAAGTGCCTAACATTTTCATTTATTAGAAGTGGCAGCAGTACAATTATCCCTTTTTTTGGAAAGATTTATTTACTTATTTTTTTGGAGAGAGAGAGAGAGAAAGAGAGATGGCAAACAGAAGAGCATGAGCCGGGGAGAGGGGCAGAGGGAGAGAATCTCCAGCAGACTCCCAGCTGAGCATAGAGCCCAACACGGGAGGATCTCAAGACCCCTGAGATTATGACCTGAGCTGAAACCAAGAGTCAGATGCTTAACCGACTGAGCCATCCAGGCGCCCCTGCAATTATCCCTTTTTAAAAATGCCATTCCATTAAACAAGTGTTGATAAAATATGTATGCTGATTTCTCACTATAAAGACATTAGGGGAATTAAGAAGCGTTAATTTCATTCATTTGCTGATTCAAAGAATTCGCTTTTATCTATCAAAACAAAATCTTGACATCCCATCACAGACTTCTTACTCTCCTCTCTTTCCATGCAAAGTGGTTGATAGATAGTAATTAAAAAAAATGTGTGAACATGTATGTTTATATAAATACCTAGAGGTTTACATTTGCAATATCCTGTAATGCCCCATACATATTTTTAAAACAAATTCTAAATTTAATTCCATCTACACAGATGGAATACCTAGGTACTTTTATTTTTTTTTATTTTTTAAAGATTACTTATTTATTAGAGAGAGAGAAAGAGAGAGAGAGACAGGCAGAGGGAGAAGCAGGCTCCATGCAGGGAGCCTGACGTGGGACTCGATCCCAGGTCTTCGGGACCACACCCTGGGCTGAAGGTGGCACTAAACCTTTGAGCCAAGGGGGCTGCCCCCTAGGTACTTTTAATATTGCTCATATGCATAATGAATCATCTAATACTTCAAGTGTATTTCAAATACATTAAATTCCATTCAGACTATAGTTTCCATCGCACATAGCTCAAATAAAGAGAAAGGAGTCCTAGAAGTTCTCAGTGAGAACAATTCTACTTCCTTGGTTTCTGAAAGGTGGAGAAACAGTATGAACAGAATAAAGGACTGACATGCCATCCTGAAATAATATTTGCTTTTTTAACATCAGTTTGGCTTCAGTTGGCTCTGATATGCCTTGTCTCTGTGCTTTTAAGAAACTATGGTATATATTTTTAAAGGACTAGCAAAAAGCATGAAACCAGGTCCTAACATGAAATCTCAAAAAAAGCAAAGATACTTGCTAAAGTCCTTTTGCCAGGAATGGTGAATTGTTGCTTCTCCACGTTTTTTCAAAATGCTTTAGAATAAGGTGCAATGATAACTTATTGGAAATACTGTGAACTTTTGATTGTTGGTATACAATTATTGAATAAAGAAAAGAAATGCACACACATAATTCACATTAGATTCTGGAGAAATATAGACAAGATAACATATTTTCCTGAAATTACGGATTTTCACTAGGTACTTCTTATACAAGTTATGCTAGATATGAATCACTTACCTATGGCAGGTATCAAATACTTTACAACATAGAATGCAATGATTTTTCATTTAGTATTAAATGTTATATCAGTAATATATAATATCAATAATCTAGTTGAAAACATTGTAATTTCATAGAAAATAAATCTAATATGAAATACACAACCACTCTTAGTATCTAAGATCCATCAGAATTTTTTTTAAAGATTTTATTTATTTATTCATGAGAGAGAGAGAGAGAAAGGCAGAGGCACAGGCAGAGGGAGAGGCAGGCTCCATGCAGGAAGCCCGAGGCCGGATTCAATCCTGGATCTCAAGGATCACGCCCTGGGCTGAAGGCGGTGCTAAACTGCTGAGCCACCTGGGCTGCCCCATCAGAGTGGTTTTTTAAAAAACAAACAGTTTTAAAATGAATCATACTCACATTTCTTTATTTGCCAGGTCTTTTTTCCACCTCTTGTTTAATAGATTTTAAATTATTACTGTGAAAAACCCAGCACGAGAGATAAAATTACAGCTGCAGTCCATACTCCTTCCCTGTCTGGATACCTCCCTTCCAACACGCAATTTAAGAGAAACTGATGAAATAGGACGGCTATGTGACAGGTAATCTGGTACAAAGCCATATTCACAATGACATATTTTAAAGGGGAAAAACCAATTAGCTTTTTGCAGTTTTTCTTTTAGCTACATCTTTGTTAATATTTACATGCAGGGTATCTGAATCTTTGCTAGTATGTGCAAATTAAAAGGTCAACTAGGTATTTTTTTTATTATTAAGTTTTTGACCAGGCAATTTGTAAGAAGTGTTGTAGTTGCAAAAAAATGTGTTATAATAGTTGCTATATGTTTCACTTTGAAAATATTTTTATTAAGTATAAATAACATACAGTGCCATATTAGTTTCAGAACCACCATGAGTTTACACCTTATACCTGTTACAACAGCTAGAGTCAAAGAGACAAGAAATAACAAGTGTTGGTGAGAATGTGGAGAAAAAGGAATCCTTGTGCACTGCTGGTGGGAATGCAAAATGGTGTAGCCACTATGGAAAGCAGTATGGAGGGTGCTCAAAAAATTAAAACTAGAAATAGCATAAGATCCAGTAGTTCTACTACTGGGTATTTACCTCCCCTCTCGCAAATGAAAACACTAATTTGAAAAGATATATGCACCTTTATTTATTGTAGTTGCTATTTAAATGAAAATGTTGAGCACACAAATCATCCACATACTAGCATATTGACAAAGAAGAAGTAGATAACTTAGGAGTCAAATCAGGGACAATCCGTGGGGCTTCTGAGACAAACTAGGTGTCCATGAACTGCTCTGGGACTCAGTTCCCTTCTTCATAAAGGAAGCAGCTCAACTCAGAGACCTCTAAACTTCTTCTCTGCTTTAAAAATCTATGGAATTGCAGTAAGCATGAAATTAAAATTAAATTTAAATTAAAAGAGCTCCCTTCCTCCATCTGTGCCTTTAAATATTTTAAGTAATGGTGGTGGTAGTCTTCCCATTTTTCCTAGTTCCCACAGTTCCTTTATACACCTAAGTATACTATGCTCTTTCTCCCAAGAGGTCTCAATCTTAAGTCTCTAATTCTATTGCTTTTACCAGTTTTCTTAAGATTTTTGGTTTCTGAGTTCTTGCTAAGCCTTGAATGTGCACCTACCAGGCAGGAAAATCTGACTTCCTGAGATGCTGCGAAAGAGCAACTGTTTTTTTCTCCCCCAGTGCACTTCTTACCTGTTTTGCATCAGTTCTGCCATAAGTTTTAAGATGGGGGTGGTGCATGCTGGCTCTCCGTACCACCGCTCGATCGTCCTCTGAAGAATGGGAAGATATGTGGGGTATCTTTTAAAAGCCTGTTAAAGAACTTAAGGGTCAAAAGAAATATTGTTCCTGAAAATTAGTGGCACTTAAAAAGGATAAAAGGGATCCACGTTTGTTCCGTGTTTAGTATACAATGGCAATTTTATAAATTGCTCTCCCTAATCTGTACAGCTGTACATTTTTGGGGGAACTGTAAATGATCTGCTCTTCTCTGTAATATACCCCATATATTATGTTCCTTCATTTTCGGTATACACTATAAATAAAAGACACACCCTTTACGTAGCATATAAGTAACACATTTAAAGAATTGTGCTTAATGCTGTAGGAAAGGAAAAGGAATTTAATGATGATAAAAAAACATGTGAGTTGTTAATTCAAATTACTTAAGAAAAAGTGTTGATTATGAAATTTTGAAAATGTATAAAAGTAAAGAGAAATAGTAATAATGACCCCCATGAATCTACCTTTCAGCTTAGAAATTATCCATACTATTCTTATTTTTTTTAGTTGTTGACTCGCTCTGCTTGGTCCCACTGCAGCTCCAAGGAAGACTGGAGATGTTAGCTCAAAGAAAAGCTTTGGGTGACTTTTAATGTGCTCGGGGTCAGCTAACAGTTAGTGTCACATACACCCAAGGAGAAACTCTCAAACATCCCCATCAATGGTAAGACGTGTATGTCTCTGATAAGTCAATGGCCAAGACATTAGTACCTGGACAACTCTGACTCACCTCCACTGGCCCTTTAACTGATAACTGACCTCTTCCTTGTCAAACGGACATATAAATAGAAAATTAAGGCCAAAAACTGCAGCAGGGAAAAAGAAACCCAAAACTCTTGCTTCATTTCCTTTTTCTTTTCCTATTTCCTATGTCTCTCTCTTTCTGATGTTACCCAGTATACTTGTCTTTTTTGTTTCAGTAAAAGTGCTGAACTGTACCACTGAATGGCATTCCTTCCCCTGTGGCAATGGTATATATAGATCTCTGTGGCGAAAAAGATCACAATTTTTTTCCCTGCTCTTAGAATACATTTCAAATTCCTTAGGATAGCATACAGGGCCCTTTAAGGTCCATCCCTGCGTACCTCCAGACTCATCTCTTGAGTACTCCTGCCCGAACCATGGTTTGGCCATTCTTAATTCTCTACAAACCTACAGATGCCAACTCTCTTCTTCTCCATTCCTCTACATGCTTCTTCTGCTTGACCTGTTTCTGTCTTGCAACACCTCGTTCAAGTTTCACTTCCCCTGGTTTGGTGAAACTCTCTTTTGTCAAAAGGTGTCAATCTCTTCCTCATCTACGTTCAGGGAGCACTCTGACCCTATATCTCTTACAATAAACTATACTAGAGTTGCTTGCTTGTGTTATCTGCCTGCCCCAATAGATAGTTGAGTTTCTAAAGGGCAAAGACTGTGCTTCCACACCATACTCCTGCTTTTGCTATTTGTCCTCAGATATCAATACAGATGCCCATTGGCCCAAGAAGCCTCACTGGCCACCCCCTCCCCCAAGATTTAGTTAGGTTTGTTTCCTGTGTATGGCTGTGGTCCCCTGTGCTAGTGCTTTCATATCTCTTTCTCTTTCCTATTATATTAATCGCTTTTTGAGGGCAGGACCTAGGCACCTGAATAGATGGACCTGGCACCAAGTAGATTTCAGTAAATGTTTGTTGCTGTAAACCTGTCAACCTAAAAATGAGGTATAGCATATTCAATTAGAACTATCTATTTCTTTTTAACTGTGCATTTCACTTTGAAGCTTCAGGAAATAATTCATATTACTTTGAATCAAAATAAGCCTTCTACTCCCTTAAGAGTGGCAAGCTCCCTAAAATAGCAGAAATTAATACTTTTGTCTCCCTAGATATACAATGGTAAGGCTCTGTGTTTGTATATATTGTATTTGTATATATTGAAAGAATTTCCTTAACGAGTATTTACTGAAGGTATTCTATAACTGTCTATTCATTGTTTTAGGCTCTTTGGAGACACTAGTGAACCAAACATTGAAAAATGCCTGCCCTCATGGAATTTATATTCTGATAAGACAGAAAATAAACAAAAGACATATATGTTAGAAAGTACTACAAAGGCAAAGAAGGTGGAGAAGGGAGATAAGGAGTGTGTTATGTATGAAGTTTCAGTTGGATAAAAATGAAATCAATCAACTTAATTATTAATTCTATTTTGGCTATTGTCAGATAACTTACTGTTTTGTTTTTTCTATGTAGTAGAAAATATGCTATTTTTGATAGATCATAGATACTATGTGTTATTTATACTGTGCTAGGGGGAGTGGGGATCCAGAGATAAGTAAGACATGGCTTTTATTCTTAGGGAATTCATCCACAAGTCTGGGTAGCTGACATATAATACGGATGCTCTGAGTACCAAAATTCTGAGACAGTGTCAGAGGAGCACAGGTGAGAAAACATTCCATCAAGAGATCTCCTGAGCACAAACTCAGTGATCATTAGTGGGAAAGCATCTGGAAGCCTCATCAGGAAACTGAAAAACTGAAAAGTCTCAGAATCTGAGAGTATCATAGGCATACGCAAGCCCCTTTGCAAGGCATTCTAAAAGCATTAGGACCATCATATTTTTCAGAGCACACTGCATTCACCATTGGAGAAAGCCGGGGGATATGAGAGGATGCTCCTTTTTCTGTGTGGAATGAGAGTGGTGCCAATTCTAATATGCTTCTGACAGAGGTGACTGCCACAGAGAAAATGAGTGATTACTGGAAAGCAGAGTAGAGGTCTACCAAGCAGGGAGGTTAAAAGGGCTTCAGAGTGAGAGTGCCAGACTCAGATTACAGGGTGAGAATCAGAACCCACTCTGAGTTTAATTTTCCAGAACATGTGTATATGGAAAGAAGGAAGGCAGGGGGAGCCCTTAGGTAGAAGAGGCACAGATCTAATTGCTTTCAACTAAACCATCTTGATGAATTCCTAATGTCTGCATCAGATAAATGGAAGATCAAAAGCGTTAATGATATTGCCTTAATCAGATGCCAAATATAAAAAAATGAATAGTATGAGGTTTCCTTCTTGACAACAACCATGCATCCATCCACCCATGTAGTAGTTAGTATGACTTACTAGTGGGGGACCCCAAGAAAACAGGAAAAATGCAATTTTTTCCCTCTGGGATCTTATAATAGTGAAAGCACAGTAATATCCTAGAAGACAATAAAGGAGTTTTTCTTAAAACTGTTAGGAGATAGGGATGTGAGGATGTGGTTCCAGAACAGAAACAGCCCGCCAGTTCAGAGCTTATTTAACAGGTATTCCATGAAGGCAGATGCTGCTGGAAGTCTTTCCTTTCTCTCCCATCCAGCAAATCCCTATTTACCTTTCAACACCTTTCCCAACTTTCACTTCCCTGGGATGCCTACATTTTTTTGGTACCAAAAGTGCCAATCTCTTCCTCTTACATTGTTCTATGGTCTTTTGCATACATCTTTGTGACAACACATTGACTGTTCGTTAGTATGTCATACTAACTTCGAAAGAGCAATCCACTTTATTCATTCTTATAAAAAGCAGTCCTTTTAGTCATTCCTTGGACTGGCACACAGTACCTAAGAAAATGCTTGCCAAACAGTGAATTTTCAGGTTTGCTTTCCTCCCTATTTCAGTCTGTCCAACATAGTGCCAATTGCTTTCTTCTTGAAATACAATTCTGATTTTCTAGCCAGTGGAAACAACTGCCTTAGACTACCCCTGGGTAAAGGGTCTAAATTCCTTAGCCTGATATACAAGAGTCCCAGGCACCCTGCATTTCCAACCATGAAATAAGTGGTGTCTACAACAAAACATCTTTTCTACTCCCCTTCCAAAACCTGTGCAGAGGCCAAATGACAAGCTCTTACTTCATAGTTTCAATACTCTATTCCTACTTATTTGGTAAGATTCAGGGAAAGAGCTGCACTTTGACAGAGCCCTTCCTGATTCCCCAGCTAAATGCAATCACTCTATTTGATTCTGTTGTTATGGCACTCATCACCTTCTATATTTTATTACAGGCATTTATGTAGGTATCTAACAGACTGTATTTAATTAGAAGCTCATTTTGGGGTAGGATTTGAGTCTAAGTAATCTACATCCCTCATGATACCTAGCACAGTCCTTAGCCAAATTTGCTGAATAAGTGAGCAAATGGGATTCCTTTGTCTCATTCCATATTAGCGAAAGGAACTAACAACAGTGGTGCAGTATTTACTTTGTGCCAGACATGAGATTGGGCCCTTTATAGAAGTCAATTCACTCACTCACACTATACCTATGAGACAGGTATGATTAGCCCTGTTTTGTGGAAGAGAAAACGGATTCTGACACATTAAGCAAGTCACCCAGTCCCCATAGGTTACCTGGCGAAACCAGGACTGGAATCCACAACTGTTTTATTCTGAGGTTTGTGCTCTTCTATATACCTACATATGGTTTTGACTTGTCTTTGTATAATGTGTTTATGCATAATAATAAATAGCACCAATGACCTGACTGAAAACCAGTGGACTCAGAGATCAGATTATGATGATCATATACTTTCTTTTTCTTTTTCTCCAATTGCTGTCTAGATTTTTGACATTTCCATCTAGGTATGATCTGGGAAAAGTCTAAACAAGGTGACTAAATGCCTTGTAGGACTTACTACAAGGTAAAGTGCTTTTATATTGTCGTGTTCTCACTATAGGGGCAAGGAAGTGTATCAATGATTCTTCAATTCTCCAGTGGTGGAACAATTTATCAACATGTTTGCTATGTAGTTTCAGGCAATTTAGTTTTGGAAGGACAGTGATAAGCAATGCAGTTTGTGTAGCGGTTAATGCAGTCAGTGTTTACAGAAATGTTTTTGAATTAAATAGCTAACCACTAAAATATCAAATAATCGCCATAAATAAAATGTATTTTGACTTTAAGATGACATGTGCTCTTATAGGACATTTCTTCTGCATGCTAAGGACTATATAACAAATTAAAGAACACACATTTATGTGGATAAAAGGCAAAAATAAACTTTCCCCAGCAGTAATGAGGGAATCATCACTGACGGTTTGACATATCAATATTTCAGGAAGAATAAATGACTTTCATAACCACTTTTTTATCATATACTTATTCATTTTTTACATTACTAGAATACTTGGAAAAGGATCTATACTTTATCACCTGAAACTGCTTAAAGTATTTCAAAATATTTTAATAAAGCTTTTTGAATTATCAAATAATGTAACTTTTAAACAAATTTTACTATTATTATAAATATTTGCTCTTCATCCCTTGCCCAAAGGAAAACTATAAATCTTGTCTCAACTGAATGAACACCATTTATCATATTCATTTTGTTGTCAATACAATTATGAAAAGCCTTTGGCCTTTTCCCAAGGAAGCTGATTTGCTACTGAAACTCAATTATTATAAGCAAAGCTGGTACCAAGCCATCCTGTTTGGCATCTAACACAGCTTCCTGCATAACTGACACTTTACTCTCCACCACTGACCCTTAATAACATCAACGTCTATGGTCACATGGAGGAGACAATAGTTTCCAGTTCAAAACAAAACATTAAGTCCCAAGGCCTTCCATTTGCTGTTGTCTGCCATCTGCTGGACGAAAGCTTCACTTCAGCTAGGTGCCAAAAAGGAGCTTAGTGAGGAAATGGAAAACAGACTTAATTAAAAACTTAAATTACAATATGTTCTATGAATTTCAGGCAGTATCAATTATGGCAGATATTTATATTCTTTGACACTGAGGGGGAAAGTTCTGGACTTGACTCTTGGTTGGAACTGTGAGGAGGGAAACATGAAACAATAATTGCTGAGCATCCTAGAGTTGCAGCTTGGTTTCAAGATCACCAATTTTAAAGCACCCAAATTAGGCTTTTATGATTTTTCAAATAAATCAAAGTTTCTACTTTGTGAGCTTCTATTTATGTTTAGATAAATAAAAGGTCATATGTAATTTCAGTTTATTCTTCATAGTTAAAAGAATTTTAGAACTTTCCATGCTAAGAACCATAGTCCCTGGAGATGTACTTTGTATGCTGATATGAAGACATGGTTCTTCAATGACATGGAAAATTCCTATCTCTAACCCTTCTATGGACACATTTATCTGATGAAGTAGGTTTTAATAGAACTAAAAAATGTGAGTCAGTATTCAAATTAATGTTAAGAATTTTTTTTAATGTGCAGAGTTCTCCCTAAAACTCCCAAAGAGTTGCCCAGATACCTTGTAGCTGTGTTTTTGGCCTAACTGTGGCATCTGTAGTCAAAGGCTGCCTTTAAGAAGTTTCTTTTGCAGTCTAATTTATGAAGTTTAGATAAGAAGGACTTGAAAGGAGCAACTAAGAAATAGTGCAAGTTAAAACGTAAAATAGCTTTAAGGCTATGGAATTCTTATGTGCTGTAATAGTTTTAGGCATAAAGACATAGAAATGTATTACACTTACATGACCTGTATAAATTGTCACTTCCTGTTAGAATCAAGGAGGATTCATACGATATTAGTAAAACAATATTAGTAGCAACTATTTATGACTTCCAAATATGTTCCAGACATTATACAAAGTGTGTTACCTATTTTAATGGTCACAGTGAGCCATGATACTGGAGGTCTCCTTTTTCAGATGAGAAAACCAAGACTCAGAGAGGTAGACGACTTGCCTTGGTTTACAAGGTAAGTGGAGAGCTGGATTTCAAGCCTGGTCTGACACCAAAGTCCATGCTTATCTCACTCTTACGTAAAGAAGTATTTCTGTGGGGGATGTTTGTTTCTTTGTTTATGTTGGTGTTTGTACTAAGCCTTGGGAAAGGAAAAGTCAGATTTTATACCAAATGAAAAATCCTATTTATTTCCCCTTTTTTCACATCCATTAATATTTTCACGGTGGTTAAAAACTGCAGCATGACGAATTAAGCCTCAAAGAGATAAAGTAACCTTCTCAGCCCTGCTAACTGAGATGGGAGTAGAAGTTCAAATCTCCTCGAAAATGCCAAATGGTAAGATTCATTGATCCTAAGTTAAAGATAGTTAGCCTGATTATCCCTGCGATCCCTACATAAACAATCATTTGGGGATGTGATTTTTAAGTTGTCAATATTTAAAGGCACCAAAAAGTGACCTCTCTGAGCTGGGTCTCCAAATGTTGTGCTCAGTTATCTGCACTGCTGCCACTGTGCTGTAATTTTTAGCTGATTACACATTAGTTCATTTAGCTTTGTTTCCTCTTCCCTACTGTGCCATACTATTAAACGAAAGCGAGGGGCCTGGCATCCCTCTGTGCACAGAGCTGGTATTGTCACAGTGTAATAAGGATACATCCAGTCAAACAGCATGGTGTAGCTGGTCTTTGTGTTCAGTGCAAAGGCAATCCCTCGAAGATCTCTTGCCAGCCCGATCAACATACGCTGTCAGTGGGAAAGAGACACAGTAATTGATTTTCACGTTAGCACAGAGCAGATGGAGTAATAATCAGGCAATAATGACCACATATCTGATTTTGATTCATTAGCTAAAATGTCTCGCTCAGATCCCTTTCTACAGAAAACCGTAGACCCTTTTAAACAAACAGACCATCAAATCTGCTGACCAACTCTATTCTGCTTCTTATAAATTGATCTAAGTCATAATTCCAGCAGTTTAGGAACATTTAGATTCTTAATATACTGTTTCGGAATAATGTCCAATTAGAAAAAAAGGGACTTGGAGATTGATAATTCCAGAGAACAGAGATGCACAAGGTCTAGACATTAATAATAGCAAATTTTAACCACATCGGCTTGCATGAAATCAGTCCCACTACGCAATCTAGAGTGTATCCTGGAAGCACACTGGCATTTAAAGATACCTCGTGACTTAGGACAAAATAAAATTGGCCAGGTGACCTACTGCTACCATGACATACTGAGAAGGGCATTCACATTCCCCAAGCAAAGAAAAGGTGTAAGGAAAGAGATCTACAGTGGTTTTTGGAAGGCTTGAATTTGAATCCCGGCTCTACTGTTTGACTGTCAGACTTAAGGCAAGGCAGCAACTTATCAGTCTCAGTTTTCTCATCTATAAAAGGGGCTAATATTGCCTCTTTCACAGAGGCATTGTGAGGAATAAATTTCGTAAATTTATGTAAAAATGCCTAACAAGTCCCTGACATGTACTAAGTGTTTCATAAATATTTAGTTTTAGAGACACAGAAAAAAAATACTTGACTCTTAAACAAAAGAGATCTTATACTCTGGACTCTTAATTAAGCTGTCCTTAGGATGATGCTTGGGAAGAGAAAAAGGAAAACCAGGAACAGATGCTAGAATGTCAGAACAAAGAGTACAAATAAACATAATTGCAAAACAAGGATAATTGAGATATGCAACTGTGACTTCTGAAGGTACTGTTTCCGTAGAAAGATTCTGCCAGGAGATGGTCTCTGAACTTTTTCTTTTTACCAGATTTTCTTTTTCCTTACACATTGGTAAGAAATGAAAAGCTCTTTATAGGAAGGCCTTTAAATTACCACCAAGGACTTGGAAGTGAATCCTAAACCTCATCTTAAGGGCGAAATAACATCGCAAAATAGCAATGTTAATCTGTCAGAAATATCCGCAATTTCTGATCGTTCCCCAACACTGTGCTCGATATAACCGGAAGTCATTTATAAAATATTTAGTTTTTAACTGCCTATTTATAAAATGACAGCAATTTTAATTTCCGAATCTGTAAACCTGAATTTCTGTTTCTGCTTCTTTAAGTGACTCATTCTTTTTCCTCTCATAATCTCACTGGTCCTTATTATTCTAGAATCGGCTCCTTACAATTCTCTCATGTGACTTGGTATTTTTTTTTAAAAAGCCATTTTGCTTTTTATGTAACCCATTTTCATCACCTGGAACCTGTTCCCCTCTGTTGCAGCTTTCCACATTTCCTATAGCCTCCAGAACAAAATACGTCTTCTAAAAAGCCTTGGTATAATTTTATTCTGAGTATTTAGCTCTGCAGTCTTTCTACGACAGTGGGCTTTTTGGTCTGTTTTTATTACGAATACTTACAGGTTATAGACTACATTTCAAATAATTTTAAGTTTTCACATATACATCAGGCATGCACATTCAGCTCTAAACCGGTCAATGCGAACCATGAGTTTTACTTTCTTCATGCTTAGTGCAAAGGGCTCTTAAAATATCTTTAGACTATCTTCATCACATAAAAAAGGTTAACATCTATTTTATCACAAATTTTTCTTCTTTAAGAGATGCCAAGTTCATAAAAGTGCTCTAAGTGACTCAAATCTAGGAAATTACATCAATGTTTAATTTTAGAAAATGTTACAACACAGCAGAGAAAGCATGTAACAGTATAACAACTACCTATGTTTTCAATAGATTCAACTGGACAGGAAAATGCGGTGTTAATGTAAGAAACAGATTTATGTCCCAACAACATCTTTTATCATAGGCAGCAAGAATACTGTAATAATCTACACAGATACTCGCAACACTAAGGGAGTACTTTCTTGGTAGCCAAAACATACCCAGCTCTGTTTTGAGGCAGGATGACTGTTACCAGAAGTTCAACCAGACTACTAAGCAACCTTAGAGAGCAAGAGGTTGTCTGATTGAAATTTAGGGAAGGAGGAGCCACGGTTCACCATCTCATTTAAAACTGTTTAGAAGGATTTATTTTAAAAGTTGCCTTTCTTCTACAGTTGGTCCACATTTGACTGATGTGTAAAGTGGGAGGCTCATATGTTTTCAGTGAGGCTGTCTTGGGGAGCTGGATTGGTCTGGGGTTTCTAATCTTAAGGATTCCTTCTGGATAGTTCAAGTAGAAACCGCTTAGTGCTTCAGTACGCTGTATGGTGAACAGTTGTCTGTGTGCCAAGTGTGAGACGAATGGGCCGGGAAACAGCTGAAATGCGGCTCCTTCCACCCTGACCCCCAAAACAGGGTTTCTAATGGAAAGTCTGACAGACCCTTTACTGTAGTGGCACTACTGGGGGCAGCTATAATATTATCCTCATAATTCTACTATATAATAACAACAAAGAAAAAGAAGGTGAAGGGTCATTGTGCTTTGTCTTTAGAATTAAGATGGCTGTCTTCATCCTTACAGCATACTCTTAATTCTGGAGACACATCTTAATAACCTCTAAATAGTTCCAACAAAAGAGCCGTGTCAGAGGAATGAGCAGGCCCCAAGGTGTTTCAACTGGAGTGTTTTCATCTGCCTTTATTGCTCTATCCCTCTCCAGAATTAAGGCAATAACCTGTGATAAATTATTCAGGAACTGCTACAGGGATCAAAGCAAAATCATTCTGTTAAAGTGCTGTTTGCAACATTTGGCACTTAGTGCGAAAACTTTTAATGTGCGCATGCTGAAAATCAAGGATTTTAAATAATTTAACGTTGTGGAGTTTTTACGAAGGGCCTAAAGATAGCAGGTTCCTATTTAACTGCTCCTCTTCCTCTGCGAAGTTTTCATTCATTTTCCTTAAACTCGATGACGTCATGGCCAAATCAAAAATGATGTATGAGTCAAGGGAGTACTGGACTATATTTTACTATGGACACGATTATAGGGGAAACACATATATTTTGAACTAATGCTTTAGAGCCAGGATTTGTCACAGCATTTTCTTTCTTTTTCCCTTTACTGTGAAGAGAAAAAACCCAAGACAAAAATTCAATGTTCTCTACAATTTTATTAGGACTAAGTAAGAAAACAAAGCTATAAATTTAAGAGTTTCGCAGCATTTCCTCCCCTCACAACCATATTTCAATTTGGCAACACAGGTCCTCGCTGCTTATGTTCATCCTGAAAGCTGCATTTGAAAAATATCTATAAATAGGGAGTTAGAAAATGCTAGTAAGGGTTGCAAATTAAATGAATTTGGCAGTCCTGCGGCATTTTCATAGAGATATTTTAACAGCATCACCTCCTGTGGATTGGAATACTAAATACTTTATTGAAGAACAAAACAGAACTGTTTTTATCTCTAGTACTTGCAAAATGAAGTACCTGAAAGCACTTTTGCATGTATTATTTATTCATCATGATAGAAAAATAGCCTTAACCTAATAAATTACATTTAAAAGCATTTAGTGCAAAAGTTTTGTTTATGATAAAGCAACAGATTTAGTTCTTTATCGGTAGCTTAAAGCACCAAGTTTTCTTTATACAAATTAGACAGATGGTGCTTACAGTAGAATTTACTAAAGGTCTGTCACAACAAATGCAGCCAAGCTGCATATTTAATCACTGCAGAATCTTGTCTACCTGCAGCTGCCAACTGCTAATCCAATTTCCCTGATAAATGTGGCAAGAGACACGATCAGCAATAAAGAGCATCTAACTCCATTTTCCTGCAGGGCGTCTTTTGATGAACATTTAGGACGGAAGCACGGAGTGCACTGTGTGGCCCTGGTTCGTGGCAGCTGCATGCATTCTGAGGCACAGTTCTCAGGTTACTCACTTAATTCTGCCACTATCATTACGTTGCTATTGATCTCAGTAGCTGTTGCCTACACAGCATTACTCTAGATGAAGCTGAATCAGGCAGTTATCATGCATCAAACTTGCTCAAAAGCCTGGAGATTTCCCCTTAATTACTTGTGATTTTATTTGCAAATACCGTTAAAGTGTAATCAAGCAGTCACTTTCCAGGGTCGTTAAGAACTTGCTGGTTTAGGGATATATCACTAGAACTCCATTAAAAATGACTCTAGGAAGATGGTTTCTATCAAAGTAGATGGGATTCCATCAAAATGGGCTTGGAGTATAATGAAATCTTCAAATGAGACAAATGTAATTTTTAGAAAGATGGTGTTTTCAACTCCACTGCTTCTTTCTGATATAAAGGGCACCAATAGCTTTAGAGCTGCAAAGATGTTGTTGGTCCTTCAAAATATTTGGAAGACACCTAAAAAATACAGCTAACCTGAGTAGAAACTCTGCTAAAGAGTTTTAGCAAGACTATGAACACAAAGAAAATCTCTAAGATCCCTTTTGGTTTTAAAATTCTATGACTACCGCATGTTGATAAACATTCATTTCAAAAACTCTATTTCAAAAGGTATCGCATTTGGCTAATTATTTTTTGGTAGAAGAATTACACTAAAGTAACTACCACAGGCCATTGTTTTACTATCTGGCTTCTTACTGCTAATTTTTTTTTTTTTTTTTTTTTGGTAGAGAGAGGAGAAGCCATGCAAAATGACGGTTAATATTTTTGACTTATTCCAAATAACAGTAAAATATGACTCGAACATCACCGACAAAGGTGCCTACATCCTCTAGAGTACATTTATTAGTCTTTTAAAAATAATAATCAGTGTCAATCTATTTAATATAGCCCAGATACATTATGATTTCAGAAGATGCTACTCCTATTTTGCAGATCTTGTGTTCCCCACCCCCCACGTTAAAATATGGGACTGTTTTGTCACAAACAGCTTGCTGCACTTAAGGATTTTACTAATAAAACATAATGTTGTCTTAGATATTATGACTGTTGCCACAGCTGAACTGACTTGTCAAATCAATCCTAATACGGCTCCCACAGGCACATAAAAACCTTATTTAGCTATCAGTTATCCTAATCACTTTGTTCAGTTTAAGAATGCAATACTTCAAGACCAGCTCCTATTTATACATATATGCCTAGCCATTTAATAAAGTCTTGATTTATATAAATTCTTGTTTAAAAAAATATTTAGAGATGTAGTGTTTTAGCATGTGTATGTGTGTGCATTCCTCCATATAAATATGTTGAGGCATACAGTGCAGGGTGGATAAGGGAAGAGGGATGTTTAAAGCAGTGTACCCATGAGAAGTGTTCTTTTAAAGATACTAACTGCCACAAGAGGTAAATCATCTGATTGTAAACTATCCAAAATCACTCGCTGACCTCAAAGTCAATTTGTATAAGAAACTAAAGAAGTACTTACATGAAAAGTACAACTCAAAGCCACATGAAGCTGAGGAGGCAAAAATGACGAGGCGTAGAGCACATACAAATATGCAGAAACCTTTTTGTGGATCTAGATAACCTAGAATGAGCAAAATCATCTTTCATCACGTTTAGGAACAAACCCACCTTTACATCTTCCTGTTTAAAGTTGTTGTTGAATATCTGTAATATTGTTTCAAAAGAGACGGTAAGAGGCAGCATGAAATTCTCAAATTCGTCTTCGTCTTCGCCTATTACAAAAACAAAAGGGTCACCATGGTTTAAAATGCATGCTAGTGTACATTAGCCTAGGCAGCGAGTGCTTCATTCAGCCTCAGAAATGTTCCTGAGAAGGGGTCAGCCTGCATTCACACTCATGCTGCATTCTGTACTTTGTTTGGCTCATTGAATATTCTGGTGTTTTGCCTTCCTTCTCTTTTGCACCAAATGAAATACCAAAATTACTTATCAGCCTTTTTTTTTTTTCTGGCTCTTTATTGGATCAAACAGACTCATGCCCCAGGCATCTCAGCCCTTCAGTTCTTGTGCCCCCAGAGCTTCCCCAATGCCTCAAGGAAAGCCTCTTTCAAAGCCTCAGAGACAGGGGATCTTTTTTTCCCCTTCTCTTTAGGTGCCAAGGCCCTAAAGGGCTCACAGACTCAGGTGCCCAGATAGCTCTAAGTTATTATTCCCTTTTATTTATGTTCTCTTTTATTAATTTGTTAAATAGATAGCAGGGAAACTTTTATCTGCCAAATAAGATGGGGTCCCTCATGGGTCATTTGGATTTTAAGTACATTCTCCATGGATTTTAAGTACACTTCCACTTGCACTAAGCTTCCTTTCTTTATAGAACTGAGCCATTTACTATTTTTTTTTGCCATTTCCTCAAAGATTCTATCAAAGCAGAATCTTCACTTCAAACATGGATATGCACAAATCGCTATTTATTTTTTATTAAAAACTTGTATTTGAGTATAGTTGACAATGTTAGTTTCAGGTGTACAACATAATGATTCAACTTCCCTACAGTTACGCTCTGCTCACCACAAGTGTAGCCAGAATCTGTCATCACACAACACTATTACAGTGTCATTGACTATATTCTCTAAGCTATGCCTTTTTTTTAAAAGATTTATTTATTTATTTATTTATTTATTTATTTATTTATTTATTTATTTATGATAGAGAGAGAGAGACAGAGACAGAGACACGGGAGGAGGGAGAAGCAGGCTCCATGCAGGGAGCCTGACGTGGGACTCGATCCTGGGACTCCAGGATCACGCCCTGGGCCAAAGGCAGGTGCTAAACCGCTGAGCCACCCAGGGATCCCCTATGTCTTTTTTTTTTTTTTTTTAAGATTTTATTTATTTATTCATGAGAGACACAGAGAGAGGCAGAGACACAGGCAGAGGGAGAATCAGGTTCCGTGCAGGGAGCCTGATGTGAGACTCGATCCCAGGACCCCAGGATCACACCCTGGGCTGAAGGTGGCACTAAACTGCTGAGCCACCTGGGCTGCCCTAAGCTATGCCTTTTATGCCATGACTTATTCATTCCATAACTGGAAGCCTATATCTCCCTCTCCCCTTCACCCATTTTGCCCAACCACCCCCCTTACCTCCTTTCCCTCTGGCAACCATCAGTTTGTTCTCTGTATTTATAATCTGATTCTGCTTTCTATTTGTTATTCGTTTTTTTTTTATATTCCAGCAGAGTAAAATCATATGGTACTTGTCTTTCTCTGACTTATTTCACTTAGCATATTACCTTCTAAGTCTATTCATGTTGCAAATGACAAGATCTCATCCTTTTTTATGGCTATGTAGTATTTCATTGTGTGTATATGTGTGCATGTGTGTATATGCACCACATCTTCCTTATCCATTCATGCATCTATTTATTTATTTATTTATTTATTTATTTATTTATTTATTTATTGTGAGGGGGGTGGGAAGAGGGAGAGAATCTCAAGCAGACGCCACACTGAGTGTGTGGAGCCCAATGCGGTGCTCCATCCCATGACCCTGAAATCAGAACCTGAGCTGAGATCAAGAGTTGGATGCTCAACCTACTGAGCCATCCAAGTGGCCCAAGGGGATTCTTTTCTTTTATTTTTAAAAATATTTTATTTGAGAGAGAGAGGGAGTGAGCAAGAGCACATGAGTAGGGGGGAAGGGCAAAGGAAGAGAGAGAAGCAGACTCCCTGCTGAGCAGGGAGTGGGGTTCGATCCCAGGGCCTGGAGATCATGGCCTGAGCCAAAGGCAGATGCTTTAACCCACTGAGCCACCCAGGTGCCCCAAGGGGTTTCTTTTAAATGAGAGCTGATTCTCTCCTTCATCCTATGCCACAGGGAATTGTGAGCCCCCCACTCTACTGATCAAGAAACAGGCAGAGAAAGGTTAAGTGACTTACTCAAGGCAGCATACTTAGGAAGTAAAACTATATGGTCCAGACCTCTTGATTTCCATGCTATCAGTTTTTAAGTAGAGCATTCGAGAGGAAACAAGATGTCAGAGAAGAGTCAGTGGTTCTTAAGTTTGGTCCTTGACATAGCAGCATCAGCATCACTTGGGAACTTATCAGTTGTAAATTCCATCCCAGGGCTACTGAATTAGACACTCTGAGGGTGGGGGTCCAGAAATTTGTTTTAAGAAGCCCTCTTGGTGATTCAGATGCATGCAAATATTTGAGAAACACTGGTCTATACATCATTCTACAGATAAGTAAACTGAGGTCCAAGGTCACATAATACAGGTCAGTGGCACAATCACGTCTTCAGACTGTTAAGGGGTGGCTGATGTGGCTAACCCTGATCTTCTATTACTTCTCTTTCCCCTTTAACCTTATGCACTTTGTTTCCAGAGTCCAAAGGAATCAGGGACTTAGCTTTGTTCACAAAAATATCAAAAGGCCAATGAATCTCTCCTGGTATGCTGTTCTAAACAAGGGTTAGATCTCTTAAGGGAAGGGGAAGGTGAAAGGGAAGGCAGATCAAATTATAATCCCTGCTCTGTCAATTGGTTATGCAACCAAGCTATTCCTTTTAGTTACATCCTCTGTCCACTGGTGATAATGTTAGAGACCTTTACAGAAAGTCTTTTTTGTTTGTTTAAAATTAGTCTCTCACTTTATTTATTTATATATATATTTATTATTGGAGTTCAATTTGCCAATATATAGTATAACACCCAGTGCTCATCCCATCAAGTGCCCCCCTCAGTGTCTGTCATCCGGTTACCCCCCCCCCCCCCGCCGCCATATCCCCTTCCACTACCCCTTGTTCATTTCCAGAGTTCCAAGCCCAGGTGAAACAGCAGCTCTCCCAGTCTGAGCTAAACTCGCCAGCAAGTACTCTCTAAAGCCCCACTGTAAGCATTCCCCCTTCCCGCTGTGGGTTCCCACAGCATTTTGTCTATTCTTGATGATAGGTAACACTGATCAGGCTGCCTCGAATTTACAGATATTTAGGCATATAGCTAATAACATTAATAATACTGCCTAACATCATTCCACCACTATCACCATTTGATGAGGAGTTACTATGGGGATTAAATGAGATAAAATTTATAACCTGTGTATGTAAATTATTAGATCTGTCACCTTACACTGATGGTATCTTTGGCTTTGCTTCTGAAGAGCTAAGACTGTACATCTTTGCATTTCTCAATGAAGGAGAATGATGTAGGCAGGTAAGGCTCATCAATAAACAGACCCAATGTCTGGCTCCACCACTTACTGTTTAACTTTGGATATTCACTAATTACCCCGAGTCTCAGTTTTCTCATCTACAAATAACGATAAAAATATCTATCTTTGTGAATGTTAAGTGTTATAACACATGAAAAATAGAAGATGCTCAATAGGGCAGCCTGGGTGGCTCAGCGTTTAGCACCTGCCTTCAGCTCAGGGCATGATTCTGGAGACCCAGGATTGAGTCCCATGTCAGGCTCCCTGCATGGAGCCTGCTTCTCCTTCTGCCTGTGTCTCTGCCTCTCTTTCTCTCTCTCTGTGTCTCTCATGAATAAATATAATCTTAAAAAAAAAAAGATGCTCAATAAATAGTAGTGGTGGTTGCTAGTATTACAGTGTTAGCACCTGGCATTAGTGCCTGGCATGCATTAGGGAAATACTGTATTTGAATGAAAATTTTTAAAATCCCTTATTTTCTTAATATCTGACATGAATAATACAACAGCTAATTGAAGTAGACACTATCAAATCCTTATATATGTACATATTTAAACTATGTAATCTTACTCTCCTAAAATAAAGTATCTTTTTTTTTTAAGATTTTATTTATTTATTCATAGACACACACAGAGAGAGAGAGAGGCAGAGACACAGGCAGAGGGAGAAACAGGCTCCATGCAGGGAGCCCGATGTGGGACTCGATCCCGGGTCCCCAGGATCACACCCTAGGCTGCAGGCGGTGCCAAGCCGCTGCGCCACCGGGGCTGCCCGATAAAGTATCTTCTAAATATGAAATTACTAATGAGAATAGTGGTAACCATCGCTGCAGGCAGGTAAGGGCACAGGAAAGAGTGTATGCTTTGAAGGTTCTAAACTTGAATCCCTGGCTCTGCTACTCGTTAGCATTCTGATTTTGGACAAATGATAGCCATTAACATTTTTGTTGTTTTGAGGTTTATGTGGACCTAGAGAGGTAATTACAGTGATCAAACAAAGTGTGATCACCAGGTTGTCCCCCAATGTCCTTCCTTTGGGAGCAAAACTTTCCATAGGTAAGGATATTTCATCAGAACAAAGACAAATTCAGGACTTTAGCGTTCAACCTTTCATTTAATACATGGAGCTACAGATCAAAAAGATCAAAAAACTTCCTGACTCATCTCCTTCCTCAACTGAAGTTTGAAGCTTATAGGAAAATCAAGGCACAGAAGACAAGCCACCAAAATGTGCAGGAAGAAGTCAAAGAGGAAATACAGAAATGTGAACAGCAATCCTACTTAAAATGTTACATCCTCAGAGATGCCCTCCTTGACCTCCTAAAACATTACTGCAAAACTCTCTCCCAACCCCCACCCACTTTCTACTTCCATCATCTACTTTAGTTTTCTTATGGGATTTACTATGATCAGACTATATATTCACATATGTATTCATGGTCTTCTCTACTAGAATGTAAGCTGCTCCTTGGTGAAGGAACTTTGTCCATTTTGATCATGACTCTATCCCCAGGGACTAGAAGAGGGTCTAGCATCCAAGAAATAGTTGTGTAGTAACGGAATAACAATAGTTATTTCCTGAGTGCTTATTATGTGAAGGCAATGAGTTTAATACTTGATTTACTTAACAGATACCTTTGTGGTTGTTCCTATGTTTTAAGTACTGCTGCAAGTCATTAATGGTCCCAACAATCCTATGGAGTTGTATGGTGATTTTCCTTCATTTACATGTGAACAGGGAGGTGCAAAGGGATTCTGTGGTTTACTCAATGTCCTCGGTCTGGTAAATGTCAGTAGAGGAGGATCTCCAATTACACTATTTACTTTCAGCTCATGGTTTTCTCCCGGTCTCTAATGGGGTGGAAGGTATCAGAGGTGTGGGCATTGAAGTCAGGGTCACAGAATCTTGAGTTTAGAGCTGCATGAAGTTAGAAGAAGGTGAAGAACAATTTGCTTGGTTCTGGTAGGCAGAAAGGAATTTCTCAGCAATCATTTGAGTTCAAGTTAGGAAAATATGATACATTGGTGGGTTATTTCTACAAAAATGTCTATGCTTCAGTTAGCACTGTTCCTCTCTTACTGCAAGGTGATATGTTGTATAATCTAAGCTGGAAAACTGGTCATTTCTTTTTATGTCATGCAAATAAACTCTATACAACATCTATTAGAGATTTTGTCCATTATGTCACCATAAAAAGGAATGAAGTAGCGAGACATGTTAAACTATGCCTGAGTCTTGAAAACATTATGCTTGTGTGAAAGAAGATAGACACAGAGGCCACATATCACATGATGCCATTTACATGAAACAGCTAGAATGAGCAAATTCATAGACAGAGAAGGTAGATTAGTGATTGCCAGGGGCTGGGGGCGGGGACAGTAAGAAATGACTACTTTAAGATACAGGATTTCTTTTTGAGGTAACAAAAATATTCTGGAATTAGATAAGGGTTATGGTCGCACAGCCTTGTGGGTATTTTGAATATAATAAATACCACTGAACTAGCACTTTAACGGGGTGAATTTTATGGCATGTGAATCTCAAAAAAACCCAACACCAAAACAAAAAAATACCACCAACAAAATTCTCTCCACCTTTAAATGTATGTAGAAGAGTAAAACTTCTCCTTTCCTCAAATTAAAATGCAAATAGAGGCTGGATTAGAGGGGATCTGGAGGAGTACTCAAGGAGCGGCTAATAGTACAAATAATTATGGTAATAAGTGATGAGGATTTATTATATAACTATTGTGTGAAATAGTTTGTTATTAGTGATAAGTTACTATGGTAGGCTGAATAATGGCCCCCCAAAGATGTCCATGTCCTAGTCCTTGGAATCTGTGAATATATTAGGTTATAAACAAAGGGGAATTGAGGTTGCTAATCAACTGTCTTTAAAATAGAAGATTATCCTAGGTTCTCCAGATGTGTCCAGGGTAATCACAAAGGTCTTTGAAAGTGTTAGAGAAAAGAAGACAGGGAAAACCATAGAGATGGCAGCATAAGGACTTGACCTGATATTGCTGGAGAAAGGAGGCCATGAGCCAGGAAAGCAAGTGGCATCTAAGCTGCAAAAGGCAAAGGAACAGATTCTTCTGCAGAGCCCCAGAAAGGAACACTGCCTATTGACACCTTGATTTTACCCCCCTGGACCCATTATGGACTTCTGACCTCCAGAGTTGTAAAATAATAAATCTGTACTATTTTAGGCATTATATTTGCAGTAATTTGTAATGGGAGTAACAGGAAACTGATATAGTTAGTAAAGGTCAGATCTAATGTTATGAAGCTCTGTTCCAAACTATGGAGAATTAAGAGAATTAAGAGAATTAACAAGGAGATATAGAGGCAGATGAGTGAGGAAAATAATCTACTTAAAACCAAGCACCAGGCAGCCCAGGTGGCTCAGTGGTTTAGCGCCGCCTTCAGCCCAGGGCCTGATCCTGGACACCAGGGACGGAGTCCCACATTGGGCTCCCTGCATGGAGCCTTTTTCCTTCTTCTTCTTTCTTTCTCTTCTTCTTCTTCTTTTTCTTCTTCTTCTTCTTCTTCTTCTTCTTCTTCTTCTTCTTCTTCTTCTTCTTCTTCTTTCTTTTCTTCTTCTTCTTCTTCTTTTTTCTTCTTCTTCTTTTTTCTTCTTCTTTTTTCTTCTTCTTCTTCTGCCTATGTCTCTGCCTCTCCCACCCCACTCCCGTGTCTTCTCTCATAAATAAATAAAATCTTTAAAAACAACAACAACAAAAAACAAGCACCAATGGGTCATATCAAAAGAGCAAGTGACTTTTGCAGGCCTATGCCTGCATCATCTGCAGTTCCCCAGTGCTTTGTTAGAGTAGCACTTCTCAAGTTCTATTAGAATAAAGTCTTGAGAAAGGTGCTTGACTCCATCTAACCTGGGCCAGAATTTAGTTTTCATTCCAATTTCCCCCTACATAGCCTAGGAGGAGTTGTAGCTGGCTGTGATAGGACTCAGCTTCAGGTAGGGCAGGCTGTTTTAGAACCTGTTAGGAAGTGTCATCAGCTCCTGCTTCTGGAGGAAAACAATAGCCCAAGTGCTGAAGTAATAAAGGTACTGAACTTAGCTCATTTTGAGGCCTAGTGTCAGTCATGCCCCTGATTGCACATTCAATAAATATTTGTGTCTTAATTAATTAATATACACTGAGTGCTTTTTTGTGATAGGAATTGTTCCAGGCCTTTTCACACATCTTTATCTTATTTAAAGCTCCTAACAATTCTTTAAGATAGATATCTCCATTCCATAGATGAGAAAATTGAGGATCTCTTTAATTCCTCTCCCTAGGGAACCAAAATGTTTATTTTAGTTCTCAGAAGAAAAATACACTGCCCATTGTAGACTTTTATATTCCTTTCCTAGGAAACCTACCCTAAAAGTTTCATCCCTGAAGCATCTCATTCCCTGGGGTGCTCTGGACTCTCTACCCTCAAAACCAGGTAAGTTATTAAAACTGGATCTGGACTTAATGGGCTGCTTTCTGCCTACAGGGCCGGCTAATTAGTCTTAATTATCTCATTACAGATTCTAAGTATTTCCAGCTGCTTCTTTACCCCTTACTGCCCAGTTCCCCTGCCCCCCCCCCCCCCCCCCCCCCGCCCATGACTATTTTCTAGATAGTCTCTGCCAAGTCATGGACACAGGTGATATACTGATACATCCTTCTTATCTATCAGAACATTAGTTATTTCTGATCAAGCTTCACACTTGCTAAACCCTTCTGGGACATCTACCTCTGTGTTCTTTTTATCCATGAGAATACATACGCTTTGGCCAATTATTAAGACATGAGGACCAATTTTAAAAACTACATTTTGATTTTCATTGACCAGAAAAACCATAATACACCTATATAGAGCAAATAATAAACATGAATCTATCTGTTTACTTGATAGAAGCTTGGAAAGTAATTCCTTCTCCCTTCTCACTGCCCTCAAGCCTCAAATCAATCATTCAGTCCAAACAGTTCAAATAAAAATGACAAAGAAAAAAGTTACTTTTCCTAATTGATTGAGAATATGAAAGGTGAAGTCAGTGTAGCAGAAGTGAATGAAAATGTGTGGTCATAGGACTAGAGGTAATGTGACCTTGCGCAAGTCATTTAGTCTCTCTGAATCTCACCTTTTTAACAGATAAACAATGCAATAATAGCTATTTCACATGGGCTGTTGTGAGGATCAAATAGGACAATGTATGTGAGAGTGGTTTGCAGACTATAAATTTATAAACAAATGTTAGTTTATTATTAAAGAAAAGGAAAGTTTCCTTTCTCTGTGTATTTTTACTTTTATCATTAGGAGCTATTTCTAGAATACTCTTCCCTTTTTATTCAAGTCATTTACTTTTTATTTAAAACTTCTCAAATTTAAGTGAGAGATATCTTCAAGTGTCAATTATCTATTAAAAGCCACAAACGTAGATGAATACTATAGCATGCTTCTCCCTAAGGAGAAAATATCTCTTAATGTCTATTAGTAACATTTTAATACTAGCATTCCCTTGATCATTAAAAGATATGACTTTTTCTTAGAGTTTGAGGGTCTGAGGAAAGTAATGCTCACTCAGATCCTATCAACATGCTCTCAGTAGTTCAAGATAGGGTACAATCATAAAAAGGCCGAGGAAAAGCAACTGTTAGTGACACCAAGGAAAACCAATTTTAATGACGCTGAGTAATTCTAAGTTTGTGGTTGGTAAAAGCTTAATTTGCAATGAGTAATATTTAGTTCTCCACAAAACAAAGAGCCTTGTTGTCGTTCTTTTCCACACTTCCCTTCTCCAATATTTGTCAACTGAATTCACCTCTATTCAAATTAAACAAAATAAAAGGTTTAAAAAAAAATAGAAGGTTTTATTTATTCAAGTATTTTACACTGAACAGCTCCCTTGAGGTTCTCCATTTACTGGCTTGGGTAATATTATCTTTCCTTTAGTTTATTAGATTGACAAAGTTAATTTAAAAATAACCTAGGGAACTTTAAGTGATTCTTGGAAGGGCTAACATGCGTGCACATATGGACAGTCACCCATCTTCTTCTGTATGTATGTTATCTTGTGAAGGGAGTTTTTGCATTAATTTTTATAATTTCCTAGGATACAGAAATACATTACCAACATTAAATATCATCATTCTGATGATGAAATGCTTTCAATTCTGTTCTATATACAAGTGAGCATTTTGTCTAGTGTAGCCAAGGAGCAATTTGATAAAATGGTACAACTGTTTATTGCCAAAAAAAACCCCATTTTCATCTGAAATACAACCTGGAGCATATAGCATCTAATTAAATTCATTCAAAGTACAAATTATTGAATAGAAACCAAAATGCATTTCAAAGTAAACACCAATCAATGTGACACCCCTTTTCTAATCATTCCAAAATGTGCATGTGGCTCATAAACAACATACTCAGTTTAGTTTGTTAGATTCAATTAGAATATGCTTTACATTTCAGTCCAAGAATTATAACCCATGCTTTGCAACCAGGTTGGTGAGGTGTTTCTTCTATTTGATTCTTACAAAAAAAAAAAAAAAAAAGTCAGTGATATAAAAAGTTTTTTCCTAATTTTTTTTTGTTTAATTTGAGAAGAATTCTCATTACCTAATATTTTCACTTCTTTCATTTAATGCATGGATCTGTGCTTCTTTTGACAACAGCACCATCTCTTTTTCTTTTGTTTTCATAACAGTGAATACACAATAGAAAACTAGAAAGCCACACACACAGGAACTCTGGCAGCAATGTTCCAGTCAACCTAGTTTGTGAGACAAGGCTTCAAATAATAAAACTGTGTTCAGCAACACTCAACAAATGATCATCTGTAAAGTAATAACACTTTGAACAGAGAGCAACAAGCGACTAATCGAGCCCAAGAGTGGCCAACTATAGCTGATCACTTGTGAAAGTAGTCAGCCACTCGATTTGTTTTGTCTTGGAGAGGCCAATGATCAAAGCTACTCGCAGAAAGTACCTGGCAGGAATTGATGATTACAGAAACCATGATGATGGCATCCTGGTTATAGTGTACTTATGTATCATTCATTCACTAAATATTTACTGGGCACCTACAGGGTAGCAATTGGGAGATCGGTGCTAGAAAGCATGAAAAAGGCAAAGTCCATGCCCTGAAGGAGCTCAATGAATTTTGAGAAGAAGAGAAACTCTGGTTCTTAACAAGGAATAGAAGCACTTCCACAAAGTCAGTTTCTATTTCTCCCAAGGTATCCAAAATGTATTTCCAACACACCAGATATTTACCTTTTTTTTAAAAAAACTATGAACTAAAAAAATATCAATTTATACTTTATACTGTTATGGGTTAAGTAATTCAAAGGAATCTAACTCTGAGAAACCTAATAAGATCCCTTTCCAGTTATTCAAATTTATGTATTTTATTTCAGCTTCTCATACCTTACAGCTTACAATAAGCAATACTAAATAAAAGTAGTCTTCAAAGTGGCAGCATGTAATGCAGGGTCTTTCTGGGCATTATCATGACTCAATTAACATCACAAGGATAAGTGCAAGAGTGTGGTGAATACTGGTAGCGCTGTCTTGTTGTTGAAGCTACCATGGATTTATGGAAGGTTCTTTTGTCTATGATGACTATATGAGAGTGGAGCTTGAGCTACTCCATTTCCAGGTCCTGAAAATGTGTGTGACATGAACCTAATTCTAGGAAATCTCCTCCATCCAGTTCTCTATGATTTTGGTTGCCCCATTCCTTTCACTGTCTGGCAGGGTCATTAAAAGAGCATTTTTATGGCTTTCCAAAAGAAATTCAGTCTAGACAAGGGTCTTCGTTAATGCTTGGACAATTGGGAGGAAAGCAAGAGGGCAAGCTCCTTGAGGGCAGGGGCCTGTATGCCTGGCTGGTTTCTGTCCTGCCCCTAGAGCTCACAGCACAGCGTGTTCTCTAAATGATGACTGAGGAATGACAGAGTTGGGCTGCTCCTCTTCCCTCTAGTGCAGCAGCCAAGAGGTAATACAGGCCAGTGTGCAGTATGCAGAGCTGTCACTCAGATCTCCCACTTGCCTAAGGTAGCAGATGATTGGGTTTTGCATGCCTGGTTTACACTCTTCAAATATTTATAGACAGTTCTCTTTGCCTCAAGCCCTCGTTGTCACTTAGCCAAGTTATACATACACGGCTCTTTTAATCTTTCTTTAGAAATCAATCCCACCAAGCTCCTTAGTCATTCTAGATGTATTTCTCTCAACTTTTGGCTGTTTGTCTCTTTGGTAATTTATTCTGTTGAAATGCATGAAAATAATACAGATGTGGAGCAGAGGGCGGTTTAGTCACCTTTTTACTACAAGGAGGAATGTCTTTTATGGGCAAAAGAAAATTATCCTTTTTCCTTTTGGATGATCATGTTTTTAAAAATTCATATTTAAGTTGATGGATCAATCAATACATTGCAAGAGAAAGGATGAAAAAAAGTATCATCAGTATTATATATATTCTCTAACGATGATATTGTCATTGATTGAACTCTTTCTTGTGTCTATAAACTGATTAATTTAACCTGCAGTATTCAAACATGGGGGGAAAATGGGAACCTGGAGTAACATGGTCACCACAAAGAGACTTAAGTGCCCATCCTCAGGTACTGTCTATCTGTGGATAGGTCTAGCTAACTTCAGCTTTTCAGTGAAAAAAAATTTTTTAAAAGTTCTATTTTTTCCCATTATAGAGTAATACCTTAAAGAAAATTTCAAATAATCAAAATAAGAAAAAGTTACCTATACTTCACTACCACAAAATAACATTTACCATTTTTAAAGAATTTCATTTAAGTCTCTTTTGGATGCATTCCCCACCCACACCCCAGGCATGCTCATATCATTTGCACAGTTTAACACCTAGCTTTTTCACTTAATATTAATAAATGCCATGTATTGCATTGTTTTCAAATCCCAATTTTAATGACTACAGGCTATTCCATCAAGTAGATGTGCTATAATTTTACAATTCCCTACTGCTCGATATTTACATCGTTTCCATTTTTTCTTTAGGTTAAATGTCATTACAAAGAAAATTTTTGTGTGTAAAGCTTTTCTGCATTTAGGACTACTCTTAGATTCATAGCAGTAAAATTAATGGGTCAAGGATACAAAGAAAATAAATCCTGAGGTAAAGAATTAATGTAGGTTCTATTTGAAGTGAAAAATATCACTTTAAATACAAAGATTTGTCTTTTGGATCTGATGCTCAAATCATAGAAGGCTGTTGAAAACTGTCAAAGCTGACAAATTCTAGTCACTTAAGTGTGGTGCTCACTAGTATTCTGCTCCTTTAACTGCACAAGTATATTGCTGAGCCCTTATTAATCAAGCATAAATTCTTAACCTTACCTAGATCTACCATCAGAAGGCGAGTGAGGGCGGTGTAGAAGGTGGTGCGGCACCTGAAGTCGCTGAGGCTATAACTGTCACTGATTCCAAGGAAGGGGAAGTGTTCACTCTAAAGAAAGCAAAGAGCATCCGAAGTTACTAATGCTTTACCTAAACTACGCAGAAAATTCTAGTTACGAATTAAAGGAAGTAAGACTTACCGTGTGGTTTTTTAGCATAAATTTCACAGCATCTATCTTCACTAGTTTTTTTAAAAGGATATAGGTAATATAAGTTAAGGAATCTGGGGAAATATAATGGTCTTATCAACAGATAATAAGTCACAAAATAACACTGAACTCTAACAGTATCAATTTCTATTTATGAAGAATCAATATTATTTCTAAAGAGTATTCCTACAGAAATATCTTTCATTGTGTTAAGAATGATAATCCATTATTAACCAGTGCAATTACTTTTCCTATCTTATACATATTCTAGTTATGGAAAGGAAAAATGAATTTTATAATTAAGACAAAAACTTCTTTACTATTAAAGCCTTGATGGTAGAAAATTAAAACTGACCCTTTTTACATTTTTGGATATAACTTGAAAACTTCTTTTCACTTAATATTACTTCATAAAAAATAATTATAAAAGACCCATAATAGACTATCCAGAAAGAGAAAATTATTCAATTCTAAGAAACAATGGGCCCACTGAGTAGAAATCTAAGGAAATTCTGCTTTAGATGAAGAAGATCAGAATATAATTAGAAAGATGTAGCCAGGGATCCCTGGGTGGTGCAGCGGTTTAGCGCCTGCCTTTGGCCCAGGGCGCGATCCTGGAGACCCGGGATCGAATCCCACGTCGGGCTCCCGGTGTATGGAGCCTGCTTCTCCCTCTGCCTATGTCTCTGCCTCTCTCTCTCTCTCTCTCTCTCTATGTGACTATCATAAATAAATAAAAATTAAAAAAAAAAAAAGAAAGATGTAGCCAACTGCATGTCATCAAGTGTTGGAGGACAGGTTTAAATAACCTAACATTTCTCAAGTACCTACCAGGTGTGAGCCATTTTGCATTTGTTCATTTGCCTAATCTTCACAATTATACTGTTAAATACAATTTCTTATTTCTAATCCATAGATAAGAAAATCGAAGTTCACTGGGCAGCCCGGGTGGCTCAGCAGTTTAGCGCCACCTTCGGCCCAGGGCATGATCCTGTTGACCCAGGGTCGGGTCCTGCATCCGGCTCCCTGCATGGGGCCTGCTTCTCCCTCTGCCTTTGTCTCTCTCTCTCTCTCTCTCATGAATGAAAATCGAAGTTCAGAGAAATGCAGTTACTTGTCCAAGATCATGCAGTTAGGACCTGATACTGCTTGAGATCTGAACTGAGGCTGCGTTGTCTCTACTGTACCACATTACCACCTCAATAGCTCATCTCAGAATGAGAATAAAGTTGAGAAATCATAAACACTGTCGCAAGGCCTAAATAATTTCTGGTGAATGCTGCCATCAAAGATGGGTTGATGAATTTCTAAGACTAGTATATAGACGCCCTCTTTTCTTACTTAGTCACTCAGGCATGGGTGTAAAAGAGCAGAAAAAGCATTGAACACAAGTCAGAAGAGCTGAGCTTTTGGCTTGACTACACCATCCACTCAGCTCTGAGTCTGAGTACTCTACTCAGCCCCTCTGGGCCTTAGTTTCCCCCTCTAACAAATGAGGGTGATACCCAAACCATCTTACAGGATCATTGTGAGGATCAGATAAGGCAAACGTCTTCGCCAATTATAAGTCCAGGAGGAAGATGCGAAGATGCAGAGAAATAACACGTACAGAATGTTTGCTACTTGCAGGGTTAATTCTCACAATCCCAGGAGATGGGCAGGATCACTTCTGTTTTTCTGATTAGGGAACAAATCCAAAAAAATCAAGTGAAATTTTCCAAAAGACAAACAGTATAATTCGGATTCAAATCCCTCTGCCTCTAAAGCAACCATTTCAGTTGCATTTTAAGCACATTCACTTTCATATTAAGACTGTAAACCTTTCTAAGGGCAGGGGCCACACCTGTGCATTTTCTTCAGTGCACTGACACCAGTGGGTTCTCAGTGCGCTGTGTTTTTCTGGCAGGCTGAAGAGGAACAAGATTAGGGCGGAGAGGCAGGAGGTCTTTCCTTGTGTACAAAGATGAGATTTGATGATTTTTCCCCAGTATAAATCACCGAGCAGAAGAACTGCCATTCAAACTTCACTCAGTTAAACAGGGGCGGGGATCAATAAACTAAGAAATATCTTAAGTAATTACCAAATACAATTCTCTTGGAATTGCAAAGTTAAAAGTGACAGGGTCTATGGGTAATAAGAATGCTGCCATTAATAGGAACCTTCCTGTCAGTGCTACTAATAAACAGCAAGTCATGTTTTGACAATAGAATATTTATGGTAGCAATAAACAGAACATTCACAGGAAGAGTCTCATCTGCCAAAGACACATTTTCTGTAGAACTGCATCTGTGCACTTTGTATCAAGGCCAGTCTCAGTGCCTTTTAATTATATTCTAAAGCAAAAAACTGATTAAGAATAATTTTTTACTTCTTTCAATAAAGAAAAAAATGAGAATTCATCTGATTATTTATATTCCCTTATAGGAATTAAACTCAAAGCTATTATGGTCCTTAAGAGAATCTGTAATGTTTTTTTAAAAAGGCAAATGGATACATCATCTTTATGATCTTTTTACTTTCATCTTGTTCTTCTCTAAGAGACTAGGGTTCTCTCATAAGATGCATGAGAGAGCATTTTTGTTGGGCGGGAGCATTTTAGTTGTGTGACACTACTACGTTAGATTTCGGAGGCCTGTCCAGAACAGCTCCTAACAGTGAACACAGTAATGGTGGCCAACAGTAATAGCATCAGTAGCAGGAGTCTAGAGTGGTAAGAATTTAGTAAAAGTCACACATGGAACATGTAAATGATAGGGTTAAAATTCAGACCCAGGTCTGACTCGAAACTATAAGCTCTTTTCACTTGGTCATGGCATACCCATCTGGTTTTAAAAAGGCTGGGAATTTTGAAGAGATCACTAATTTTTTGAGACACTACAGAAACTAGAACTAGGTCCCAGAAAAAAAAAACAAAAACAAAAACGGGAAAACTGTTCTTTTAGGTGGCACCAATTAAATAATGAGCTTTCCTCACATTCAGGACAGAGCAAACTCCATAGCCTGGCTGATGTTAACACACTAAACAAAATTCCTAGGGAATTTCCTGTTGGTATCCATGTAGTTATGAAAACACTGAGGAGGGTGAACAATGTTTTCCTGATAGCTAACATGACAAATGAAGAAAGGAAAGAAAAAGTCAAGACAAATGGGTGTATCTTACAGATGGTTGAAAATTTTGAAAATCTGTACCTTTGAAGAAGAGGAAAACCAGATTGGGAATGAATTGTTTTTTTTCAGTGACAGGAGTACTACACACTTTAGCTGATGGGCGTAGCAGTACCAACTATGACTTCAATTCATGGTATCTAGCCTTTACTGAGTATCAACATTTCATCAAACCTAAAATGTCACTGGTTATAAAAAAATCATTACTTTATGTGCTAAGAAAGAAAAGGTGTTTTAAAATATCAACTGTGGTATTTACATATCTTATTTACATTTATAAAATGTAAAGCAATTTCTGTTTTAGAATCAAAGGAGCAGTCTATTAGGCATATGATCTTCACTAAGTACCAGAGAGTAGATGATACACTGATATAGGCAATTATTTAAAAGCCATACATGTTTACAAATAGTTTTTTTGCAGACAGAATTAGATCCTGATAATAGGAGAAAGATCAGAGATAAGAAAATGACATGTAAGAAATTATTACAGGTAGGTGATAGGCACAAAGTATAATTACTGAAATATTAGTTTTGTTATTTCAAAAATGAGATTATGTTCATAAACCCTACTAGCCTAAAAAAATCCAAATATGTCTAACAAAAATGAAGCATCTTAAGGAATGCTAATGATTACTTAAAAGGAACAGGAGTTAAGGCTTTGTCAATTAACAAAAGGGGTAACATTAATTCAAATGCACACTATGTGAAATTTTGAAACAAGAGAGAAAAAAAGACTCCTAATCTCTAATAACTTACAATTAATAGCAGAGAGGACTAGCCAATACTAAGCTATACGATATTCATTCTCAGATATATAGGTAAGAACTAGGCGTTCAGGAGCATTAAGAAAAATAAAGATGATAGGAATGAAAATGAAAGAAATGAATATTCATTGAGCACCTACTAGGTGATAGGGTCTGTAGTACCAGGTGCCTTATTTTATTAGATAACTCAGATGTATTGTTACAGTGCTTGCTTCGATGGCACATACACTAAAATTAGAACAAGACAGAATATTAGCATGGTTCCTGTGCAGAGATATATTTTTACATAGTTACTATTTTATTTAATCCTTACAAAATTCCAGAGGTAGATAATATTCCCTTTCTACAGATGAAGTAACTGAGACTCAGAGAAATTAAATGACTTGTTCATGTTCTTTCAGTAAATACAATGACAAAGGATCATAACTAATTCAGTACAGCTTCACTAAGTCTTTAGCAAGACCTGAAAATTTAAAAGAGATCTAACTGAGTTGCAATGGGTCAAATGAAAAGAAAAGTGTATGTGGTGATTCAGTGAAAGGTAATGAAGGGTGTCAAGAAGGAAGGTAAAATAAATTTCCTTGGCCTGAGCATAAAGTACAAATTGTGGTTGAGTGGTGGATCAGGAAATTAGTTATGAGAACTCAAGAAGTCAAGTATTGTTACAGAACTCAAGTTCTAATCAATAATTTTACTTTGACCCAAGAAGCAAGTGGAAGCGATTCTGGGCTTTTGGGAAGAGAAATGATCAGATCACAATAATACTTGAGGAAGGTAATCTTCTGAAGCAGAAATCTAAAGAACTGAGTGAAGGTTTGAATGAATGGGTTACAGAAAAGGAGCAGAGAGGATTCTCATACTTGATTCTAGTATAAAAACAAATGGAGCAGATAAATTATGAGATGACTTTTCCATGGATAATAGAGACAGAAAACAAGTAAATAAATCAACATTTCTTTTGATGAGAAATGTTAATAGAAGTATGCCTGAGGGATATATGCTGAAACTAGTTTTATTTAACATTCTCAAAACCATCTGGAGATGGTGGTATTCACTGAAATAAAGCAATACATTTTAATACTGTTTCACAAAAGCAGAATTACTACTGTTTGTTACTAAGTATTTCCTGTAACACACATACCCAATTGTACTTCCATCTTCACTCTTATTTCATTCTACACCTTTGTTTCATGTCTCAGCCTCGACTCTTTCCTGACCCCCACCTCCTTCCAGTTTCATACCCCAGTGGTGGGAAGATCAGTGACAGGGTAAGGATGTCTGGTTTGCACATTACTTGTAGACTTAATGGTTTGTATATAAGCTATGTCCAAATGATGTTGAATAAAAAGAGCTCTCTCACAATCACCATATCAAAATGTCAGATATCCACATTATTTTTAATGCACAGATGTTCAGAAAATTAGTAATTTATTTGAGTTAAATTTTAAAAAGAAAAAGAAACTATGTTAATAAAACAATGGACTTTGAATTCTTAGAAAAAATTTGTGAAAGGTGGTCTGGAATCAGGATCAATCCTGTTAGAATTTAAAATCTGTGAGGGCAGGGTCTGTGTCTCATTTGTCTTTTTGCTCTGTACTTAGCAAATGTTAATTAATATCTGCTGAATTGAAAGAGGCCAGTAATAGAAAGTAAATTGTTAGGATGAATATGGAATTAAATTATTTTATTCTAGTGTTAAATCTAAATAAGGATGCAGTTCTGGGTATTGCACTAAAACAACAGCAACAACAAAAAACAAACAAGAAAAGACCAATGAAACTGGAAGAGGTTTGGGGTTGAAAAAGAAAAGCCTCAAGGTGATCAAGCAGCCTGATTAGGAAACAGAATCTCTGGCTTTAAAATGAAAAAAATTGAGAGAAGCCACTGATAGATTTCTGATACATGTGGGTAGGAATTATATTCACTAAATCCTGGTGTAACAGGAACTAAGGAGAATAGTCCCAAAGTCTTAGGGGGCTAGTGTGAAGCCAAATGTTTGGAATTATTTCTTTAACAAACAACTTGGGCCAGCTTCATGGGATGTCCATGCTATTCACTTGCACAGGGTTCTTCTATGCCTAGAAGGGTCTGTGTTTGCTTCAATGCTGTATTGTTGAGGTCTTGATTTTTTTTTTTTTTTAAGATTTTATTTTTAAGTCATCTCTAAACCCAATGCAGGGCTTGAACTACAACCCTGAGATCCAGAGTCACATGCTCCACTGACTGAGTCAGCCAGGTTCCTTGAAATGCTTAATAACTTATGAACAAGGCACCCCACATTTTCATTTTGTACGTGGCCCTGCAAATTATACAGGTAGTCTTGCAATAACATGGAGAAGTTATTCATCCTAAGAACTGTAGCTAATGGTAGCAACAGTGTAAAACGAGTTTGGATAAATTCATGAATTAGTGTAGAATCTGTTTTTAAGTGGTAAAGATATTCTGAGTTTTCTTTGAAGATGATGTAGTAAAGGCAACTACCAACAGAGGGCCTAATAGAAAATGAAATTTCCTTTCTCCTTATTATCTACCTGAAACCCAAAGTGAGACATGTTGTTGCTGTAAATTTGAGTAAACAATGAATTAAATAGGAATACTGATCAATTATTTTTCAAGGGAAAAAAACCTGAAATAATGATTACTAAATCAAACAGATTTTTTGATGAAATGTAACACATCCCTCCCTCTTTCTCAGCATGTAAAGCAAGTTTAATTGGTTGCTTTGTAGGACCCTTCTCTCCCCAGTTCCTCCAGAAGCTTCCTTGTTCTATTACTGGAACAATCTCATCTCTTTCCCAGTTAGACAGAAAATAGGATTTATGACTGGAACGTATTTGAAAGAGGGGAAAAGCGTCCACAAATATTAAACCTGGATGTGGAGTTGATTAAAAAGTTACTCAGAGGTATCTGCTAAGTGTATTATATATACCCCCATGAACTGAATCTTATGGGAAAACAAATTTTCCCTCAAAAAGGCCACTGGATTTTATTTTGTTTATTTATTTTAAAGATTTTATTTATTTATTCATGAGAGATAAAGAGAGAGAAGCAGAGACATAGACAGAGGGAGAAGCAGGCTCCATGCAGGGAGCCTGACGTGGGACTCGATCCTGGACCAGGATCATGCCCTGAGCCAAAGGCAGACGCTCAACTGCTGAGCCACCCACGCGTCCCAGGCCACTGGATTTTAAAATTACAGTAGTCTTACCAACTTGGAA
Organism: Canis lupus dingo; assembly: GCF_003254725.2. Taxonomy (NCBI): domain Eukaryota; kingdom Metazoa; phylum Chordata; class Mammalia; order Carnivora; family Canidae; genus Canis; species Canis lupus. The sequence continues at coordinate 41,318,564 of NC_064246.1, forward strand.
AGCTTCAAACCATGGGGTAAAATAAAATGCAACAGCCTCTCCAGTTAAAATCCAAGGATTTAATGTAATGGCTTCCTCACACACACTTAAAGGAACTAGGTTAGCTCTAAAAATGTCAAGTCTGCCCTCCCCTAGTGAAGACAAAGTCTTATACAGAGGTACCCAATCTTCTTATTTGGGACATCTAGTCCTATCTTCCAACTATCTTAAAAAGCACAAGTTCTCACAGTAGAGCTCCTAAGTCACCAGCATCCCCAGAAACTTGCTGAAAATGCAAATTCTCACACCTCCGTCTAACACCTCCTAAAACATAAACTCTGGGGGTGAGGTCTAGCAATTTGTGTTCTAACAAGTACTCTACTGATTCTCACCATCACTAAGGTTTGAGAATACTATTTTTTTTTTAATTTTTATTTATTTATGATAGTCACACAGAGAGAGCGAGAGAGGCAGAGACACAGGCAGAGGGAGAAGCAGGCTCCATGCACCGGGAGCCCAATGTGGGATTCGATCCCGAGTCTCCAGGATCGCGCCCTGGGCCAAAGGCAGGCGCTAAACCGCTGCGCCACCCAGGGATCCCCGAGAATACTATTTTTTTATCTTTATTTTTTTTTAAATATTTTTATTTACTTACTCATGAGAGACACACAGAGACAGACGCAGAGACACAGGCAGAGGGAGAAGCAGACTCCATGCAGGGAGCCTGATGTGGGACTCGATCCCGGGTCACCAGGATCATGCCCTGGGCCAAAGGCAGGCGCCAAACTGCTGAGCCACCCAGGGATCCCAGAATACTACTTTAAAGGCAAGTAAACATGAGTCTTTTTAGCATTTCTTAAAAAGAACATCTTTTGTGATTTCAATTTCCAAACAAGTGGTCAGATACAAGAACACCAAAGTTCATAGACTGGTTTTGAGAACCAAAAAAAAATAGTGAGTAGGATTCACTCTGAAGAAGATAAAAATGGAAAAAACTAAATGAGAATTATCTTAGGACGTGCAATAGAAAGTAATCAGGAACATTTAAAAACTTTGTAGTAAGATGTTTTTCAGTTATTCCTTACTAATATTTTAAATACAAATATTTTGAATATTAATATGTAAACAGACTGCCATTAATAGAGGCCAGCTGGTAATGATTTTTATCTTGCATGGTTGTTTCTACTGCTGAAGAGTACCATCTTATTTTTAACATAGATATAATGTATGCTTTAAAATCAGGATTTAAAAACACATTATAATAAAGAAATCGATTGGAAACAACAAAACATGCATTAAGTAACCAGCAACTGCTCTGAAATAGACATACCACTCACATATTCCATTATGTAAATGAATTCAAAGATATTTCATGACTGATCAGCTAGAAGGGACATAATGATTTATAATTCAAATAACTGAGCACTGAAATCAAATTGAACTAATATATATTTCTAAATATGGAAACCTGAAATAATTGTTAGAAAATATAAATCAATGTACCCAAGTTGAAATCATTCGTATCCCTTGGTTTAAATGTTATAGCTTTTAAGTTTTATCTAATTAGTTTTCTGAAAATATGATTTTTTATTAACTTCAAGAAGTGTTCAAAAGCAATAAACAGCTTCTGAAACAAAAGGTTATAATTTTAGAATTAAAGAATATGTAAGAGATATAAGGTGATAGGAAAAGGATCTTAAATAGTGGGTTGAAATAAATTAGGTGTTATGCAAATTATACCAAAAAGAATACAAATTGAATTAATTTTATATTAGATTTCAATTCCAACCTAAAAAATAGGGTAAATCTAAACAATAGATACGTGCTATAAAATAACACAGGCTTCTTTCCAGATAATATGCTCTCAAAGTAATTCATTGTGAAAAGGCCAGAGTTTGCAAGACTAGGAAGTACTTATAAACCACTTCATATGTTAGAAATAAAGAGTATTTCAGCATTATTATTAAAAAAAATACAGGTTGAGTTTTTTTTTTAATAAGAAAAAATACATATCTTAAAAAGCCAAAATGACCACTGGAATTGGGTTGTACATCACTTTCCAGTAAAAAGGAAAAACAGCCTGGACAGGTGTAATTTATCATTTTTCTGATTTAATATCAAAGAAATATATTAAAATAATAAAAAGAATCCTGAAATCCTCAAAATTTGTAGTGATAAATAGCCCTCCCTGTCTTTATTGCATTATACCTACTAACAGAAATATTGCATGGTGGATTTTGCCAGACAAGGACGATTATTTTCCAATAAAAAGTTGCATATTAAATTCCAGCACAAAAGTGGGTGTCTAATACTTTGGAAATCTTTTATGGTTTCCCAAGGAACATAATTTTAAACTTAACTAATACAAACATATTCCTGCAGTAAACCTATATTAAAGATTTCCATCCAATGCCACCCATTTTCAGAATGCTGTCCTCATATTTAAATATCAGCTAATCTTGGTGGTTAACTAAACCAACACTTATTTTTCATAACTCCTCTATTTTTGATAGCTAACATATAAAAGAAAATCAACACACTTCTCTCTCATTGGTAGAAACAGGAGAATAGTATTAACTATAATACAATAAGAAATGATGATTCTGGTTTTAGATTTTAAAAACCTGCTAAAGATAGAAACCAAAACATTTAATGCATAATGAGATATCTTATTTTAGAGTAAATAAGATGTTGATTTGGTGGTGGCAATAATCCAAGAAGTGGTAAAGCAAACAAACATATAATTTTCTTCCTATTACTTCTTTGTGCCTCTTAAATAATCAAAATAATACTTTTTTAAATTGAAGAATAGTGAAACTATAGTATTTACTCTTAGGAATTCAATTTTTAGAAGGTAATATTTTTAAAACATTTTGACCTTCTTCAAATTAGTTATATGTTTTCTTTTAAAATAAGAAATCCTTGATGATTAAGAAAAATCACAGACTAAAACAGATGCTGTTGCATACTTTCTTATGTACCTGTTTATTAACCTGGATGGATATAAACATAACTTTAACTAGTTAGGAATCTATACATCCATGTAAATTCAATTGTGACTCTAAATAAATGTTCATAGTTGGTGGCTAATATAAATCTTTCAAAAACATACTTTACAGATAAGGATAAATGAAAGGATTTTTTATTAAAAACAATTACAAAAAACAAAACAAAACAAAAAACCAATTACAGACGTTAAGAGCAAGGAAAATACCTGGCCAACAGAATGCACCTGTTTGGGTGTTTCTATATATTACTAGATATATAGTAAAAAGGATATCCAACAGAAAGGTCATTTAGGAACTGGAGAGTCCTTGAAATCACAGGCTCACATCTCCCCCAGTATTTAAGATTCGTAACACTAAATATGAAAAAAAATGGTTTTAATTGTAAGTAAGGCGTTTGCTTGTATAAAGAGAACATGGAAATACACATATATTTACTTAAGTTAGGTGACCTAAATCAGAAACATCTCACTAAGTTGAAAAACAGGTTTAAATACCGCTGGATCATTTTCTATCCTATTCTCTCTAATGGCATAATCAAAATTATATCCAATCAATGTATAATGAACACTGTTCTCTGAAAAAAATTCTATAAATTTAGTTTTATAAATTAAAAAATTGTCTAAGTGTTTCACAAAAGAAACATCAAGTTTGTATGCAAAACAAACATATTAGGTAATGACAGCAAGAGTTACAAAGGTAGTCAAACAGAGGTTCACAATTACGCCATGAAATGAACCATCAAACTTGTGGCTCCCATGCTCACTTCTTAAAATCATAATTATTGGTATAGCTTTGTTCTCTGCAAGCAACATAGCACTGTCTGTTACACAGATAAACTGGGCTGCCAACGGGAGGTATACAAATTTAGGCTAAATGTACAAAATTATGCTCATGAGTAGAAACTAGTTAATTCTGCTAACAGATTATAAGGATGATTTCAGGGAAAGTTTCCATGAGGATGTCTCTGATAGCCATAGGTTCCTACTGGAAACAATGAATGCCCTGTCTTAAGGCAATCTAACCTCTCTCAATGATTCCAGTTTGCAAAAATCTCTTTAGTCAATCTTTGAAACTGGGAATTTTCTTCCTAATTAAAAACAAAAATGCTGCCCACTTGAAGAGTCAAAGTCTATAAATGTTTAAAACCATGTTTTGATGTTGCATGCTGCAGTTGTATGGGTACCTTGACAAATAAGAATGTCTTTTGGGTGGTAAATTTTAAATATGTGAAATTAAGTTTCAATTAAGAACAATGCTGCCATTCTAAGAATTAAAGCATAATTTAAAAAGGTCTTGTATTAAAAAATTAAAATTAAGAGATTTAAACACAGCAAAAATATCTACTACATTCAAAGCAACAACAACAAAAGAAAAATCAAAGAACTCACATTTTCGTCATGAATGTTTCTAGAACATGGTTGTCATCTGTTATTCCTAAAACTTCTGACATACGGGCATATACCTGTATGAAAACATTTAATTGTTAAAAGCTTTATCATTAACATATATTTTCAAGAGACTATTCAAATTGAACAAATGTGAGGTTTAAAGCATTGCTGAATCCACAATGAAGAAAGGAATGGGTAGAGGGAGCAAAGGAAGGATTTTTTTTTAAAGTATAATTTAAAAATTTATTCTCTTTTTCTTCCAGGAAGTACCTCTATTATTTTGAAATACATACCCACACTCACATACTCATTTTATTCCCAGCATACCACATAATTTTTTTTCTCAAAGTGGTAAACCACCCCCTTCTCAAAGATGGGCATATGTATAAAAAGGGCTGAAACATGGAGTGTCTCAATAAAAGGTTCCAACATTTAAAAAAATTTCCATCTATCCCAGCTATCAGCAAACCATCAAATAATTCAGGATTATGTCAGTCAGTTATAAAAAAAGGATTTCAAAAAGAAGAGGAAGTTAAAGAATTTACATTTTCCTCAAAAATCTCTCATTTAAGCTCCCCCAAATACAGAGATAGGTCTTACTTTCCATGCTGAAACTGAAATCCCAGGCTCAGAGATTCTCTGCTGAATACATCAGGGCCTGGGAATCCACTAAGCTTCCAATTAGGGAGTGTTGGTTGCAGACTTTGGGGTGCAACATTTCAGTCCCAACCCAAGCCACATTGAGCTTATAAACACATATCCCACTTTAAGTGGGAAAATGTCACCAGCAGCCAATGGAATATTCCCTAATAGCCTGGCAAAGCTGAGAGATGGGTTGACACCTCCATACTCCCTGATGCTCTGGTGTGATTCCAGGTTATCCCTGCCAGACACCAGCTGTATAGGATTTCTCTTCTGTGATTTGATCCCCTGTGATTGTGTTCTCTCACTTTCTCTTGATCTGCCTATTTCCTATGGTACAGTATGGCAACTTAACTTTCACTCTCTATGCCTTTAGCTTTTCACATGTAAACACCAGCTTGGTATACAGCCATAGGTCACAAAGGCGAGATAAAGATCACAGAGCACCACAAATCACCAGAATTAAAGGGTTATACAGGGGAGGAAGGCTGTTCATTGCAGAGATCTCGTATCTGGATTTTAAACACTATACAAAGCAGAAGTGTGTGTTCTGGGCTTCCAACCTAAGTCCTATAACCAGGAGCTGCTCCAGCCAGTGGTGAGTGAGTGGGGGAGAGAGAGAGAGGGAAAGGAAGGGGCAAGTGGAGAGGGCAAGAGAAGGAAGGAAGGGGCAGAAGAGTGGATGGGAAAAGCTGGGGAAAGAAAGATTGCGATTCACATTCCTGTTGAAAGGAAAGATTGCGATTCACATTCCTGTTGCCTCTTCTGCTAATTTCTGAGCCCTACAGAAAAGCATTTTAATGACTGTATCTAGGAGTTTGCTCACAAGAGTAGGCCTTTGTCTCCTAAGATTGAAGCTATCACTGTGTTTGTAAGATGTTTAGAGAGAAGAAGGAGCCAGGGAGAGAAAATCTCGGGAATGAGTTACCACCAATCCTCAATGATCAGAAACCTTGAAGCACACAAAAAGCTCAAAGGAAGACTGGTATGTGGAAAGGGAAGTTTCCCTTATCTCAGCATGATCCAAAACCTCTCTATGGAAGTCAATTGGGCCCTTGGAAAATCTGATACTGATAGATTGATGGCACATGAGGCCCTTCACAACTTGGCCCCAATGTACCTTATCTTCTAGCATTTGCCTCCATCTGAGGTCACAATAAAATACTGATGGATCACTGAGGCTCCTTATACAATTTCAGATTTTTTTTTAAAAAAGATTCTATTTATTTATTCATGAGACACACACACACACACACACACAGAGAGAGAGAGAGAGAGAGAGAATGGCAGAGATACAGGCAGAGGGAGAAGCAGGCTCTATGCAGGGAGCCCGACGTGGGCCTCGATCCTGGGTCTCCAGGATACACCTTGGGCTGCAGGCGGCGCTAAACCGCTGTGCCACAGGGGCTACCCCAATTTCAGATTTCTAGGAGTTCATGTACTGTTCATTTTGCCTAAATCAGCTTTCTTCATACTCTTCCCTTGATTCCCATTCAAAAGTTGTATCTCCTCGGAAGCCTTCTCTGCCTTCCCAGGAGGAACAAGTTGCATTATCCTTTATTTTCCCACAGTCTCTGGTCAATCCTTCTCTTATGGTATTTTTCACACTGTAATTGCCTGGGTGTCCCCCACGCCCCCTACACTGTATCATATTTTTGTAAAACCGAAGTTTACATTTTCAAGACTTTATAAATGCTATTTTTTATAGCATAACTCAGCATTAATCTAATTTAGATTTTACCCATGCCACACTGAACAATAAAACCACAATAACTAAAAAGTGTTTTTAAACATCTAAGACATTTTAGCATTTAAAAATAGCTTTTCTTTAATTGTTAGTAATTACAAGGAAGTTTTCTGTAGTGTCCCTAGCTTCAAGGAAGAAGGAAGCTAGGCAGGCAGGTCTGTTGTGCTCTGCTGTCAAAACAGTTTCTCAGAGCATCAGATTTGACCCAATAAGATACTAGAAAAAACAGTCAACATTGACACATGGCAGTGCTTTAATCCACAATTATCCTTGTAACTTGCACCATTCCTTTTATCATCCATTAGCTTTGATTCCCATTATCCCATCTAGAACTGTGTCAACGCTTTTGTCCCTGGGGATTTCTCTCCACTACTAGGATCTGACAGTCAAGCTGGAGTACTAAACAGGATCATTACCTCTTAAATCCACTTATCTGATCTACTGAATAGTAAATTGAAAAGCTCATTAAGAGCAACAATCTGATTTGTTTTCACGTGTGACAGGGTCATTTAAAATCAATGTATGATTACAGCATTTCTTTTAAAAGACTCTCACATTTTCCAAGGAACCTTATCATTCAGGAAGCATGCAGATAATATGAAAATGTCTTCAAACATTTGGAATTCAATTATAACATAGGCATATAATTTGGGGGTGGGAAGTAGTCTGTCCAGTAAGGAAATATCTTTAAGAATGTTTACCACAAAGCACAAATCAATGAATGCTTTCTACAGGAAAAATTCTAACACGATATTTTGGAGTTTTCAACATTTTCTAAAACTTCTATCATTTTACCAAAAAAATTTTTATTACAGGAAGAAGAAACTACATCACAATACTCATTTTAAGGAAGGATAATAGAAGTTGGCATAGGAATACAAGAAGGGAGGAGAAAAAAAACCTTCCTTTAAGTTCATAGATTTCTAATTTTTTATTTCAGAATCATTTAAGGTAATTAGATCATTATGAAAAATAAGCAAAGGTTTAAGAAATAAGAGACTAAGCTCATGTGTGTTGTCCATCCTTCTCTAAGGGATATGGTGAAGTTCAAATTAGCTATGCCTTTCTTTGGTCAGTGTTTCATATAACCAATGTGCACTCATCACAAGCTAGTTTTGCCTGGCCATTTGTGCCTTCTTCCCACTCTTCTTTTTTAAAATTTTACTTTTTAATATGACTGTATTTCTCTATTAGACTATAAGCTCCCTGAGGGCAGAGATGATGTTCTTTTATCTCCCATGCCTGATACTCAATAAATGTTGGTTAAACAAATTAGAAAATGAATATATTGTTAAAGTGCACATTTTGGTTGATTTCATTTCTTTCATAATTTTTTAACAAAAGCAAAACAACCATAAAGGGTATGGTTTTTGCACAGAACTTTTTCTCTGCAAAAATAATATACCCAAAATTCTACTTACCAGAAGAAACCCTGATAAAATTTTATTATTTAAAAAGCTCTCCCTTCCTTTGATACTGAGAGTATCCACTGTTGCCTGCCTGTTTGTGGCACTTCTCATATGATACAAAAGAATACAATTCTGTCATACTATTAATTTTCCATGTGCATATGTCTTTCCTCCGCTATTTCAAGCAAGTGCTGAGGGCAGGGAAAATATTTATTTCTTTTAACATCACCAGAATATTTAGAACATTCACGTGACAACCTTAGCAATGTAGAAAAGAAACATGGGCTTTGGTTCCCAAAGATAACTGAATTTGAATTCTGGATCTGCCACTAACTAGGTTAAAGTCTCTGAATCTTGGTTTCCTATCTGTAAAATAGAAATAATAATACCTACTTAATGGCTTTTGGACAGATGAAATGATGATACCTAAATACAGAGCCTGGCATTTGGTAGTTACTCAATAAATGCTGCTTCTCTCCTGGACCCCTTCTTATAAGTAGGTACTAAAAGCTGTCAGCTAATACCTTTCCAAGAGAAGGCTCATTATATAAAAAAAATAACAGAAAAGTAAGAAGGTGCTTATCTCGAAGATTTTCACACTTCACAGATAGAGTTAAACAAAACCTTAAATCTGTACTAACTTTGAAATCTTTACATATATATTCAGTCAATTCACACTAATAATGGTCAGGGGTATTTGTTAAAAGCATAAAACTTCAAAATTTCATGATACAAATCTGAATTTTTTCTACCTCTACGTAGCTATTATCTTAGAAGCTAGGAAAATTACCATTCTAACCACTCATCCATCTTTTTAGCTCTTGAAATGCAGGAAGTTGTTAAAAATGTAAGAAATCATCATTATTACAGATTTGAGAAGACATGCTCCTAAAAAAACTGTTCTAATATGTTTGTTTTCTTATCTTTGTTTATTTTACTTTATTTTACTTTTTAATTTCAGAAAAGAGTATTTGGGTATGTACATAATGCTTCACAATGCATATGTCCTCCTCTAACTCCTCTATTAACCAAAGGACAAATATTGCCTGCGAACAGGCAGGTAGCTTAAGTGATCTTGTATCTGGCTTTTTAAAAGGGAAACCAGGCAAGATAAGAAAACCAGACAAGGAATAAGCATACAAATAGAAGTAGGATTCTGAGTTGTAAATTTAATTTAATAAAGAATAAAAGCATATGGTGTGATAATTTTTAAAATTGCTTTCTTTTTCCAATCCTAATTCTTGGTCTTGGGTATCTGCAGTGTTGTCTCTAACATTCTGGTTATAACTTTGAAGAAACTAATTATGTCAATCCTTAAATTTGAAGTAGATTACAGAACTGGGAAACCCAGAATATTAGTTCCTAAAGGTTGTATGGATATATAATGACAGTCACAGAAATTCAATAACAGCCCTCTATGAAATGTACTCAAAAGCACCACATGAAACAAATTAAAAAGAACAATGAATCTCTCATTCTGTGCAAATAAGAAAATAAGAGAAAACACTGGTTCTATAGGTTTTCATAAGAGTTGTTATAATGAATTAAGATTTTGGATAATGAATCTTCAGAAAATTACAGTAAGTTAATACCCTTAGGCCTTCTATAAATGTTTAAGATGTTATAACTTCTCAAAGAGCTTTTGTAAGCAGGCTGAGTGCAGAAAATTAGCAGTGCTGTGGGAATCAACAACAAAGTATTCTGACATCAGATGATATACTTTCTTGAACCAATCTATTCCCCAAAATTCACATCTAATAATACAAAATTGATACCACAATTTTTTTAAAACTCCAATAATTATACATTTTAAAGTATTGTTTCAATCTGAAGTGATTTATCAAGATTTTTAACTGGTTGTAATTTGGTAAAACAAAGCCTGTCACCAGAAAGAATCCAATATAGTGAAAGCAGTAACATTCCTTAGGAAAAGAATTTTGGAACTTAGTGTGATATTACTTATTACGAATAAGAAACCAATTTTTGTATTTTTGTCTTAGGCTTCAAGCATCCCTGATGTCAATGTAGTGCTTTCTATAAAAGAGACCCGTTGAAGTGAGAGGTGGGGGTGGGGGGTGAGGGGGGGAGGAGAAGGAGAGGTGTAAGAGGGGATAGAGGATTTAATGACTTCGATCTAAATCGTTTGGAACTAAAGATACTGAGGTCTTTCATTAATGCTTGAAGCAAGTTAAAACATGATCACAATTAACTTATGACCACATCAAAAGGTATAATGGTACAAATATCATTGCTTCATATTAAATATACAAACTTAGTGCTGCTGAATAGATACACGTTAATCTTGGTTGACTAATTTTCCCATATCATTTAAGGTGGCATCACAAAATATAAGACCAAAATTAGGTAAAAAAAATCTTTTGCCAGAATTTAATTTTAAAACCATAATTAATGATGGAAACCAATTGGTAAAAAGGTTAGAATTCTGCTTGCCTGATTCAGTGGAATACAGAATGGCAACTGACAAAAGAAAAGCTGGCTATGGAAGTACAAAATAAATATAAATGTTAAGTGTTTATTTCAATTAGAATATCTGAACCCACCATCTGTGGTGGCCATCTTGCTAAGGGGACATGTACCTAACAAATCTCTTAAGAGGCATTCCCAATCTGCTTGAATAAGCCATTGTATAAGAAAACTTGGAGCGACCACTTTGGCCTCATATTTCCTTCGCTCTACATCCTGTGGCACAAAGCACGAACTCAGCAGGCTGGGGTGCAGGGCTGCCTGCTGCCTTGTGATAATCCCCTCTCCCAGTAGGGGCCTCCACTGATGCATGGCTAAGAACATGCTTCCTCTTTTGCTTGCACCCCAGTGGGGTTTCCATTCCTAACTTGGGCCCAAATCCAGACTACTAAGGAAGGGCTCCAGATGCTGCCAGAGATATTTTTGGATTAGTTTCTAAACAGTCATTTATTTGAAAGAGGAGTACAGGTACAGCGTGAAAACCAGCAATACTGGTAATTTTGGAGAGATTCTTTCCCTGTCTCTCCCCCCACCCCACCCCCACCCACCCTGCCCAGATCTAAGGTCTAACTACCACCTGTTCAACAGAAGCTGGCTGTTTGCCTCATTTTCCTTCAGGGAGCCACTGACTAAGGATCTCCACCAGCATGAACCTAATGTCTCCCGACAGGCTCTCACTAGCCAAGAGGGACCTGGGTCGAGTGCACCAGTTATTGGTCACAGGATACACAGCTCATAGAAAGCCTCCTGTGGTGCAACCAGCTGAAACCCAACTAGAGAAGATGGGGAGTGTACATTTGTCCTGACACAGCTTTGCTCCTGCTGGCTGCCAACTCACTCCATGTCTGGGGCCAAGCTTCTGTTGGACTAGTCTTCTGTGGCTAAAACCATGGGAAAGCACTGGGTAAATATATTATCTTCCCAAGCTCATACAATGAGAAGCTAATCATGGCTATGGCACAAGTCTACTAGAAGAAGGCCTGATGAATAATTCTGGTGGAAGATTTTGAGACTATGGTTTAAAGGGGGGCATTTCAGGCATTTTATTTATAAATCTTTGCAATAGCAAATTTATATCATGATTAGATTTTGGAGCAAAGAAGTTGATGCTAGTTGAAGTTTGTGATTGGGAAATAAAAGATTTTTTTTTTTTTTTTTTTTTTTTTACTATAATTCCTCATTCCTTTCAAAGGCGTCCACCAGAAACATTCTGGCATAAGAAATACATGTACTATAGACACCATTCAATGTAGACACTGAATAGATGCTATTCAGTGTGGATAAAGAAAACTTCCTCCTTTCAGGTATGACTAACTGGTTAGAACTGGCCACTTCAGAAATATAACTGAGAAACCTACGCTGCTTTCATCGCTCTATGCAATCATGCTATGCAGAGTCTTTGCAGTTAATACTGCTTAGTAGCTGAGGACTGAACATCTGGTTATAAAACATGCATACTGTAGATAGGTTATATAGTGCATAAAAAGTGAACCCAGACAAGGTACCCCTACACTTATCACTGTGAGCATGTAGCTATTTTAGTAATAAGAACCTGGGGCTGTGGTGAGACAAGCATAAAGACTGGTGATCCACCACAATAACCAGCAGCTCAACTCACCTTAACTATTTTCCAAGCCTTCTCTGGAACTCTGGACACATCACTCTTCAGGCGTACAACCTAAAAAGCACAGAGTTTAGGGACCTGGCACCTGACGTTAGGGACAAGGGAAGAGCAGAAGGCCTTCCCAACTTCAGATATAGGGAGGATGTGGCTCAGGATCTTTGTGGCTGTCACTTAAAATGCTCTGGGGATTTTGATTTTATTCTGTAAGCTATGAGCAAAGACAATGGTGACGTGCTGTGTAAAGCCTGGATGTGTTTATAAATACTATACAACGGGTTTGCTTCCATGGAATAATTCAAGAAACCAATTACTAGAGGATAGTCCTAGAAAAGAACAAATTATCAATAATAGTTGACAGAGCTGTTTTTAGGACTCTCTTGGCACTGTTGTTGCTCATGAGGCACTCTCATTAGGCAAGTGTGGCAACCAGGGCTATGGATTTAAAGTAGGCTCAGTTATCTCTTCATGAGTAAGAGTATGTTTTTAATAAATGGAAGTCATCTCCATGGTCATTCAGAAAGGTAAGTACATCATACAGTCTTCTACCACTTAATCTAATTCTTGCACACACACTTTCCCCCAAATTCTCTACTCTAAATGCAAAATAAATTATAGTTACGTGGGTACTAGGACTTTACCAGATCCCCACCTCTACTTCTAACATCTTTATTTTATTCTTACATGTTACCTATTAATATTCTATTTCTGTCTCCACATTGTCTCTCTGAAATGTGTCCCATTTTCTACATCCCATGCAACTTCTGTATCTTCTTCCTCCTAAGAAACTCTCAACTCTCTTTGGGAAGTACAATCTGACACAGAGTAGAGGAATAATGGCCCACAGAATGAAAAAGGGGGTGTCAATCACATCAGCCCCATTTGTACTACTCTGTCAAATCAGCTATGTTCATTATGTTCATTTTTTCATTATATTCTCAAATTTTACTCAAAATGTTGTTCCCATAATCTGTTTTGCCTTTCAATTTCCGTCCTTCATGCTAGCATAGTTAGTGAAAACTTTACTTAGTTAGTGAAAACTTTAACCTACCACAAATGCAAGTGATCAGGGTTTCCCTTCTAGTGGCCCATTAATGCCTTCCAACTCTAACACCTGATTTCTCTGGGTAGGCAATATCTAGGGCAACAGGTTAGGTCCCACTTCCATCTTAGTTTTCCCACTGAACACTTCTCCATGTTGAAAATTAGCTAAAACAAATGCAAAATCTTGACTGGTGGACCAAGATGATATGCATTTGCCCTGGAAGTGTCATCTTCTCTCAGTAAAACAGAAACAGGCAAGTAATTGTTTAGGTATTTTTGGTAACTTCACCTTGGAGGAAACACAGAATATATACGTAGTGTAATACACACGGGGTTTTGAGGGAGACTGTTACTTGCTAGTGTAGCACAGTACTTGGCAGATAACAGGCATTCAATAAATATTTTTATTTAATGAATTAACTATAATCCTAGTTAAATTATTTAGCTTCTCAGAGTTTCAGCTTCTTCATCTGTAAAATGGGAAGAATAATAACACAAAAACACAGTAACAATATTACAAACTAGGAGTCTAGTGAAATGGTTAAGTCCTACTCTGAAGCCCAAGACTACTTGGATTCTACCACTTACTGGGTGATTTTTTTTTTTAAGATTTTTTATTTATTTATTCATGGGAGACACAGAGAGAGAGAGAGAGAGAGAGAGAGAGAGAGAGAGGCAGAGACACAGGCAGAGGGAGAAGCAGGCTCCATGCAGGGAGCCTGACACGGGACTCGATCCCGGGTCTCCAGGATTACACCCTGGGCTGAAGGCAGCGTTAAACCGCTGAGCCACCGGGCTGCCCTTACTGGGTGATTTTGATCAAGTTCCTTTCTGTCTAAACCTCAGTTTTCTCGAATAAAATATAAGGATGATATTAGGACTAATTTATGATATTTTTTAGAGAGTTAGTTAATTCATGGAAAGCACTTAAAACAGTCCTGGCACAGAGGATAGTATTAATTATTATTATTGTCATAATATGTTGTAGCACTGCCAGCATAGTGTCAGAAGCACTTAGGAAGTTTTTAGTATATGGTGAGCACCAAATAAACACTAGCTATTAGCCCTCAGAACAGGTGGCCAGTAAATAGCCACTATTATTTTTAAGTAACATCTAGTCAAACATTAGTCCGACTTTAAGATTATGAGGCACACATCAAGATGACAGCCCCTTTTCTTTGTGCTTTATCTGGACCAGATGCTAGAAAGGAGATACATACACCTTCTAGGTTGGTATATGTGTAGCTTTAGTGATGGTTACAGAGAGATTAGAGGGGAGTGAGCCCTAATGAAAGGCAGCCTAACTCCTAATCTTATATCTTCTATCTTAAAGGAGGAGGAACAGAAGAGCAATGGGAAAGGAGACAGGAGGAAAACAGAATGCTCTGTGGCAAAAGGTGAGGTTTGATCTCAAGGGCTCATTTGTTATCACCTAAGTTCTTGATTCCAAAGCCCTCATTTTCTTTTTTTGAGTCCTCAGGAGTTCCTGTTTCCCATTTCCAGGGCAAGTTCTCCACTCACTGGGTAAGTAGATGCTTGATATCCTTGGGGCCAATAAATTATCAAAGTCTTCCCAATTTAGATGGGTGAGTCCATCCAGTCCTCCAAATTTTCTTTGCTAAATTAATGTACACAGAGAAAGGGTTCCAGAACACCATCATTAGAGCTTTAAATTATCAAAAAAGCTTTTGTGTGGTAGGCTCAGTAAGAGCCAAACAGGGCTGCCCTCCATATGTGAATATAATAGTGGTCTCTGACACTAGACTATGGGGTGAGTTGGTTCTTATATAGTAGGATGGATTATATCAAATTCCTAGGATCTAGAACTAGCTTAGTTCTCTTGTGACTGATGGGTAGCCAGGATGAGAGGTCCAATCTGTGGTTGTAGAGATGAGTTCCCCCCCTTCCCCAGGGAAATAGAATGGCAAAGATGGGGATGAAACATGTGATGTTCGTTTTATCATTCATCATTATACTTAAAACTGAGCATGCCTAGACTCGTGCCTAAACACATACATAGGCAATGTGATAGAGTGGAAAGGAAACTTGGGTTTAGAGTAGGACCCAGGGTCCTGTCACTGAGCA
Source organism: Canis lupus dingo (assembly GCF_003254725.2). Taxonomy (NCBI): domain Eukaryota; kingdom Metazoa; phylum Chordata; class Mammalia; order Carnivora; family Canidae; genus Canis; species Canis lupus. The sequence goes on from NC_064246.1 coordinate 41,333,971, forward strand.
AGTTTTTAAACCTTCCTGAAATCTTTTTTCCTATTGTGTAAAATGAAGATAATCATATCTATTAAGTAGAATACTGCTGAGAAGACTATAGAAAGTGTAATGAATAAACTGTAAAAGCACAAATGCAGAAACCCAATGCAAGTTAGAGTAAGGTTGAAGACAGAACATATCTTCAACTGATATTTCCTAGGCACTTATCATTCTACATTTCCTGAAAATACAGAATTTGTAACTTATAGCATGGACAATGTTTTAATACTCAGTGCCTAGAACTTTAGGGATTTTAGGAATGGTAGGGTTGAAGAGTATTGTGTAAGGCAGCTGCACCCTCTGGGGAGTGTGGTATTACAGCCTGTATCTCACACATGCAAAAGACCAGGAAAAAAAGGACAGTTGAGAACTTGGGACCATCAAGCATGAAAACATTTCTAATGAGTCAGGAAAGTGGGTCAAGAGGGAGTGTGGAAGGAAGTAGTGGTGAATACTTAGACTCAGGAAAGGACAATGAGTGTGGCTTAAGGCTGAATTGAAAGGGTTAAAACAAAAATTGAGAATTGAAAGCCTCAGCAAATGTAAAGACATCAGTGTACTAAGGTGTTTTTGCATATTTCAGTATTGTCTATCATTTTACTACAATTTTCCTCATCAAAAGGTATGGGAGATTGTTCATAGAAACGCACTTCCAATTTTGTAACAGAAGTCAATCAGAAAATGTAATTCACATTGAAGAAAGTTGCTTCAAAGCCAACTTTGCTTAAACACATCTATTCAGTAAAGCAAGGGATACTGGCGCTGGGGAGCCATGCAGGCCTAGGGGAAAACAAAATCTCAATAAGTATGCCAAATGTGCTTTTATATTTCAAGATTCCTTCAACAGACACATTATGGGGAGATAAAAATTAGGAAAACACTGAACTTAACTAATTCAAAATGTTGAAAAAATATTTTGCATTTATGTTTTATAACCAAGTGCTTTTCCCACATTTGTCCCAAGGCAGCAGATGAAGCACTATATTCACCATTGCTAATACTAGCAATTGGAACATGCTCTTTGGCAAGGCAGAAATAAGATAATTGTTCAACATAGGCTGGCTTTTCAGAAATACTGGAAGCATTGCCTGTAATTATAGACATCTGTCACTGCTAGCCACTCAGTACTAACCCTGACATCAATATACAACCATAGCACTAAACTGCCTGCAGGCATAGCAATGGAGACCAGATACGCTAGGCAGGCAATCATCTGCTTCATCCAAACTATCTGTCAAAGGTTCCCAACCACAAATAGCTCTTACATTTTGTATCCTTAGGATAATATGTTGATTTATTTTAGATTCTCTAATATTTACAGTCTAGGCCATCTACTAAAATAAAGAAACAAAACTTATGGCTAATGGAGGCAGTTACTGTTCACAGTCATCATAAAAGGTCATAGCTCAACCCTCAAATGTTAAAAATTGATGGCAGCTTTAACAATGTGCTATCATACAGATGTTTCCTTTTGTAGAGGCAATTATTTTCAATAGCAATTCAAAATGGTAAATACAATCTTTCATCAGCAAGTATGTTGCCATACTGATCTAATAGAAATGTTCATATTTTAAAGCCTTTTTTGAAAAGTAAAGACAGGTTCATTGTTGAATATTGAAGAATCCAGATTGTCAGTTTGTGTTTAGCTATACATATAGTACCATATCTGGCAACAGTTTTTACATATACAAATGATGTGATGTCTGAAAACCAGGAAATGATATTGAAGGATAAAATACTTGGTTAATGAATGAGTCAGCTGACATAATTTTGCTAGGTGTAAAGCTTACTGAAATATACATGTGCATATACATTCATATTTTTAAAAGCCCAAAACCCGACTGTAGCTTTACATGTTACTCTCTTTTTTCTATTAAACAGCCAGAGAAGCAAGCTGAAAATTATTAGATATTTAGACTAATTAGGAAATAAGCACTCACAATTATCATAATGTGTTACTAAAAACACAGATATTTCTTGGTCTGATCACAACAGCCCATGCTGAAGAAAAACTATTAATTACTGACAGACAGTTAGCTTACAAGTGAGCTGCATCTTAAAAACCTCTTTTAAAATACAATTGCTAAATGCCTTACAGTGCTGTAATGTGAGACAGGTTCAAATCTTATTACTTCACTGAAATTAAAACCTAAGTTTTAATACTGTTCAAGTCGAACAATGATTCCACACTTTATTGCTTTTGAAATCCCTTGATGATCATAGGAAAAAATGCCCCCGAGAAAAAAAGACTGTTTTCGATAAACAGAAAATACAGTTTGCACTCTTAGCCTCTTTGTCATCACAAAAAAAGGATTTAATGCCAATTCTTTAAAAAAAGACTTTTTTTTCCACAAAATGTGCACCTTGTGTGCCATTTGTAAAATCAGTTCACTTTCTTTTATTTATTACTGCAGCGCGGCAAGGCAATAAAGAAGCTACCGATAGCTAATAAATTACATGCCTTTTAAAACAATTCTCTTGCTACAGAAACATGTAACTACAAACGTTTACATTTACATGGTACATCTCATGAAATGTCTATATTTGTGTCCTATTAACCATTTTGGCAAATTGTGAACTTTTACCAAGTAGCTGACAGAAAAAAAGACAAAGTGAATCACACATGTCGATGTGATAGAAAATAAAAGCCTTTCTAGTAAACTACTCTTATACTATTTGCACTTTCTAAAAATCCTCTAAAATTTATTGAAACACGTTTTGATAAATCATTTTATGCATCAAGAAGGTATTCAAAGATGTTCTAATCAAGGTTAATTTAAACTTAACTCAGTGAACACTGAGACCTAAGTAATTTTTCCCCCTAATTTATGTTCTAGTATCATGAAGTCTTTTAAAAATCATAGCTCCTAGCAGTTACTTAGAATAAATTATAAAAAGGAGGATCATTGTTAGAATAAATTATAAAAAGCAAGATCATTGGATGTAAGGCAAAAAAATGCCCCAAAATCTGTTCCTTAACACATTTTCTATTTTTTAGAAGATACAGAAACTTGGCTATTTATTTATGTAATAAATACTCCTATCAAACATGTCTTGCTTAGTTATAACCAATCTTCCTTTTAAAACAGTCTTATCTTTACATATTCACAAGGACTGCCTGAAAATCTTACTTTATGAAAGTAAACTGTTTATTTTGTCTTTCTTGCTTATCTAAGTATAAATGAATCCTGAAATATCTGTACTTCAATTCCAGGATTAAATTGTTAAATTAATCAGGGTATTTGCTTAATGCCCTCATCCTCTACTCTCATGATGAGCGTGTATTTATGAGGTAGTGTATTGTCTTTTATTATTAATTTCCTCCATTTCCTGTAATAGCTATCATAGCTGTGGCTTTTTTTGGTTTCATACCTACAAATTTCAACTTTGCTCAATTATGCATGATGAACAATGCTTCAATTTTCAAAGCATAAACAACTTTGTTCCTTTTCATATTTATTTCAAGAGGACAGTCTACTGTACAAATGAATAAAAATTCTATATTCTACAGCACCCCATTCTTCTATCAGATCTACTTTTCCCTGCTGCCTCTGGAAATCAGCTTATGATGATAAACAATTAGGAAATTTGTGGGAGATAACCTTTTTTGAAGAGTTCAATGAAATAATTTTTTTTTTCATCTTCACAGATTTTTTTAAAAGGGGAGTCATTACCATCATAATGATGACCCATAAACCATATATGTATGTATACAGAGAATCTTTGTACATTCCCTAATTTATCTTTTGCTTCTTTTTCATTGTAAATGCTTATGTTTATTGAAATCATGACCTTTCCCCATCCTGTAGCTGATTTAAAATGGTAAAATTCTCGATTAGCAACTGGGAAAAATAGGTGACAAAATATCTACTTTCTCTATGGCCCCTGTCTTTCCCTCATCTCATTAACAAAATTTTATTTTAAATATTTAATTACTTGTATTATCTTCCTTTTAGCTAGGAGAGGGTTCAATCATTGTATCATTTCTCTTGGATCACTAAGAATGTATATTCAAAGGACAGGTATCATGAACTCCATTTTTTTAGATGGGGAAAATCAAATAGTGGTTAGGAGATTGCTCAAGATTACACAGTAAAATGACCTCTTTTCCAATTTCCTATTCACAGGTCTCACTATTTGACAACACTGTTTCCTAGCTACTGGGAAAAATATGTATTCACTGACATTTATCCTGGTAAATCCAAATTAAACTTTCTATTGAGTGCTAT